>NC_024321.1:3809757-3882117 GCF_000523025.1 Cynoglossus semilaevis
GGTTGGCAAACAAATCTGGAAAAAAAAGTTGCAGGTCATAGTCTGTTCTGTGAGCAACTCTGATTATACTTTCTACTATAAATAAATGCAACATTTGGTCTTCTTCTTGGTGTTCTAAGCACATCTAAAAACTTGAAAAGGTGAAGAGAGCGACAGCATCTCTTCAAGCATGAAGAGGTCGGAATCTTGACTCCAAACATCTAAACTCACTGAATGCTGAAGAGCTGAGTCAAGGACAGTGAAATCATGTCAGTCTTCATCCAAGGCAGCCATTCTGAACCAGGACCTGGATGACTCAGACTCTCCAAAATGAATATCATCATTTATAACTCTTTAAAAAAAAGTGATTGAGCTAGAACCACAGTATCTGTGTCATCGTCTCTCCTCCCTTATATTCACTCCCTGCAGTCTAACACCATCTTTTCTTCTAGACAAAGAGCAGCAGGAGAAACCAGCCAATGGTCATAAGGTTACAAGAGTTCTATTTAACTGCTGACAGACAGACGGCTGTCGAGACCCCCGGAGCTGGTTGAACGGAGCCAAGTCTTAGAGCACGTCATAGCAGCTGCTGAAGTTCAGACACGGCTGAAAAGAGGTGGCCTGTAGCTGAACCTAAACACTGATTTACTTGTTTTTTTTTGTCCCCTTTATGTATTTTCTGAACACATTTGTTAGACGACTTTTACAAGGCTGTGACTCATAAAGATAAATCTATTTAGTTGGAAAAAGGTGCAGAGAAAAGTACCAAGCACATAAAAGACAAATTCCACAGCTACTAAAATTTAATTGGTGAAAATCCTCATCGGGTGTGTCATTGTTCTTCAGCCTTTCCTCTGTATCAGGTCTTCTGAGTCTCACATTTTGTACCTTTAGCTACAACTGATCCTGAGTGAATAATGAGCGCCCACTAATACTGGTACAAATTTAGTTGTGTTAATTTCTCTTGTCATCATCAGGTGTTGCCCACAACAGTTTGAAAAAGGTTGTCCCTCTGCCCATTTGAGTTAGTGGAGCTGAAACTTCAGTAGTTGCTTAGTCTTGTACTAGGGCCAACTATGCAGGTCTCACAAATGGCCTTGCGGTGATGATGCTACCAAATACTAGTTTTTTGGTCTCTATTACTAAGGAGGAGAACAGCTGCTCCATTATCCATAACCCACTTCTAACCAATCCTATCTCCTCTCTCTTATACCTAGTACACCAGGGCATTGGTACTTCAACTATTTAATCACCTGCTTGATGCGGCCACACTGGAGCAGTACTCAGACATTCAATTGTGTACTCCAGGGTCATCAAGGAACAGGCTTCATGTTGGATTTCACCCACTCTGATAATGGGTCCACCCAAGGATTGGCCTGGGTTGTGTAAATAAGTTGGTGTGCTGCCAGATTATAGAGAGGGAACTGAAAAAAAAAAAACAACTTTTGATTGAAAGATTAATTGAAAATGTTGAAGGCTCATTTGTTCCAGTGAGTATGCACTAATAACACCCTTCTGCGCTTCCTTTTGTCTCACTGTGTTTCACTGCAGAAATAACTCTGCTACTGAGGTCAAAAGAACAAAAGATGAAATCTCTACGCAGCCAGCAAAATGGCTCAATAATGTGAGGTTTTAATACCATCATCATGTCTCAATAATATTGGCTTTTTGACTGGGTGAACACCAGTTGGTGCTTGTAATCATGTTCCAGATCCGGAGTCAGCATTAAATATCTTTACAGCTGCTAGTGCATCGACAATCCCATCACGTCTCCATCAAACCCCACGTTCCGATGTTCCGACTGCCCCCACAGTCCAAAACTGCAGACACGGGGGTTTTTCTGGGTGATTGATGTGGAAAAGAGTTGCTGCTGAGGTTAAAAAGAGCTGTCATTCTATCTCAGTGGCAACTAAGAACTTCATTCACTCCAGCCATTTTAGTTGGACGCTGCTGAAAACTCACAAGTTCCATCAACACCATCAACACCTCTGATACTGAAGGGGGGTATTTTTGTAAAACAACCGTGTGACCTAGGATCAGACTATGTCTAGTTTCCTTTAGCTGTAGATGAATGGATGGTTAGTGCCTGTGTTCTTACTACTTATAGGATGATGTCAAAAGGGAAATACGTTGCAGATATTCTGTCGCCCCATCTTCAGATGCTCACGTCTGTGAAATGCTGAACGATAAAAAAAAAACAAAAAACTTCAGGCTCAGGTTCAGGTGTCCTTGTAGATGAAAACATCAGTTATTAGTGCAGGAGGACAGCTTTGTGTTTTTTCCTCAGATGACCCAAGCAAGCTGCGAGCCAACGACTGTGAAAGCAGTGCAGCAGAGGCTGGAAACTACACACACAGAAGAAAGTCCAGCGCAGTGATCAAACTTTTATATCTTTCACTGCAGCAGTCAGCGTCTAGACTGCCAAAATAGAAGTGGTCGAAGAACAAATTAGTGTATTCATCAGGGGGCGATGTTTCCATTGCTTCAGATCCGAGCCAAAGACAATAAAAGTTGCTGTTTATTGCAGAATCATTTGACCTGGGAATGAAGAGCAACTGTATCAAATCCCACGGCAGATAAAAGCCAGATATTAGTGGTTGTTAAAGGGATTTTCTCAGCAGTGGGAAAGTAGCTGCAGTGTGTGGCCTCAGTCAACTCCACGCCAAAGGGCAGATGACAGTGTAAACAGCCACTGAGTCAGAGTGAATACACTCCATGCTGTGCCTCTTCTTTTTATGGCTGACAGCATGAGTATTTCAATCTTTTCATAGACATTAAATCAGAAATAGATGCAGCCTAAGTAAAGCAGAGGGAAAATGCCAGAAGTAACAATGAACCACCAGGGGGCACCTCCACAGGTAGTCTGAATCAAACCCATTGGGGAAATGATCTGCCTTTTTAGCAGATAAGCGGTAAAAATGCAGGCAACTCTGTCTTATAGAGGTTATGAGCTTAACCTTAATAATTTTATATTTTCATTTACAGTTAATAGCACTAATGATAATTGTAAGATCATTATCATGTTTATGTATAAAAATAAACCAACTGCCGCCTCCTGTTGCAGATCTGCACACAAAACTTTTCCCAGTGTGGTATCAATAAAGTTCTCATTCTTTTTTCCCTAAATGTTAGGTTGTAAAAATTCAGTATCTCTTGGAACTCTGATTGGGTGACCACATGGTTTCGCCCATTTCTAATGAACATCCTATGAGTAGACTCCCTGCCTTAAATCATGCTACTGTACCAGTCAAAACACCAGCAGCACTAACTGTTGTTTCCTTTTTTTCCTTTATATAAGTTCCTTAAAAACAGTTAAGTAATGTATTACTGGCAGGTACATGTGCATCCTAAACTGCTGTCCAATTCATTTAAAGTCAGTTTATCTATGGTAAAGCCATGACCTTTACCAAAGACGTATCACAGTGCTGAGGGTTAGGGTTATCCTTGTGGTAAAATATAGTCTGACAGAAAAAGTCCAGCTTCTAAAACAGCTGATGCCAGAAATGATAAAGTGTTCAACCGCTGTTATCCAGAAACTGCACTGCAGACATGAGTTGGACATTTTTTCATGTGACTGGTCAATCCAGCCAATGAGGGGGCATCAATAAATGTGAGGAACAACATTGTTCAGCAAAAATCACCATCATTTTGACATTGTAAGGTGACTGTGACTTGGACATGGACTTCTGCCATGGGGCACATCACCTCGGATCGTAGGCTGTGATTAGATTCTACCGGGAAATAATTGGTCTCACAGGGTTAAAATTAGCTGACAAAATAATCACAACAGCAATAATAAACAAACAGTGAAGCAAGAGACATCTGTCCAGCAGGAGTCTCACTTGAAAATGGACTCCAGACGGATGGTCCACCTGTAACCAACTATCTTTTCTGGATGCATTATCAATTACTTTCCTGTAAAGGAGGACTTGGGAAGTTCTGGTGTGAAAACATTAGCCTCTGTGTATGGGACACAGGTTAGTGGTCTGGTGTGAATGGACAGTGTGACGTTCACTTCCAGGTCCTCTTCCAGTGTGGAAACTGTGTCATCTGTTGTTAGATATTTGAATAGACAGTCATGATTCATCGAAGCACTGTAAACAAGTCTGCTCACCGTTTCTTTCATCCATTCATCCTTATTAACATTTACCCTAATCAGTCGACGGGAAAGGGCGGGGTTGAGCCATTCCAAGCAGTGACTGGATGAGGACAGCCAATTGCGCACACATTTATACTTAGTTAGTTTAGTTTGACTTAGGTCAATTTAGGTGAACTTTAGAGTGTCTGTGGCAGGAACATGCTACATATGAATTTAGACTTTAGCATCAGAAATAAGTACTAACAACGTAATGCATGTCTTCCGTTAACGTCTTTGATATTGTCTTACAGGAAACCCATTAAGAGACTGCAAAGAAGAGAGTACTCTGTTTCTTATCCACACTCTGACCGCTAATCAAAACATGCAGCTCTTAACTGTACATCCAACCCAATCACCATTATTCCATAATCCCAGTAATTGCCCTGCTGCAAAAACCATGATTCCAACTTTTATGAACCACTAATTCAGCCGGTTATGTTCTTCAGCAGTTTAGTGCAGCTTTTAATCGTAATTGGTGCATTTATTTGCTTCAATTCCCATACTGCTGAAGCATTTATTGGATGGTCTATTATAAGTCCATTTAGTTTTTATTTCCCACATATTAATGTTGTAGGGCATGGGCAATAAAACTTTTTTTTGGTGGGGGGAGGTGGGGGCTCTAACGTACGCAACCTCCTGGCTCATACATCACAGCAGCAGCTCCAGCAGTTAAATCAGTTTACAATTACAGGATGTATGTCTCAATGGATGCATGAAAGTTGTATAAAATAAACGCGGGGTTGTTATTAGATTCATGAAGTACAGCTCAATACTTTTGTCCTTGTAGAGAACTCTCTCACTTTCCCCTTTTCAGCCTAGGCAGAGTGTGCTGATTAAAAAAGTGAGGGCAAAGCTGCCTCTGCAGAGCTGTGCATCCACGGTCTGACAGAAGGGGGCGCGTTTTAATACACACAGTATGTTCACTTGTGTGGTTCTTACACCTCAATGGATTTCCATTTGCTAAAAGCATCTCTTTTTCCTTGTTGGAATATGGATCATATTTCCCTCGGAACAATTTTAAATTAACACATCTGTTTGATGGATTTTTTTAATTATTTGGGTTGGATTTTATTGGACGCTGGTGTCATTGGCTCTCAGAGCTCTGCAAAGATGAAGAATCACCACATTTATCAGCTGATGGAAAAATATGACATAACTTTGAGCTGATGAAGACGGGCTCACCTGTTCCCCCAGTTAATACATTTGGTTACTAAAATTAGGCTTCCTACCTTGGCTGGTTTTCCTGGACCTGACTGTAGGGGGCACCGCCATGTGAATTATCATACCAGAAATAAAACTGAATCTTTTAGGTTGTGTTTTATGTTTTGAAGAATTGACTGAATTTGAAATCATGTAAGGGTTTGAGTTAATTTGGATAGGATCTATTTAAAAATTTAAAAATAATTACTGATTCATGTTTGGCATGTCTTAACAGGTCTTCTCAGTTTGCCTTAAAAAAATCACAAATATCATTAATAATTACCCTTTGTTCAACTTGAAGGTTAATACATATGCACACATTCACAGACATCCCCATTGCATTCTGGGATTAAATAAAAAGAATATTTATTAAGAACATTTTTATATGGCAGTAAAAAACATAAAGGACAAAAAGCCATTAATCTAGACTGTAACTAGACCGTACATAAGTACTGCATGGACAGTACAGTGGCAAATACCATGTCTTAATTATGTTTCTCTGAATGGAGAACAGAACTTTTCATGTATAATGCAGGTTTTCCGAGTTCTAATTAAACCTGATAACCTGTGCCTGACCCTGAATTAGCAGAACATATGGAGGTTCTCTCTTTTAACCCTCTCCACATTTACTGGAGAATTATTGTTGGACTTTGAAATAAAGGCTGTGCATTAAAGCTCATACAACGTGGGTGTGAAAAATTAAAGTTGGTTGATGTGATAATTAATGCTAATAAGATTCACTTTTATACCAAAAAAACAAAAAAAAAAACAAAACAAAAAAAGAAACATTAATCTATGAACTGATCATGAGGGAGTTTTTGTTTTTTTCTGCTTGGTGTGGACGTGTTACACTGTGTCAAGAATTCATCAGGGCATATTATCCCTCATTACTCATCCCTCTGTTACCAACGACCGCCACTTGTTTCAACATGAAGATCATTGAAAGAAAATAAAATCGAATCCACTTCCCGTGAAGAATACTTCACTTGTTTTAAGGAGGAATAACATTTGTAAGGATCATTACCACCTGAAATGACTTGTTAAGATGGTTATTGTTTGCCGTGAGGTATATCCACTGCTGGGGCCATTTCAATGAATGTGATGGAGGAGAGGGTTTTTGCAATGATGGGACCATAACGAGGAAAGGAGCTGAGTTTCACCTTGAGATGAGGGTCGGACTCCTGACCCATTATCCATGAAGGAGCAGTAATCGTCTCAACTTTGTCGTACATGAACACTTTTCTCACTAAAGGAGGCTATAACACCGCCCTCAGTGCAGAGATATTAGAGCAGGTGTACTGCATGTAAAGTAGGAAAAACAATTATTATTTTATTATTTATTTAATTAAAGGGTCAATTTTATTTAATTGTCATTAAAACAAATAGTCCCTGACAAATAAATTAATAAATACATAAAACATTTGCTATTCTTAAGTGTGCAATTAATTTTTTTTTCAAACTTGTTGTTATTATTAAATGCCAGCCTTCTGATATTGAACAGATATATTTAAAACATATTAGCTTTTTATCAGCATATGTCATTACATGAGGAAAAGAAAGGTAAGTTAAACATTATCTGTCTTTTCCTGTGACTCTCTCCCTGGTAATCAGTGTCATCAGCCTCACCTGTGTGCTGTGTGCTCTCTGTCTAATCAGCCTCACTCGTCTCACCTGTTGCCCTGGGTATAAATGCCTGCCTCTCTCACTGCCTTTGTTGGTTCCTTGTTGCATCATGTTGTGTCATTAATTTGTCATTCATTTTTAATATTAATTAATTGTTGTTAATGTTGTTGGGCCAAGCAAGCTTTCTCTTTAGTGTCTTTCCCCTATTTAGTCAAACTTGATTCTGTTCCTGCACATGTCTTTGTATATGTGTGTTGCTGCACTTGCGCAGCAACTCTCCTGTGCTCACCTATTGTGAGTGTGTGTGTTTGAAAAACAAAAATTATAAACAGAAGAATAGAACATAGTGCCATTGCAGAGGGGCGAGCTAGGGGGCGCGGATGGAAAAAAAATACACATTGGTTGAAGGCGGAGTAAAATGAATATGTGATAATGTGACGTTACAAAGGAGGCCGTTATTTTTATTTCTTGTTCTTGACGTCACCTGTTCGATATGCTTGGAGCAACAGTAGCACTGCTGCGCAGCATGTCCTGCGTTTTGGACGTAGCTTCCACGTAAACGCAAAGCAGAGGATGCAGCATCGCCCAAAATTCCTTCCAAGCCAAAGACTAGAAAATATGTCTTCCTTATAGCGCCTACTTGTGACAGCTTGAAGCCGTACAAGCTGAGACTCTATTTAAAGACACACCATCCAGAACACAAAGACAAGCCAGTTGAGTTTTTCAGAAAAGAAAACTGCAAAAAACATAAACTGCTGTGCTCAACATTGTTTCTTTGCTAAAGCTGCATCTGTGCTGGCAAATGCTCACATAACGTTGCTTACCGAGACGCACAGTGTAAAAAGCCGCACACAATAGCGGAGGAGTTTACTTCCCTGTGCTGTTTTCTATTTTTAGTTTTGAAAATTCTGTTATGAATCAATGGGGGCCCAGCAGAGAAAGTTTGGGAACCACAAAAGGGATAGAGACAGAAGAATGACCCCAGTAAATAGTAGGTGAAACAGGATGAACACATGGAAGACTAAGAAAGGAAAGGAAAGTGAACTACTTGTCATTGTACCACTGCACACAACAAAACGTGACCTCTGTTTCTAACCCATCACCAAAGTGAACAGTGGGCAGTTTAAGGCTCCCGGAGAGCAGTGTGTGGGGACGGTGCCATGCTCAGAGCACCTCAGTGGTAACTTGGCAGCTGGTGGACTCAAACCTGAAGCCTTCCGGACCCAAGTCCGCTTCCTTAAGTGATGAATTGACATAAAACTCGGCAACTAGTTCACACGGGAAGTAGTCGTCTCGCACCACTATATGAAAAAGACAACGTTGTTAAGAATGCGCTTCAGTCGCTTTCTTTAATTTGTGTGGGAACTTTTCTCCTTCATTGTGACTTCCAAGCGCAAGTCAGACTCTTCTGATGTTTTAATGTCCTAGATTATGATGTTACCACTGTGTTAATGTAGGTACTTATGTACAGGATGTGTGTTCCGACTTTGAGAAAACAAAATTGACTAATTGAGAAAATCGAGTTACATCACACCGTAAGTAACTGAACTCTGATGCAAGTCAAGAACCCCTGTACAGGAAATGGGAGACATGCAAGCCAGGGAGAAGAACACAGATGAGAGAGATACAGAGTGAGACACAAGAATCTATATAAACATTTAGTGTTGTTAGTCATGTACTGATTTCTATGAAGGGAGCACTGTGAAAGACACTTGGACACAAACAAAATACACATGCGATAGAATCACAATTTCAACCAAAACAGTTACTTTCTTTAATAACATTAGTTCCTCTCCTCGGTCTATTTGTGAAATGCCAAGAAAATCAATTGGCTTGATTTAAATCTATCTCTTACTTTTCTTGCGTCAATCATGTGGGCAGATGTCTGTGTTATCTCCTCCTGGCGCAGTGTCTTATTTTGGCAGCAATATTTTTAACCATACTTTGCAGGTGTTAATACCTATTTTCAAAAGCGGTACTTCAGGAACATTCTTAGTTTAGAAAGTACACGAGGGAGGAGGGATTAAGGTGTGAAAAAGGAACAAAATTGGACTTAGGTGGGGATCGCTAATGCACCAGACCGTCTCATGGAGCCAGTGTTCAATGAACTGCACATCACTGCTCTTCTCTCCTTGCCCACTTCCTCCACCTCCATCCATCTCCCTCCATGCTTCCGTTCTCCGTCTGCGAAAATGGACACTCAGAATCCATTCATCCTCAAATCAAATCATATTAGACTGTCATTTTCCATCTCCACTGTGTGCCTCTCTCTCTCTCTCTCTCTCTTTTTCTGTCCACTTCCTCCATTCTCTCCTGTTCCCCCTCACAGCTTCTCCTTGCCCTACTCAAAAAAGGGTACTGTGAGTGATGAAAGCTGTAAGTGGTTTGAAAATGTTCCCACTTCCAAAGCATATTTCCATCACTTCAGGCAAAAACTTTGGAGTCAGACAGACATGTGTCTTTGGTCATTCCTGACCATCACCTGGGGACAGAGACATGCATGTACAATAGGAGATAATTGGAAATAAATGAGAGAATTACGCACATGGTAACAAAACTTCTTGAGATGAATAGTTGACGTACACTTGAATTCTGGTCAGCTAATTCAGGTATTTCCTTGTAGGAGACAAGTCGAAAGCGTTTCTCTTCCGCGTGTGATAATGCACTCTTACGCTGTTTGCAGTTTGTCATTTGAATGAAATGCTTGTGAAAACGTGGCCCTGTTACAAACACGTGTGTATCTCTGGGTGACTGATATTTCTATATATTACTATCCGGCCAGTGGTTAGGGTATCGAGCTGCTCCTCATCAGATTTTCTACCTTGAAACCTCCGGGAGCAAAAGAGCTTCAATATACAGTGCATGGCCTCAACAATCTACCTCCACCTCCTGGCTCTTTATGACTGGAATATCAAGAAGGTGTTTATGAATAGAAACTCAGGGTAGTATATACATGAGGGAGTCCAAAGTGAGGAAAACAAGTACATAAAATAGTTTCCTGTGAAATCACAGCACAGTTGTTTAGAGACGACCTATTGCCCGTCACCAAAGATGTCATTTCCTTTGTCTGTGAAACACCTTGGTGTAAAATCGATACAGATCAAATCTCAGAAGCAAGAACTAAAAAAAGACAAAGTCAGATTATTAGAGAATTTAAATTTAAAACAATGTATAGACACTGTCGCAGGAAGATAGTAATTATGATTTTGTTGAAGTAGTTGGAAGTTTTTCAGACAGGCAGTATCACTGACTTTTGGCCCCTGCAGCTGCTGGCCTTCAGTGCGGACCTCTCAACTGCCAATTTCATGAATCCCTTTACCACCAATGTGCGAAAATAGTCATTTACTTGCATGGTCACAAACCACATGCCCTCACATGGATAAAATAAATTGGAAAGAGAAGATTTTAGCACTCGTGGACCTTGAATGTGTACCAGGTGGGGCTTTTTTTGTTGAGCCTGTCGATGTCTGACAAAATGTACTGTGTTATTGTAAGACCTGTCATAGGGCATACAAATTATATTAAAACCAAATAAGCATGACTTTACAATCCAGACATAAACTACTATACATTTTTTGTGTAGACAGCAAAGTTTAGTTTCAGTTTCAGTTCTGAATTGAAGAAGTCTCCTGAATGAGAGGTAAGACGTCTTCAAGAAACCTACTTCTACTCTATCCTGTTAAATACTTAAAGCACTGTTTAGTCTCCCAATGGGGAGCATTTACACGAGCCCGACACAAGGAATTTCAGGATTTAAACGGATCCGCTAAATATAACTCCTGGTCTAACATACTAACACCAGACGAAGTTAAACCAGAAGTTCGGAAAATGGGGGAAAAAAAGCCACAGACTAGAAAAAAGCAGTTAAACCAGAAGTTCGGAAAATGGGGAAAAAAAAGCCACAGACTAGAAAAAAGACTAGAACAAATTGTAAATTTTGAGCCGATACAGAAACTGCTGACCTTTTTTTCCTGTCAGGCCACATTGCTTCGCACTAAACAAAGCCTTCATGAAAATACATTAGGAATCCTAGTTACTTTCCTTATTGTGATGAACCAGAAAGTAAAAACACATGGAATCACAAACATGAAGGCATATAATAAACTGTAAAATTACATCCTCCCTTGATTTTCACTGTGAAAGAGAGACTGGCAACTAATGGAAAGAGACATAAATTAAATAGAGTTGAATTGAGGAGCAGCTGCTTAAGGCAAATGCACTCTGTTCCAATATTTCATTCATATTTCAGGCTTTCATGCTTCAACTTTATTGGAAGTAGTTGTAAAAAGTGTTCGCTCTAATTGGACGTGAAGAGTCATAGGATCAGATACTGGGTCAAAAATGCACTTCAAATGCATAATGAACTGCTGTGTAACCCAGAGCACTGTCTCCACTAGACGCTTCACACTACTGAGGTTTTGATTTCCTCCAGGACTACACAAAAATGTGATGAGTGTCTGAGTTTGTACATGAATGTTGAGTTTCATAGACACTAAATTAAGCTTAAAATGTCAATTTTTATTCCGTGAGGATTTTGAGGAAGATTGTTTCCTGTTGCTTTAGGATATTTGAATTTCTTTATATCAGCAATTTTCTTTTTCTTTCTTTTTTTGAGCTCACTCTGCATCAGTCACTGAAAACATTTTAGGGCTCCAGGACTGGAGGAGTAACATCAAATTGACTGGATTATTGCATACAATAATGTCTCCTCAGTATGCAAATAGACACGCGAGTGGATTTTTTATTTCCAGTGGTATGACTGAGCAGAGACTGCCAGTCTGAATGCATTTCACAGGTTTGGAAAGAATCCAAAATCAACAACTGTGATACTTCACCACCACAATCACCAAGTAAATGTGGGAAAGAAATAATGTTGGCAAGGAATGATAATGCTCCATGGCACACCATGATCTCTCATGGAACACTTTTGTGCCACGGCAGGGGGGTTAGGAATCACTGCTTTAAGGAGTAGTTACATCGATAAAGTCTCCCATATACAACCAGCCCTTCAAAGGGAACTGTATTGCTGAAAATGAGTTTGACTCCCCTCGTGTAGGAGGTGCTCAGCTGCGCCAGATAACCGGAGACTCAGTGGTATTTTACCCAGTAAGGAAATCATTGCCCTGACCTGTACTTCTGTGGCTCAGTCTGCCATCTCCAGTAGCCACACTTTTGATAAAGGTGTTCACAAGGTCATGTCTGGTTCCCACATGAAGCACTGACTCTGTGTTAGGGCCCTGATGACTTCTGATTTTTTTCATGTGGACTACTCTGACGATAAAGTTGTAGTCGAGTCATTTATTTCTTGGTTCTTGCGAGCAAACTGCCCTGGTGTACCAGCAGTGAGTTTGTTTCTAGACATCATGCAATTTTTCTCTCTATGGCTGTAAAAAAATGACTCTATAAAGTGTTTTGTGGACCAACTGACTTCTATCAGAGATCACCACATCAAATGTTCCAAATGTTTACCCCAAACGGTCAAAGCAACCAGAAAAAACAAACAATTTTACTCAACCTTTATAGGCAGATGTTGACAAAGCAGTGTTTTTACAATATGATGCTGCTTTGCCTTAGCACTGAGCTAAACCCTAGATTCAAATAAAATATTTTAAAGGACTTAAGTTTTTTTTCTTGACACCTTTTCTAGCACTTCTGATGTGTGTCGAGAGAACTCTTGGGTTATGGAGTTATTTTTGTCCACCTTAGAGCTTTTTTAGAGAGTAAGATACATATTTTTGCCACCCTTTATCTGGTGCATACTTTATGACATTTTCACACAGGCTGCATAAGTCAGAGTTGATAACAGTCATCATATACACCTCTTGTTTGCACCAAGTGTGCCACAAGCTGACCACAGCAATGGTCATGGGGCCATGTGGCCAAATAGTAATTAAACCATGAACTTGATGTGGTGGGGTTCTGCCCACTAGATCTCCGTCTAGTACACTCTCCTGTCCAACACACCTTACCCATGCTCCCTGCTGCTGTTTACCTACCATCCTGCTGGTCCGTTGTTCCTCAATGCCTGCCCTCACCTCCTTCAGGAATAGCTCCTGTCTGTCCTTGCCGTGTGCCCTCTCGTAGTGTGCCCTGTTACCACTGTGCCCTTCAACGCCTTGTGCCTTAGCTGAGATTCTGCTGCCTCCAGGCCCTCCTGGGCCCTCCACTTCCTGCCTGATCGCACCACGATGCCCGCTGTTGTCACCATTGAGTCTTTGGAGTCCCCATAGAGCACCTGTCTCATCCAAGAGACTTTGAACTCCTCATCCATGCTGCTGAATGTGAGCTGGAGTTTGTTGGATCCCCATACAGTGCTGTGCTACAGAGGCTGCGGGGTAGACCCAACCACCTAGAGAGGTAGCTGCTGATTCTCCTTTCCAGGGTTTCCACTGTTGATGGGGCCACCTCATATACCAGCGGAGGCCAGAGTACCCGGGTTAAGACACCATGCTGGTAAATCCACCTGTTGAACCTGCCAGGCAATCCAATAGCCAAGTCTCAAGCTCCCTTGATGGTGGTCTAGCTGCTGTGCCCCTGAGACTACAGTCAAAGACCTTGCCCAGGCTCTTGACAAAACAAACAAAACTTTTTCTTTGTGAAATCTGTAATTTTGCACCTTGCTTCTGGATTTAGCTGGTATAAAGTTCATTCCTTCCCAGGAGATGAGCTTTTCCAGGCCGTGGAGAATCCATCTCCCAGCACTGATGTTGTGGTGACAGCGAGGTCGTCCAAGAAGGCTTTGAAGGGAGGTTGCTGGGTGCCAGACATGGAAAGAGGCGTTCCACCTTGGCTACCTACCTTGTTCTAGGCCTTCTCGAGCCAAGCCATCATATATCATTATATATTAATTCACGTATATGGAGGTGACAAATCAGCGTCAATGTAATCATAATGACAGATATCAATATCTCAGAATGAATCTATAAGTAAATCCGTTTTAGGAAAAAAAATCCTTAATTTAATTAGGGAAAAAACAGATTCTGACAAGACGGCTCTTCCTGTCCAGTAAACAGAAAGCTGGTTTTCAAGCAGCGGTGATGGCAGTGAGTCACTTTCCTAACCTGTGAAAAGTACTTGAAACTTGAAAGCCCAGATCGCCTTTGGCAACATCACATTGTTCCTCAGCCACCTTCACCCTTCCCTCTTCACCCTTCCATTCTCCCGTCCTTCCTCCACTCTATATAAGCAATCAATAAATATGCTATTTCAAGTCATGATGGAAAAATCAATCTTCCTTGATTTTTTTTTTTTCATCTACCACCTCAACCTTCTTCCTGTTTTTCCATGAAATGCCTCAAAGGGAGCTGATTCTGAAAGTGGAAAGTATTTTTCAAAAACTGCTCTCGATACAAGTGAACGAGGAGATATGAGGGCTGACAAATGTTAAGAAAATATGATGCACAGTTGAGAAATGGATTTTGTTTGACTTACGTCTCACACATTACCAAAAGGGTGTTGGGATTGACTGTGAATAATTGCTTAAATCAATTGGCTCACATTTACAGTGCAGATGTCTGAGGTCCTTTTATTTTCATTTAGCACTTTAAGTGAAGAACACATTAAAATAACTAGTATTTAGTTTGCACATTGAATCTTGACAATAAAAGCATATTAGACACTGCACCACATCTGAATATTGAATTTTTAACTCTGGAATTAAAAAACAAAACAATAAAAAATAAACATGGAATTTAAAATCAAGCTTTTTTCAACATTTTTGATTATCAACATAAATATTCATAAATAATTGATAGAAAAATATAACTTAAATAAAGCAACATTACTGTTGTGTATCCTGCAGGTGACACGGGCATTCAGAACTGAACAAATGACGCTTAAATGACGAGTCATTTACTGTACCTGTCTGCAGCAGCGTGTGCCCTGAGACGGTACATGATGCTAACATATGTAGAAATATTCTGCTGTGTGGAGGTTACTGCAACTGAGATGAAGACGAAAGAGGCCTGGCGGAGACTGCAGACGAATAAGATTCAGTGGATTGTAATTGAAAGTGGAGGTGTGTCAGTATAAATGGTCGAGAGTGACACGTGCACGCTGTCCTTCACTGGAATTACTGTGTATTTTACTGTGTTAATGGCAGGCGGAGACAAATGAATGATAAATGGAAACATGAATAAGTGCTGATAGACGAGCAGCAAATGCATATGTATCCACTGAAGTCTGCAGGTGAATAATTTAATGAGCATGAAGATGAAGAAGACATGTCCTCGTGGAGGTTAGCAAATTTCAACACACGACGTATGACAACGAGAAGCTAACCTGTGTTAGAAATTACCTTTAATGACGCGTTGGCCCTATCATCTCTTCATTGAGGTGATCTTCATATACATTACAGCCAGTTGTGGTCTCTCTTCAATTTCCTTCTAATTATCTCTTTGAATACAGTCTGGCAAATTGTATGTTATTAAGTATTAATTTTCCTGACAATGCTTCATCCAATTTTATCAAATCCAACCTAGTACCTAGTAGTTAAACTTCAGACATATAGCAGGTAAAGAACAAAGTGTATCATCTTTTTTGGAAATTAGTTTTGCAAGACTCCTTTATATGTAACATCAGCTATTGTTGGGCCTAACCTTTAGTGATCTCTGTGTGATTTTTGTTCAACTTAAATGTGACATATTTATCTTTTCTGACCAACTTTAAGTAGATTTAGTGGTATGAACATATTAACTTATTCCAATGTTGCATTTTCTCACTTTAATGTCAAAACATCATTATGTATCTGCTTAGTCAGACATACTGCAACTAAATTATTCAAATTATTCTTGGATCCATGTGTAAAATAAGAGCATAAGGATGAACTGATGTTTGAAAATCAGCACTGCGCAAAACATACACCATAAATCATTTCATCAAAAGGGGGAAAACATTGACACATCAATATATAAATAAATTAAAACACCAGGAAGTGCTTGGCTAGTTCCATCAGTCATTTTTGCAGATTTTTCCAGTTAAACTAAAATAGATATTTAAATGAGGGAAGCTTTGCTGTCTTGTTGGTTGCTTTCCTGACCTAATTCCATGAATGATGAATGATTCAGCACCCGAACAGAGGAGTGCTGCTCATTAGTGTCTACGCAATTAGTCAAATACATTTTTTGGTCAGACTTATCATGTTTGAAGCTTTTATTTGAATTTATTGCAGTTTTGCATCGTGGCACTGATCTGAGAAAAGCCAAAGATGAGTTTGCATTGATAAACAGCGGCGACGAGCCACATATTTTCACAGATTAACACAATACATGTAAAAAAAATCTTTGTCGCAGAGCTTCTTGTGATTTAATTATTGGGATTTACACCCATCTTTTTTCGTTACATTCTTTTTGTGCCATGTTTATTATCAGCCTCAGAATCAGTTTGATTAGAGTTAGATTTATAATAGCCTTTTGGCAAAATGTTTGTCCATGTCATGCTAGACCAGAGGTTTTTGAAGTCGAACATTACGGGAGTCTTTCAAACTGCCTCAGCTCCCTCCAACCCCGGTTTTACTCATAACAGTTTTTCATGAATTTATGGTTTGTGCTCTGTCACAATGACCGCCTTTCCATTTCCTTGTTTCTCGCCTCCTCTGTGCTCTGCTGCCCCCCAGGGGAGGCGCGCCATACACTCTGAAAACTTCTCAGCTAGACAATGGAAATTGCCTAGAGAATACAGACAAGTTAGAAAAATAAATACTGTTGTATATACAATCTGTCAGAAAAAACGAAATAAATGGCAACATTTTTAGTGACAGTTTAAAAGAAAACCAAAAATACAAGACATTTATGGCACAGTTATAACACAGCTATTAACAAGGAAAAGAAATGTGAACTACTTGTCACTGTGACACAGCTCACTACTGCACACAACAGAATGTGATCTGTGCATTTAACCCATCACCAAAGTGAGCAGGGGGCAGCTTAAGCTGCAAGGAGAGCAGTGTGTGGGGACGGTGCCATGCTCAGAGCACCTCAGTGGTAACTTGAACTTGAAACCTTCTGGATCAAAGTCTGCTTTCTTTACCACCAAGCCTCTACTGGCTTGATCGAATAAGAGAAAAGCAAAAGAAAGAAGGAAGAAAAAAAAGACAAAAGTTGAAATTATAGCAGTGATTAAAGCCAGTCCTACCATGAATAAACCACACACCATCGTTTAGTTTGATAAATATTTCAAAATGCATTGATTTGCAACAATGACAGTTGCACTTGGATTTTGATATTCTCACATGCTTAGTTGATTAGAAAATACAGCTAACTCACGCTAATAGCAGACATAATAAAAGTTGCTAAAACTGTGCTATTCAAAATTAGCCAAACCAACCAATTGGTGAAATTTTGCCAAATTATGATAAAAATATACCTTGATAAGCTTAAGAATCTACAGAAAGAAATCCAAAATATTGTGTAAAGTGGTGTGAGAAAAAGCTACAGTTTGCTGAAATAGATAAAGATAATAAATCTGAAATGGTATGCTAGTTACACTGTAATAAGTCTAAGGTATCACAAAATAGGACAAACAATAGCAAAAATTGAAGAAAAATATATAAACATACAGAGATTGGCTTTTTATTCAAATTAGCAAAAATAATTCTTCCGTAGTGACTCGGTGTGTATGTGTAAGCATACATTCATGTGCGTGTGTGTGTGTGTGTCTGCATACTAACACATATGCCTCTGCCTTCTATGCCCATGTTGCCTTGACAACAGTGCCTCCGTGTTCTTTGTCCTTTGTCACTGTACACGGTGGATGAAATCACTTGCCTGATCAAGGTCGAGCACAAACACCAGATCAAACATAAAGCTAAGTTGTACTGTGTTTATTTAAAAGGTGAAGTCTGAGCATTTTCAACAGAGAGAGAGTCGCTGTTGGACGTAAAGAAATCACATATTTTGACTGAATTGGAGTTTGTTGTCAAATCCAAATCCTTAAAACATAACCAACAATTGCGTGAAATTTCTGTACAAATAATTGTGAATTGTCAATTAAATAACCTTTAAGAATTGTGAAAACATATGCTAAAATCCCCTTAAATTAAAGATAAGACTTTAAAAAAGTATCCACACACCCCATAAAAGGTAAAGATTCGTAAAATGATTACACTAGTTTATGAAGAAAAAGCGGCTAAAAACTAGAGATAATCTGGGGATTTGGGACTTCAAACTAGACCAAAAAAAGCTGATGGTATGTTGATACATCCATAATAGGCTAAAACTAGCTAACATTTTATCAAAGGTACTTAAAAAGATTTGTAAGATTTAATTAATGTGCAGCTACAGCTTGGACAAAATCTATTAATAAAAAGTTTGATTTTAATCGACCGTCTGGGGCTCACACGGAAACTGCATTTGATCTTATTGAAGCCGGTCTTTTCATGACATCCATGCATGTGTCAGTTACAGGAGTCCCCGCTGGGTCTGTTTTGCATCAGCTGTGTGTCTATTCATCAGGGAAACACTGATAACCACGAGAAGGAAAAAGATGACTGGAAATAAACACCAGCAAGATGGTATCAAGAGCCGCAAGCGGAGAACAGAAGAGAAAGCCGCAATAAGTGGCCACTGGCAAAGTGATGGCTGACATATGTCAACCATCAGTGTCCCACAGAGACAATGTGACATTTGAGCAAACAGAGGACTTGGTGTGAGCGGCTTCTTCAGGTTAGTTTGATTTGAAGAAGCCTCTTGAATGAGAGCTGAAACGTCTTCTGGAGATCAAGACGACACAGGTGCCTTTTACTCCAACTGCTTCAGATATTGAAAATCTAAAACTGGTGACCTCAACCACTGGTCCGTGGACCAGTACTGGTCCGTAGGTCATTTGGTACTGGGTTGCAATGGATCTGGTATTGACTTACTACCATCCTTACCACTAATTTTCTTAGGACTCATCACTATTATGAAGAATAATGTACAAAATAGACAGAAAATCACGGAAGCAATGCTTACGGAACACGTGAAGTGAACGAGTGAGGCAGCGTGGGCTGCTCCGAGTGCTTGGCCACCTAGCATCGTATCTCAAATCTTTACTCATGTCTTGAAGCAAAAAATGACTCGAACGGTTACTTGTATCTCAAAATACTCGTATGTTGAGGTGCTCAGTACCTCTAGGTTCCACTGTACTTCAGTTTTACTACTACTACCGATACTAACAGAATAATTTATTAAAAAAAGATGTTTTGTTTGGAAAATCTTTCAGCGTTTGGCATAGTGATACCAGTCCACAGTAACGGCTGATACCAGTCCTTAGTCCTTAGTTGAGGGCCGCTGGTTTAAACCAAGACAATTTATGATACATTTAAGCACCAGCAATTCCAGAAACACTGGATCCATATGATGTCATATCTCTTTTCACCTCTGGCCAAAATTCAGAAGCAGAAGAAGAACATTTTTAAAACAAAAATATTTCCCAGTTCATACATCAAAAACTCCACTGCAGCATCCAGTCAGTTACATTGCACTCTCTCCTTGTAACAGCATTGATGTTTTCCCTCAATGGGCGATTTCCTCAAACACAGGGAGTCAACACAACTTAGCACAGCTAAGCTTTAAAGCTCATGCTGGTTCATCGTGAGCATGCAGGGAGTGACGGATTTCAACTTTAAAGTTGTGTCTTTCTCCGAACCAGCACGCCAGATAAACTCAGCTAATGCCGGTATAAATCCTCCCAATATTTTCACACTAAAGCCGTAACAAAACCCTTTTAAAGTCGCTTAGGAGAACAGGTATTTACTCTTGTTGCAAATGTGCTGTTCTTCAAAGAGGGCACTTTTCCTTGCATCGCACATTTTCCTCTGCCTCTGATGGATGCCTCATCCATGTGGGCGACTTTCATCTAAAGTAATCAACTCTTTTACTTCTTCTCTCTCTGGGTTGTTTTTTGTGGTAGTATAAAAAAGTCAATGGAAAATGAGTTGTCATTATATTATAATGGATAATGCTTTGTGGTTGTTTTTGTTTTATCCTCACTTTTTAGACCTAAAGGAGTCTCATGAGACGGTGGAGGAAACACTTTGTGAAATGGTATTCTTTAAAATAACGACATACTTTAATCTCAGGAGAAAAGCTAATATTCTTCACTTTGCCTGCTATTTATTTCAAACAAAGCTTAATTAACAGTGTAAATATAAATACAGTGAAATTATTGTAATAAACACTAGAATGTTTATTACTTATGTTGATAGGGATGTTCTCAATCTAACACCAGTAAATTAAGGCATGAAATGCTATTTTTAATGATATACACTCAATTTAAGACACTCAGTTTTGTAAAAATGATGTAGTATTTTGAACATTTTTAAGGTATTTTATTCAAAATACACTGAAAACTTTCTTTTATTAAACTCAATTTGCTCGTTTGGTTTCTACAAGCTGTGGTATTCAAAAATGCAGTCTGATTGCCAATACTAATTCTAAAGATGGAAAATCTCACCCCGAAACACAACAAAAACAAACAAACCACATCACATAGTCTATATGTCAAAAAAAGCCTAATTTTGCTAAAGATTAGAAAAACTAGTAAACATTTGTCAAAGATTTCAATACAGGAACATGTCAAGACATGTCAAATAAATAAATAAAAATCACCATGAAACTGATATTAATCCAACTAATATTAGGTTCCACACAATAGCCAAAACAAGTTTTACATACTAAAACTAACCTTGTGTAGTTTTCTAGACTCTCCTATATTTTTAGTTTAAGAGCAGTTTTAAGTTTCAAACTGTTAAAAAATAAAAAACTCAAAACAAAAATAATCATCCTTATTATAGTTACAGCCACATTAGCCATAGTTTATGATCTTTCTTTGTAGCTGTGTTAGCTTGGAGCTCTCTGAAAAATATCAGTTATGTTATTTTAAATATTTTTTTTAAATGTGTTTTATTTTTATTTTTGCAATTACATTTGACTGAAGAAACAAAAACACTGTGTTTAATATAGGTTTCCTCCTCTAATCAGTCCTCTCTTTTTGTCTATCCGTTTGCTTGATTGTCTGCAGAAAATAAATGGCAATTATGCAGATGTCTCTTTTACTGCTTTTATTTTAAAAGGGGAAATAAAAGTACCGATAGACAGCTGCAGAACAATCATTTCCCTGATCACACTAAAAGTGTCTTGGACTCATCGACTCTACAGAGAAGAACCGGAGTCAGGTCATGTCACAGTCAGAGTTTTCTAGTCTGGTGATTGCCAGATCAGCAGCAGGTGTGTGTCATCTACTACAGCTGGGGCCTCCAGCCACACACACAGCTGAGGAAAAAGAGTGGAGAACAAAAATCCTCTGAGCAGTTCAAGACTTACATTTAAGGAACTGGAAATCCAAGAATGCTCCACTGGGCAGTAGACTAGTCTATAAGGTCCCAGTCACAACAGACTCCACCTGGAGGGATAGGCATCTTTTTGCCCAGCTGATAATTATGGTGGGAGACTCTTGTCGTGATCGACGAGTCTCTGATGCTTGAAGACCTAGTCTGAGCTGCATGGGTCTCCAACCAGTTTAGTGAAGCAAATATGAGTGAAGTTGATTTATAATATTACTTGACCCCTCAGAATGACTATTTAGTTCTAATATATACAACATTTGTAAGTGATCATAACATGTTTTTAAAATATATTTTCATGTCCTGGAGAATCGATCAGTTCTCGGAAACAACAAATTCATTAGTGGTTATTACAATGAGAAATCGACATCATTATACAGGCACCACTCATGTACTTGGCTGCCACCCCTCAGTTTCCTACACAGTACAACAGCTCCTTGTTTTACTAAAAAAGTTTGGTATTTTAATTTTATTATTATACCACATGGTTATAATTCAATACTTTTCAAGTTACTGTTTTTTTTTATTAAAAAAACATGTAATTTAACTGAATGCATGCCAGACACTTTTGGAATTTCTATATAGAATAAAATGATTTTACACGTTGTCTGTAATTCAGAGCGACTGTAGAGCAACAGCTCTTTTAATAAATTGATGTGACTTGGGAAAAGGTGCAGAGTCAAACTGAGGACACTTTTTCATTCTTCATATTTTTGACTTTTTTTGGCTCCAGGTGTAGAGGATTCCATTGTGCAAAGTTTTTTTTTTTCTATTTTCTCTCCTTTACTACATACACCTTTTTCTGTATTTTGCTTGCTATTCTGCAGGAGTAGGTTTTACTGAAAATGATGTGAAAGAAAGAGCTGCCATTCTCCTCAGGCCAAAACTGGAAAATATACTTGTATCCATGACATTCATCAGACCCTATACTAAATACATCAGGATCTATGCAGATGTATGGACACCAATAGTCACCGCAGGTGGATGTTGTCCATCATAAAATCGGACAGGATATACAAAAACAAACAAACAAATAATATTTTCCAGTTTTTTCAAGTTTTAGTTTAAACACAAAACTTTCTTTTAAGTCAAGATGCTTTTTTCTCGAGTCCAAAACCAAGTCAGCAAAGAGTGTGATGAAGCTGATTCTACAAAATATGTCAAAAAATGTCAACAATAACCACACATTGCACAACTGTCCTTAAAAGTCCTTAAAATGTCCTAAAGTGGCTAGCTTCCAGCCAGAAATTTCTAGTTCCTCTGGAATAGTGTCCAGTCCTTAAATTATACAAAAACCTTTTAGTAGACAAATGATGTTTATTTTAAAAAAATATCTAATGAATGAAGAAATGAGAGTGAGATAAGGACTGATGAAGGACAAGGACAGGAATTTTGACATATGGAGAGAATGTACAAGTATCATTTAGAAGAACAAGCTGCTGTAACTACAGAGAAATAAAGTTTACCAGTCATGACAGAGTAATTACCAGGAGAGAGGTTTAGATCAGTCTTTTTTTTTTTTTCATAACTATTTTGTGCAGAAGAAGTACTGGTGTGTGCATTTTGGCTTTGCTGCTCTAGAGAAGACAGAACTATACAGTAGGGTGGCTGGGGATGACATCTGATAAGTATGAAAATGCCAGGAGTGGCAGATAAGTATGTGAGGGTGACACAGGACCTTTAAAAGGCCAGTGAAACAGTGGTTAGGTATACAGTAAAAACCATATGTTCAAGGAAGAGGTGGTTACTCTTTGTTTACTGTGGTCATGGAAAAGTTGCCAGTTTGTTTGCAGATTATTTAACCCTCAACTGTTATCAGCTATTTCAATATTTTGTATTTAAACATTAAAATTAAATGTTTACTTTTTAAAACAAAACCGCTGCACTCCAATGCACCATTTCACAGATTATAAAGATATTCTATCTGTATATAACTCAACGCTCAAATGTATCTGCTCAAACTGAAGTGAACCGTGTGAGTACAAATTAGGCAGGACCATTATAGAGTCTCTGGAGAATTTGTCCTCGGTTGGAACACAGCCACTGCCAATTCTCAAGACGACAGCTCTCTGTGCTGAAACCCAATGGCTCCTGTCAGGTGTTCTGTGCGTGAAATTGCACAGTGAAATCTGTCCATGACTCTTTTCAACTAAGTGGTCTCTTTGAGTTGCTTCAGTGTCCACTGTTGAGCTTTGATCCTGCATGGCAGGTACCTGCCAGTAAACACAAGACACTCTGATTGGCGTAGATTTCAGAGCTGTGTCTGCACGAGACGGTCGTTCTGTCTCTTCTACACCACTAGTTTGGACTATACTATACAAGAAACATTCTAGGAAGGGTTCAAATTAGCAGCATCATTGGTTTTGTTATCCAGATTATGTCACCTAAAGGAGCATTCGCTAAAGAAATTGTATGAAATTGTATGAAAGAATTGCTCAGAAGAAACTGTGCACAGAAAGTAACAAGAACAGTAAATGTGAATTACTTTAAAAGCCCCGGGGCAGTTTCGCGTGGGAACCAAATACATATAGGCTTTTAGCACTAGTTCAAGAAATCTTTGTCACATTACACAGTCCATCACTGCAACAAAAAGAGATGCTAGGAAGAAAGAAGGTCATACAATAGTGCGTCCTCAAGGCAGGAGCAACAATGGAGGTCTTATGTTTTGAACGAATCCATGTTTCATCCTCCAACCAGTGTCCCATTTTAGTTTGAAAAGATTAAAAAGTCTATTCAGACTGTTAATAATGAAATGTAATCCGCTTCTTTGGTGGTCTGAAGGTAGACGACATGGAAGCTGTGTGTAGTAGTCGTGACATCTATTCTTCATGCACAGTACAGTACGGTACAAGTGTTCTTTCTTAGTATCTTGAGTGTAAGCACATTCTTTTTGTATTACTTGTAGAGGATTTTTTTAAATTATTGGATAAGTGGTAATTCTTCCAGCTGAAAGGACAGAAATTGAGCAAATCTGTTAAATGCTCTGTTTGTTGATGATTCCCATTGTTTAAAATATATTTCAAAGGTGAACATTTTCTTTGAAGATAAATGATAACCCAGATTCCTGATTGCAGGAATTGATTTATGATCTTTGCCTTTTCATGTTAGTCGTACAGAAACACACACATAAGACCTTGTGTACTTTAAAGCAAAAAAAAAGAACTGAGAGATGTCTCTGTGTAAAGAAGTGTTTCAGGTCACTGGGTTCAACTCTCTCCACTTAACACTGGAGTTTGTTCCTCTTCCTGTTAGTTCAAGTGAGATGTTCTCTGTGTGTACAACATTCTTCTCTAATGTGCACACATTTTATTTTTTAGCTCTGTCAAAGGTGACAGAGTTCACTTGGAAAAAAAAAGCTGTACTTGAGATGAGGAAAGGTTAGATATCCTCTTTACATTGTCAGACCCAGGAAACACACTAATACACACATGCACACACACACATATATATATATATACACACTACAGAAATGTAGGGTTCTCTTTTCAGGGGAATATTAGACCGTAGTGTAACAAAAACACTGAAATACAGATAAAATCAGCCAAAGAAAAACAGGCACCCTCCACCCTGCTGCTCACCCTCCATCCAAGAAGAAAATGCCAGAAGTTTGATACCATTTGTACTAGTCAGGAAAAAAAAGTCACACAAATATGAGGCAGAGGCTTTTAACCGTCTTCATCCTTAACAACGAAGTGGAACTAGTGAGTGTGAAATCTGTCTCTCACCTTATGGCAGCAATTTTCTGGACGTCTTTTCAGTGCATGACAGATTTTAAATGTGATTGAGTGGGTTGGGAAAATTAGTCAGATAGAAAGTGCCTTGTCCACACCGACTACTTTGTTGAGAGGAAGTGGAGCTCAGCAGATCTGTCAGGGATTTGTCTGTCATTAAACCTGGGCAACCCGGAAAACATCCATAGGTCTCAGAAACAATGGCGGACTTCTGTCTGTCTGCACGTGTGTTTATCTATTCTCTTCTTTTTTTTCCCCATCATTCATTTTTTGGATCTATTTACTCACTCATCTGAATGTTCTGCTCATGTTTACATTTGTCAAGAGTAGAGTGACTCCAAACCATTGTGCAGCGCCACGTCAGTGTGACGATAGAAAATATCAGGAGAACCGCGAAAAATCATCTTCCTTGGTCTATGCAATAGCGATTCTGACACAGTAATCTTCTGTTGTGTCTTTCTTCAATTCCTGTGAGTACATCAGCGTTGTGTTCAACTAAACAAGTTGCTCAAAAAAGATTCGGAAACAATGTTTAACTGGTCCGAATCATCTACGGTCCATTTGTTTGTGTGGGTTTGATTAATGGACGCTTGTCATGTTTAACTATTTTATCATTCTTCATTATTAATGATTCACACATTTCAACAGCAGATGGATAATTAAATGGGGCTTTGTAATCAAAGCAATTTGAGGAGTTGCTTTGAGCAAATTAATTTCGTTGAAAAACATGAGCTGCAGTTCTGACATTTCTGCTGATAGAGTTGACTGAATTTCTGCTGCTTCACAGACAGACCAGAGGCCACATGATCGATTAGACCAATCAGACCTATCATGAACACACACATGTAATTCTGTGTGTTGATAGTTGGAGGTTTATGCTCATCACTGGCACAACAGATAACAGGACTCAATGAACACCAATTTGAAAAAGAAATCAATAAATAAATACAGGGGTCCTCAATCTAAAGTGTTTTACTCTTATGTTGCCACACTTCCGACTTCAGTAAAACTATTAAGAAAGTCTCCTTCCCTCGTTCTGACGAGGCTCTGTTTACATTAACTGGTGTACGCTTTATTTTCTTGAAAACTTTTGCCTTTTATTATGGCTCACAGGAATAAGTCCACGTCTTGGACGGCACAGCTTGTCAGACTTAATTGTACAGGACATTTAAGAATTCAACCGAACCCTTTCCTGGTGGTCCTGATTGTTGTTCTCTGTGACTAACTCCATGTTAAAGCAGTAGTTTCCCGGCTATATTTATATTTTTGCAATGAGTTGTATGTAAATTCCGACTCATGGCGAAAACTCAAGTTAGGTCACGGCCAGGAATAGAACCCAAGCACAAGATTAAAGTTAAATGTATCGATCAATTTATTAATAAATACATACATATTATACTACATATATAAACAGGTAGACTAATTTCCTCACAAGGTCTAAAAGTGACTAAAAGGGTCAATACTTTAATCTGACTATTAGCAGAAAAATTATGAATGGTTGGTTGTCTCTAAATTGATTGTATCCAGTGCAGCAGAAAAATTATGAATGGTTGGTTGTGATGTCCCTGTAATTGATTGTATCCAGTGGTGAGTAGTAAGAAGTTACATTTACTCTGTTACATTTATTTGAGTAAGTTTTTCAAAATAATTAATTTGGTTTATGTTATGATTTTATTGTTGGGATAAACTCTCCTCTCTGTAATTGGGTCTAGCTGATTGAATGCTCATTAAAAAATAAATCAGATGTTACTCAACATTTACTCAATACTTGTTTTTTCAGCAAGTACTTTTTTACTCTTACTCAAGTAATTATTTTGATTACTACCTTTTACTTTTACTTGAGTAATATTATTATGAAGTAACTTTTAAGTACTTTTACTTGAGTAAAAGTTTTGGCTACTCTACCCACCTCTGACTGTGTCTATGGCGTAGCCTGCATTTACTTCAATGACTGCTGGATTTGGCTCGAACTCATTCCACATCCCGGAAAAAGGATTTACGGTATGAGGTGGTGTAAATGAATGAACAGATAAATCTCACCACTTCAGTTCCAGGTAGTTGGGAACATTCAGGAGCAAAGAAATCATATCACTTCACCTTCAGCAGTGCTGCAAGTATCCATTTTTGAAGAAGAGATGTGCCTCTTAAAAAAATATAAATCTGTAATCTATGCCCTTTACCAGATAGAGCTGTGCGTTTTAATTCCACTCCGGTATTAATAAACAGCAGTTTATGGATTCGGAGATCTAATGTACAGAATCATTCATTATACTTGAAGGTTCGACAAAATCAAGGACCTTTTAATACTCTGAGAGTCTGCATTAGAGAACAGAAGCCAACAGTCTACAGTCTGTCATTTCTTAAACTGCAGTAAAACATTATACTGATACAAAAAGTGTAGCTGAACATCAGAAGTCTTTTGTCCACAGGTTTTGGATCGTTCAATGATGCAGTTTAATTTAGAAATCTGTTTATGTTGCGAACTCTTCACCTGGAGATTCTGTTTCTGAGGGTATGATGTGAAGGAGCTGATGAGACCATGTTAAGAGTGTATACCTCACTGTGTCCAGATTATCTTATTGGTCATTAAAGACAACACAGGAGAAGCATCATTATCATCCTTTATCACCTCCTCCCTCCAGGTGAAGAAAATGAAGAAAGGCCTCTGATATAATGGCTCCACTTTATTGGGGACAGTAGCACAGCTCTGTTGTTATATAACTCACTCTGTGTGTGCATGTATGTGTATGTCCACATACTCGTGCATGTTTGTGTGTGTGTGTGTGTGTAGAAGGCATCTCTGGCATAAATTAGACAGGCCACAGCAATTTCCAGGGCAGATAATTGGACATGGACCTGTGCCATGGGTCGGCCAAAGCCCCTGAAGCACTCTAATCTCATTTGTCTCTCTTCTCTCTTTAAACACACAAACGTGCACACATACACACACACTGGGATTAAACTAGGAATGTCCAAAGTACTGTTTAGTTATTGTCAGTAAGAATTTGAGTTAAATTGTTTACATTAAATTTAATTAATATTTTTGTTTTTGTCATATTAATTCTTATAAATATATTTCATAAAAAACTGCAGCTTAGTCAGGAAAAAAGTATATAAGTTATATAAGGCATGTTACGCACGTGGCTCAGATATTTCAGGAAGTGGAGAGTAATGACGATAACTCACCCCCAGTGGAACATGCACAGACTCACATCCTGCGAGAAAAAAAAAAGGTGGAGTCTGTTAAATGCTACATAAACGGAAGCACGGAGGCAGCAGTAGCTGCAAGTGGCAGATTGGCTTTCAGGTGAACAGCGTGGGAGGAGGAATTGCAGCAAATGAGTGAGAAGTGGAGCTGCTTCACTACACAGCTGTTATCGAATGGGTGCAGTGGATGATGGGAGAATGGCGCCTGATTGCTCGCCTCCACCCTGTCCTCCTGCCCACGAACCTACATTTTCTCCAAAATCAGACTCTTTAGTTACAAAATTCTGTCATGATCATCAAGCGGGGGAAAAAATAAATGTGTTTTCAGTATGAATTGTATTCTGTGAAACAAATGTAGCATTTAAGCTAAGATTTAGTTCTTTCAAATTTAACGTTACATAATCTTATTCATGCAAATTAAGAGCAATAAACCACAGCTTTCATTGCTCCTAATATGCAACTTCTTAGTTGTTAGTTTAGGCCAAGATAATTCTAGTTAAGCTACATACAGTATATTTTTTTTCTGTGCTAACATTAATCATATGTTGCTTAATATGCTGCTTTTTTCACAAAAATCTGGATTTTTTTTGTCAAATTCAGCTTTTCTGGCATGCCTTGAACTGGCTTTGCTTTTTAAATTAATTAAAACAGAGGTGTTCTTCTTTTAGAGGTTTTTCCTCGTCTGTTTACCATTATTTGGTGAAATATCACATTTCAGATTTGGTGTGAGGTTCAGCCTCTGTAATCCTCAGCCCTAATACTCTAACAAATCCTCTTTAATTAGATATTTACATTTTTTTAGTCAGGAGTATAATTCCTGCCTAATGACTGCAGTGAGAGTTTGTTCCTGACAAGACTGTGAAGTCTAATGATCTACTTCAATGTGTGATTGATTAATATAGCATCTCAAACCTGGGTTGCATTAGTTAACTGTGCTGTGGTTTTACCGCACAACTCATACAGCAGTTAATTATAGTCTTTTTTTGGCCAAAGTTTGGGTTCCAGTGACACACATAGAGGCACAAGTGGGTCACTGGGTTTTAAATGTGGTCCAGTAAAGTTCACAACTTCCCTTCAGTGTTATTGTTTTTACTGAAATGTTAGGTTTATTGACCTTTTGTTCTTTCACTGGGTTAAAGCGGGATCACATTGTGTTGCACTGGTACACACTGTATACAGGTGTACTTCACTGCTGCTACTGTAAAAAGAGGTCAGAGAAATCTTTTACAGTCTAATGTGTACCAGGTCATTCTGGGACTTTCTGTTCAGTGACGATGCCCTAACCTCCGTCGTACATTCTATATTCTGCTGATCCAAGTGGTTTCTGAGAAGGGGTTCTATTTAATTTATTTATTTTTTTTTTTACCGTCACCCTTTATTTTCGACAGAATGGAAATTGGTGCTCTTTGTTCCGTGAAAAGAACATGTGTAGTTGAAGTCAAAGTTTTTAACTCAAGAATATGCAACATAACTATTGTTTCTTGACTAAAAATAACCATTATTTAACTTGTGGTGTAGAATTTATAATTACTGCTGCTGCCAGTGAACAGGACAACCCATTATGAGCCTTGGCATGTGTGAAAGGGGAGCATTGATTATTATTTTATAAAATACTATTAAAGAAGTCTTGACTGCTGTTCTACAGTTTGTGCCTTAACTAAAGGCACTTTGTATTTATATAGTCTTTCAGTGTTTCAATGAAACAATATGGAGAAATAGCCATCCATGATGTAATGTTACACTGGGGCAGGTGACAGCACATCAGACATACTCTGTATGCTATTTGCTTCCAATTACATTAAATATAAATGGAAGTGCTGTATTTGTTTTGCACGTGTGACGATGTCAGTGACTGCATGGCACAAAACACTCTGTCATCAAACAATCCCTGTCATGTGATGTCCAGAAAGTGTTAGCTGTCATATTACACACATATATAATATAAGTGGGTAAATTGGTTTTATTGACTCTCTGATAATTGAATGCTTCAATAATTAAAGCTGGTCTCATGGGTCTCATCAGTGGACGCTTTATTAAACCCGGCACTTCCCTTCTCAACAAAGGACTGAGATGTTATTCAATCTCCTGTATGCGTTACATGGAACTGTTATATATTTAGTAGCGATGGGCAGCGATTAAAATGATTAATCATGATTAATCAAACTTATTGTTTCTGAACAGGTACCAATGCAAATATTTGTCTTTAATCAGGGAGCAGCAGAAACAGTCTACATATGTCTTGTACCAACTGTCCCTTTAAGAGTGAGGTGTAGTCATCAAAAAACAAAACAATTTATGAAATATTTCATCTTACACTCTGCCTTGGTATTATTAGTTATTGAACTGCATCCAACATGGTAGTAGTTTTACGGCAGCGTGGTGACTCAGTGTGTGCTGTGCAGCCACTATTATTTTTCTTTTTTCTTTTCTGTCTCTCCCACTCCTTCTTCCCTGCAGTTTCTTTCCCTGCCTGTGTGTGTGCTGCTCTGTGGAACTCACGCCTCCTCCTGGTCAGAGGGGACCCAGGCTTGTACACACACATACACTAATGCATAACATGGTTCTGACTTAAGAAAACACATAGTATAGAGTACAGAGTATAACCTCCAAACAAAAGTGCATTTCTGTAGCACCCTGCAAGGTTTAATGAAGTAAATGAGCAGGGTTAATTAATAGGTAGCCATAATTACAGCGGCAAACATTATTATTCATCACGTTTTGGAGCTGTTGAAATGTGCTGTGATGGATGTACTGTCCTGTCAGAGGAGTGTGGGAAGAGAGAGGTTAAATACCCTGGGATGTTCGGAACCTCAACCTTGGACAGTTAATTGAGGAGAAACTACAGTGTGTTGAGCCGGTGTCACTGTCTTCATGGTCACACGGCTGCCTGCTCCTGGATCCTACATCACGTTGTCAGTGCACACTGGTGAGAAAAAACGTTTCCCTTTTACCTGCGGAAAGAAGCAGAAGGCAATTACACGTCAAGTATTTGGTTTGATTAAAGTAATACGTGCAGCCGGCGGGAACATAATGAGTTCATTTCAAAGGGGAGCAGTGAAAATGTGATGTTATTGATGAGTCAAATACACACACACACTCACACACGTGCACGTGCGCACACACAATAATAGAGTTTCTATAGAGTGCGACAGCCCCAGGTTAAATGGGACCTGTGGGGCTATATGTAGAACCAAAACTGAAGCTGGCCTGCTGTTACAAATCTACAGAGGTGGTTTTCATCTTTGATACCACAGCTCTACACAATTGATCATAAAATGACATCCTTCTCGGAAAGAAATCACAACGCTGCAATAAGAATTATGAGCTTTTACTTAGTGGGAAATTGTATACAGACATACTGTATATATTTGGTGTGGTTGGCAGCTAGCATGAGCTCATAGCAAGGTGTCATTAAAATAATAAATGTTAGTTTGCAGATTCGAATGATCCTGTAATTTTATGTTTTTTTACTTCTATATACACTTTCTCTCTAGCTAAAAGTTTGTCAGAATATAAATTAGCAAAAATGCAAAATTAGCTTAAAGCTAAACAATGAAAGTTATTGTTGGCCTCAAAGAAGCCAAATTCAAGGCACACATTTTATTTAATAAAATAATTACAAAATAGAACAAAATAATGTGAAAATAATAAAGCTAAATAATCATTAACATTTAGCCAAAAAAGTGTAAAATGGCCAAGAACGGGACAAAAATGCAGGCTACAAGGTAAAATCTAAGCTTCATATTTAAATGAAACAACCCAGAGAACAATGTAAAACACTAGAAGCAGGCAATAGAGAAAATAACCGGGAATTTCACTCTAATAACCCGATCTGAAAAGGTTTCTTGGACAAAAAAAATCTTGCTGTGATGAAAATTACGAGCTTTTCTTAGAGGCAACACTACTAAATCTTTGACATGTTGTGATATATTTGTTGAAATGTAATATGAGAAAATTGAAACTAAGGGTAACGTTTCCCCTCAACGCCACATGTTTGTTTGTATTTCTGAAAAACGTAAATAGAAACCCCTAAAATCACAGCCAAAGAATTTAGAACGTAATGAGTGATTCAATTATACTCATGTGTTTGGCTTACAGCTGAATAATTCATTCAGATTTACCTTCTCTTCACCGAGTCCTAAGTTGATTTGACAACTACACCAGTAGCCGAGTTTAAATACTGCCATTTGTAGTTAAACACATAATTGATTCGTTTCATTATATCATTTAAAACAGGAAGTCAATTCTGTTGAAGCATGTTCTTTGTTGCTTCGTTTAATCAATAGCAGTTGATTAAAACCTTTCCATCTTTTTTTTTCTCCTGGTGTCTTGTATTTGTCATTAGAGCTGAATCTGATCTGCACATCTCATCTAACTGCTAGGCTGAAAGAGATAAAGGAACATTGTTGTGATTATCAACCAGCAGCTCGTGGGTTCAATCTGGCCCACCACACCATCCACTCCGGCCCATGAATGGATTCTAAAATACACATCAATTAATAATCTGAGACAAAAAAAATTGGATTTTTATTATATCATTTTATTTGAGTGTCTGTCCAGAAACATTCTGGCCGTCTGGCAAATATAGTTGGGATTCCTGGTCCACAGTATGTGAATGTGACTGTTTCATATGTTACACCAGGGGTGTCGTACTCAAATTGACAGTGGGCCAAAATTAAAAACTGGGACAAAGACACAAGCCAAACCTAATATTTATTGAAACATTGACTGGAAATGTCCATGTTTTTCCTTCTCTCCAATACCTCTCAGCTTATTGAGTGCTAAAAAAAAAAAAAAAAAACGTATGCGCTATAACACAGCCCATATAACGCTAATACTACAAACCCTGCTAGTATAAAGCGGCTATATAGTGGCGGGCCAACTTAAGTACACTTTGATATGACCTCTCGGGCCAAATGTGATTACACTGCAGGCCAAATTTTGCCCCCGAGCCTGAGTTTGACACGTGTGTTACACTATATCCGTGTGGAAACTTCTATAATCCAGAAAACATCAGGGCACAGTCAGTTTGCTTCTGCGTTTCAGGGACATCTGGCAGTTTAATCACAGCTGGAATATAGGTCTGCTGAGCGGCTGCATCTGCTGCACTTCATATACTCTACAGTACATCACTGTGTGTAGGAGATGAAGTATTGTTGAAACGTCTAGCAGCAGTTCCTGTCACAGATCATCACAATGTCAGGCTCAATGACGTGTACACAGTTTAAATCCAATCATCCCGTGGAGAACTCAGGTACACACATCCATCCTCTCCTGCTTATTCTGTTAGCCGTCGCAGAGGTCAATAGTCACGTCACCAGTCAATCACTGGTGAGTTTGAATTTGAATACATTTGAATGCATTACTTGAAGGTAAAGAGAGACAATATTATTCAATCTGTGATGTATTTTTGTTAAATACAGCATTTGGATAGTTTTAAGAGAATGACAGATAATAGAAAAACAAATCTAAAGAAATGTTTTGGTGTTTTTAACCAGAGCCCTTGGTTGCAACTGGACTTTTTACTGCAGATGTAACATCCATAACATGATAATAAATGTGATTTATTCAAGTTATAAATATTATACATTTCTCTTTCAAGTAAATTACAAAAGTCAGACGACAAACACAGATATCTCAGTTCAGACTTAAAGTCAGGTCTGGGACAAAGTTGATGAGGTGACTCTGCTTGTCCTTGAACACACCAATGAGATTTCTGCTCACAGGAGCAGCATAGCCTTTATTATAAGGCAATTAAACACCTTTTTAAGCTCCAGTAGACCGCACAGAATGACCTGTTGCGCCGCATTCAGCACATGAGCCTTGAGTTTGACGTGTTTTTGATTGTAAAAATACTTTTAATATTCTGTAAAAAATAGCCCAAGAAGAGTTCAGCACTAGGGCTTAAACATATACCTCAAGTTTTCTGGCTTGTCAATGCTAGCTAATAGGCTAATGCATTTTGTCATAGATACCTTCACTGACCTATTTGTCTGGACTTGAACTATTTTCGCACTGTGATTGTGAAACCATGTCTGTGTTCGGACCAAGTTTGTTGATCTTGGTCCTCTTCTGCTAACTTGTCAGTCACCCAAATTAAATCATACTGTTCTTTTTGTGATGAATCAAGCTGCAGGTTCGCCATATTGTATANATATATAATCCTCACAACAGATTCAATCTACTCCAGTTTGAATTCTCCACCTCATGGTCTTCCTATGTTTCCCTGCCTTCGGTGTTTCATTTTTGTGAATTCAAAAGATTTACGATGGTAATTCCAGATTAGGATTTTTTGTGATTTATGTCTGTGGAGGTGGGCTGGGATATTATTATTCTTTTACTGCCTTTTTTCACACTGCAGTCTGTGTTACATTGCATGAAAGGCTCTGTACAAATAAAGCATGAATGACTGATTTATTGGATGTTTTCAGCAGCAGATTAATACACATTTGATGCTCTGCTGCATATTTATAGCAGTAGGACACTGTGCTGTAAACACTCAGCAGAGCATCAAATGTGTGTTTACAGCATCATCACCGGAGCTGCGTTTGATATATTTGGCTGTGATTTAATCAGATACTCTAATATTTGTATTTATTAAGGAAAACTGCAATTTCATTTATTGATGAGCCAGCGTCAGTGACAAGAAAATCCACAGAACCTTTTGAATTGTCTCAGGATTTATCAAATTAAAGAGCCTTGTATTGTAGTGTTGTATTGTATTCCAGAAGTACTAAAGAAACTCTTCATGATCAATATTACATTAAAGATCCAGATTTCGCTGGATTACCAGGGGGTGAAAAATGCAGAAAAGTGATGGACTTGTCACTCCAAAAATAAGAAATCTGCAATGGGAATAGTGTAATCTTCCTTTTTTTTTTTTTTTTTAGATCCTGCCCTTTTATTTTGAAGGGGTCTCATCATATCAGGTCGGATGAATTCCTTCAGTGACTTTTAGACACTGTTTATTAGCACTTTGTTTTAGACATAACGTCACCTGTCACCACAAACCGTATCTACCAATCGTCATTATTTTATTTCTAAATGCCCAAACATAGTTAGAAATGTCAAAAATATTACCTACAGGAACCACTTTGTTGGTTCAAAACTGTCCGAAACAGTTTTTAGGTCCTATAGGAAGTCACTGATAATTAAACAGAGACTTCCTTCACGACTGCTGCAGGAACAGAAAAAGGCTTTCATATTTATCGCTTTCACAAACACCACCACTGGAGCACAGTAACCTATAGACGGCATTTGCATATAATAAAAGTATTAGTCTTTCTGGCTTAAACAAAGAGATTTTCATAGTTTAATATAGGGGTAAAAAAAAAAAAACGCCTGACTGCATCAACATCGTTGGAAAGAGAGCGTGGTTTCATAATTACAGCTTTCACGGACCCTTTGTAATACCTGTGGCAATCAAAAATGATTTATAGGGACTTGTTTTTTCAAATTAGGCCCCGTTATTATAACTAATTTGGTTTTAGAGTGTGTTATAATTATTATTTTAGAGGATAATTTACTGGGATAACCATAGACCTTGTATTATTCAAATGTGTTTTTATCAGTTCGGTGCAATAAAAACTCACCCAGAATCAGAAATGTGCCAGTAATTATAACAAGCTCTGCTCTGCTCATTTTGCAACATCTCGCTCTGTATTTCTCTTTAATCTGAATATATATAAATGTATATGCTCCAGTAATCACACGGGGATGGAGGTTATATGGAAGTGTTTTTCATTAACTTGAAGAACTATTTACCACTCCATCAGGTGCTGAAGGGACACTTCCAGGCTCCTCCTGTAAATTCTGCTCTAATAAAATCTGTCGGCGTTTACAGCTGATATTAAACCCCAATTCTGTTTCACTACTACTGCATTAAAGTTGAAAAAAAATTGCAACAGCATCATTACTTCTGGTTTCTGTGCGTGATTTTTTAGGTGTAGTCAGGCTTATTCTGGCCATAACCATGTAATGTAAAGCAGGTTGTCACAGACACCTAAGGATAAATTTGAGTTCTGATTTAAATTGTTTTTCCCCTCTTTTTAAAAATGCTTATAAAATGTTATTACCTCAACACAGAGATCTGCAGATTTGGTCACAAAAACCATGAACTTAATTCAGTCGCAAACTGTGTTTTATCAAAAAATGTTTCAGATAAAAAGGCGATTCAAGCTGTTACTTCAGTATCTTTATACCTAGATTTGTGGCTTCACAACCTTCAGAATCCTGATCAATCCACAGCTACACTGTCATTAAAAGACTTGATTTTGGTCTAACGGGGGGAAAAAATCGAATGAAACTATTGATACTGTAAGAATGATGCTAATGTTACTATGCAATAAAAAGATACAATTGCAGTACATTAAAAATAATGTTTTCAAAGGAAATACATAAGCTGATTGAAGGTTCATCTAGAAATAGCTACAGTAATAATGGAGCAAACAGATGGATGTGAGCTACTGTATATTTAGACCAGAAAAAAAAAAAACTGTAAGTGTTTGACAAATAGAAAACCATTAGGTGAGAAGGAAAGAACAAGTTATGAAGATGAAAAAATACGTAAGTAAAGTTAGTCAAAGTTGATTGGACTGTCATTGAAATGATCCAAAGAAACACTAATCCCTCACAGTTTAATAATAATGTATTTTTGATCATGAAACTCAGGGTTCACCTTCTGGGCAAGATCGAATCCTGGTCAGGGCGGTTGGTGTCTTCCAGTGGACTCACCACCCACAGGAAGGTTCGGGGGGTTGGTACGGTGCAGTGTGATTTGGGTGGCGGTCGGGTAGCCCGCTGCCCCCACGACCCGGTAACGGATAAGCAGATGAAAATGAATGAATGGATGGATGAATGGATTTTTGATCACTGCAATCTCACTTCTTGAATAACTGTGTAAAAAACAGAAAAGCAGACTTTTTTAGGATCAATTTCCTACACTCTTCTTTCATTCCGACCATGCTGTTAACAACAGTAGAACCAAAGTGATTTTACCCAAACTGTGTAAAGCAGGTTGTCACAGACACCTAAGGATAAATTTGAGTTCTGATTTAAATTGTTTTTCCCCTCTTTTTAAAAATGCTTATAAAATGTTATTACCTCAACACAGAGATCTGCAGATTTGGTCACAAAAACCATGAACTTAATTCAGTCGCAAACTGTGTTTTATCAAAAAATGTTTCAGATAAAAAGGCGATTCAAGCTGTTACTTCAGTATCTTTATACCTAGATTTGTGGCTTCACAACCTTCAGAATCCTGATCAATCCACAGCTACACTGTCATTAAAAGACTTGATTTTGGTCTAACGGGGGGAAAAAATCGAATGAAACTATTGATACTGTAAGAATGATGCTAATGTTACTATGCAATAAAAAGATACAATTGCAGTACATTAAAAATAATGTTTTCAAAGGAAATACATAAGCTGATTGAAGGTTCATCTAGAAATAGCTACAGTAATAATGGAGCAAACAGATGGATGTGAGCTACTGTATATTTAGACCAGAAAAAAAAAAAACTGTAAGTGTTTGACAAATAGAAAACCATTAGGTGAGAAGGAAAGAACAAGTTATGAAGATGAAAAAATACGTAAGTAAAGTTAGTCAAAGTTGATTGGACTGTCATTGAAATGATCCAAAGAAACACTAATCCCTCACAGTTTAATAATAATGTATTTTTGATCATGAAACTCAGGGTTCACCTTCTGGGCAAGATCGAATCCTGGTCAGGGCGGTTGGTGTCTTCCAGTGGACTCACCACCCACAGGAAGGTTCGGGGGGTTGGTACGGTGCAGTGTGATTTGGGTGGCGGTCGGGTAGACCGCTGCCCCCACGACCCGGTAACGGATAAGCAGATGAAAATGAATGAATGGATGGATGAATGGATTTTTGATCACTGCAATCTCACTTCTTGAATAACTGTGTAAAAAACAGAAAAGCAGACTTTTTTAGGATCAATTTCCTACACTCTTCTTTCATTCCGACCATGCTGTTAACAACAGTAGAACCAAAGTGATTTTACCCAAACTGTTTAGGGAATAAGTTGTGGAAAAAAAAAACAAAACACACATAACATGTCCAAGTGCCACCAACAGACTCTGGACCTCCTTTTTTGGTCCTTTAAATCCAAACTACAACTTCAGCTCAGATTTGTTTTTTCCTTCTTCTGGTGTCTAAGAGAAACAAAGAAAACAAACTTGATGTCCTCCTTACACAGAACACAGACAGTGGTTTCAACTCGGACAGTCAGCTACAAATTGGCTGTTAGACAGTCTGCGCTTTGAAACATGCAACTATCATTCCGGCTCAGTGATCCTGACAGACAATTCCATATATTCTACTCACAGTGTCCAAAGACACTGTCACAACAACCTTGTTTCTGCAGTAAAAAAAAAAAAAAGTTATAGCTGACAAAATTGCTCTGTCCACAGCAGTGGTGGAAGCTCGGTCATTTGAGGTCTTTTGTTGATTTCAACTTAACGCAAATCTCACAAAGTTACAAAAGCGTTCTCGCCTTTAAACATCGTATACAGCTGAGTTAATCTTTAATATCTAAACCTTAATCTCCATCAAGGACTTAAGATTAGGTAAAAAGATAACTCAAAGAAAAAACAATCCTTTTACTTTCACTTTAGTGCTTAATGTCTATATTAAAGAAATATTTTTCTCAAGTTCAACAAAAATCAAAATTACTTTGATGTCCAGCTTCAAGTACTAATTATTGTGTTTATTTCTTTTAAAAGAAAGATTAAGAAATAACACTAAACAACAACAGGCAGCTCCAGAGACGCTTTATTTAATTAGGTTTTTCAACCATCAAAAATATCAGTGACATCTGAAAATCAAATCAAACATCAAGTTTTTACCCAATCCTGAATGGGATAAAAATCATTGAAGCCTACAGTGACTTGTGATTTGTGTTTATTTGATTGTTTTCTTTTGGAAGGAACACAGTTCCCTGAAACAGAAACAGGCTATGACCTCTTGCAAAATCGTTTAATTCATATTTTTTACCATGAAGAAGAAATTCCTATTTCAAGCGTGTGTTGTACTGCATTAATGTTGGCAGCATGGAGTCTGACCATCATCCTAAAACACAGAAAAAAAACATGTCAACGCCTGTAGAGGATGCAGTGAACCATCACACCACTAGTCCAATCAACTCGCTGTGTTTGAGTCAACCGAAGGAGAGAAAGTGATGGTGACGCTGATGTTTAAGAACAGCCTCAACTAATGCAACGTTTCACTGATATTTCCAATTTTATGTTGCAACCTGGAAGTATTTTAAATAAATAACATTTAATTATCCTGAAAATATTTTTAGTAAGCAGTAGTAAGGTATTGTCTTTAATTTTGTATAGTTTTTGTAAATTAATATACTTTCTGATAATGTTGAGGGATTAGAACTGGTACTAGTTATGACATCATCAGCAAGCGCCCAGTAAAAGGAAAGGAAGAAAATGTGTGGTTATTGGTGTGGGAGAGACAGTACTACTTACTATGGGATGATTTTCACAGTGACAAATGGATGTAAACCTGTCAGAACTTGATCATTTTGTGATTCTGAAAAATAACAAAACTGTATTTTGGAATTGTTACTAAAGGTGCACAGTTCCATACAGTAGATTAGTGGCTCCTTGGAGTTTCAGATCCACTAAATATCATCAATACCATCAATTTCAACTACTGGACCAGGCTATTGATGCAGAGTTGATAGTACTCTCCAGATCAATACTCTGTGTTAGCAAATGATATGGTAAAAATGATCAATATTTTTTTCCAGCTTTGCCATAAAATAAAACAAAGGCATTTCTTTTTTGGAATACATCTTTGAGTCATCGCTTCACAAAGATGTATGACAGGAAGATGCGGTGCAGCGATGACCAGACTTCAGCACACAAAAACATTATCAATCTGCCAGCCAGTGTTGGGCTTTGGGAATGAGACAAAGGCAGCAGACAAGGTGTGCTGCTGAGTTTCTTTATTTTAGATGCCAGACAGGAATGCTAAGCGAATACTTAGACTGCACAGGGCTTGTCTCCCATCGGCGTTGTTGCTGTGTTATAAGAGGCCTGTCCTGTCATTAGGCAAATGCTTGAGTGTGTTGACAGGCAAACACTGACAGGAAGCCAAAACTAATTTCTGATTCCCCAGGTGTGTGGCCGTGCAACTGGGGAGAGTGACTGGAAACCAAATCACACCTTTTCCTTTTTAGTTCTCCATATATATATATATATATATATATATATATATATATATTTATTTATTTTATTTTTTTATTTTTTTTGAAGCCATGCAACAGAAGACACAGTCCTTGAACCTGGAAACCCGTCCCAGAAAGAGACCAGTCTGCTTTGCATTCAGCCTCGGTGTCTCCTCACAGAGGAGATGCAAATTCAAATGCTCAAGACTTCATCAATATTCAGGTCGGAGCCCAGTTAAAAGCAACTACATTCATAAAAAAATTGGTTTGCATTTAAGTTACTGTCATTACAAGTAAAAACTAGAGTCAAAGGAAAGCGTTTTCATCTTTTTTTTTTTTTAAGATCAAGAGCCTAACTTTTCAAGAGCACTCCACAGATACAACTGTGGAGTTTCAGATTGTTTTTAGAAGAAAGTGGAATTATTGAGAAGGTTTGGGTGGAGATTATAAAGTGACAGTGCTATAGAAAAAAACCTCTCTGTTTTTACACGTTTTACTTTCCTTTCATGTTTTCTCCTGTAACATGTCAGTTCTTCAAATATTAGGCAGTTAAGTACTAAAAATACTTAACTGCCTAAGATTATTAGCCATTATCAGCCACACTACCAGGCTTCGCAGAATCTGCGGCTTAATGCCAACATTTGTCACATAATGTCTTCTCTAATTCTGAGGCTCAACCAAATCAAAGAAATGATAGATAATTTGTCAGGCCTCTGCAGCAGATCTATACTGGTCGGCCCTGCTGGATGGAGCCTAATGAAACTTCATGGCCTTACTCTTACATGAGTAAATGAGAAATTAAGCATCAGAGACAGTTTCTCATTTCAGTCCAATTAAAGTTTTAATTGCTTGATGTTGAGTAACACAGCATCTCCAGAAAATAAGCAGACTCTCTGTTTGGTGCAGCACCACTAAGAGGGAGCGGCAAAAACACAATCAAAATAATTCATGGGAGATCGTCTGCATAATGGACTGTGAGTAGATGACTCATCCACACTTCTTTACACGGTAACAGATTGGTCTTTGGCTTTATACCCTGGGAACCAATGTGTTTACTCTGTCGCTTGGTTCTTACACTGAAGATCGAATGCAAAACAATATTCCTGGAATATAGAAATGCTGGGAAATTCTCACGTGTTGGAAAAACGAAATGAAAATTAATAATTACTAATATATTTCTATAGGAAATTTAACAAAAATTTCAGTAGGACACACGTTTGGACTGCAAGCCGGCCAGTCAAAACAAGGCTTTTTAGGTAAGTGAGTATCGTTTTTATGGTGTCAATATATTGATACTCACACATATTTGGATTGAGAATTAATTACATTTATACTTATTAATAAACAAAAAAGTGCATGTGTTACTTCCAAATCTTTTAGGGCAGAGGTATCAAACATATGGCCCATGGGCCAAAACCAGCCCGCTTGGGGTATCAATCCGGCCCGCTTTTTTTTTTTTTCTTATTGTATTTGTCATGTGGTTTAAATCATGTGTTAAACTCAAGGCCTGGGGCCAAACGTGGCCATTTTGTATGGTATTTAACAAAGTCAATGCAGCAGAGTTTTCTAACCTGATATTTATTATATTATTATTACACAGGAGTGAATGATTTTTGTTCCTTTAATAAATAATAATCAATGGCAGAAACAAATTTTACCATGTTATGGAGTAGTTGGTTCAATACAGTCTGCTTTATGGCTGATGTGGCCACCTGGTGAAAATTTGTATTGCAACAGACACAAACCCCCATCCCAGTAATGGGAGGACAGACATGTGATCCATTGGAAGCTGTTCCTTTTGGGTTTGCGATTTGATAGAATTGTATGTTCCTCACAGCTGGTTTGAAACTAATGTTTGCTGGATGTCCACGCCAAATTTATTTACAGCTTGGTGTTGGGATTCAGTTCACTATTCCATTTTGTCTTCTCCACCATAGCAGGATGTACACGTGTCGTCTTCCACTAAGTCTTCACAGTGCTCGGCTCCATTTTCTCTCTTCCTGAGTCTGTTGGCCTCCTGTGGTGACTGTAATTGAGGGCTCTCAGATCTGTGTGATCACGCGGACGGGTCCAGTCCTCCGATGTGCCACCTTGTATTGAGAAAACTTGCAAGAACTCGTTGGGTTTTTTTTTATTACCACACCCTAGAACTTGGTGGACTGTTTTGTGGGGCACAAGTGGTGTTTTTCTTTTTGCAAATATCTCTGTGATTCAGTGAATTCAGCAGCTTGCAGGGTTGTTTCATTTCAGGGAAGGACACATGACAAAAAGGACGTCTTTGGTGGAAAATGTCTTTTTTGTCACATGGCACTCTCATATCCCTGTTAGTCCTTGATACAGATCACAACTGAAAAAACAGAGAATTTTCTTTACTGCACATCAAACCAGATAAAGATACTTTTCATTACCTTGTAATAATTCAGTCTGGTACGGTGAAAATACCGAGAGTAAAGGACGTAGGGTTGGTGACTCATTCGATTGGAATGTCAATGTCAATTGAACACCCAAACATCACAAGGTAACCATTCTAACTTAATTAAGTGCAAGACGGCTTTCTTTACATATACTCCATACGCCATGTACACCATTCATTGTATGTTGCTACAATTGCTTTGTTTTGTTTTGTTTTTTTTCTTTTTTGGGGAACATTTGCCCTCCATTATGGCTCCAAAGCCGTAAATCAGACTCCTCTGATGTTTCTATGTCCCGGAACATGATGTCACCACTGTGTTAGTGTAGGTGAGTGACAGAGGTACTGATGTACAGTATGTGAGTTCAGACTTCGAGGACCTCTTGTACTTTTACTGCAGTGTGCTGTCTCAGTGTGTACACACACTCACTAACGTCTCCGACTACGGCTCTCAGACAGGAGAAAGTTTATTCACAACCAACCAATCAGTAGTATCCAGTGGTAATGAGCAACAAGCTCACAAAAATTACTATAAAAAACAAATGACTGTGCATTTAATTTCAGCATTTAATGAACATTAACTTATAGCACTAATGTTTTAAACTATCTTTATATATTTCCTATTTATACACAGTACTGTACGCCCTCTATCTTGAAATTTTACATCATGACAGATGTTCCAATTTGAATATTTATGAATCCTGCCACAGATATCATCAGCAGCCACAGGAACCAGTATGGCTGGTCCTGCCGCTGCTGTGAGATGTCTCTGAGTGTCAAATGAGCATTAACATCTCAAAAGTGCAGACTCATCACCAGGATGCAGTCAGTGCGCTGAAATGAAAAGTGAGTGGGAGTTTTTGCTTTGCTCTGTCTGGTCTATCTGGAATATTACCACGCATACTTTACAGGAAGCTTCATAAATCATCGTGCCTACAGGACAAAGAAGATCACATGGCACCGGGAGTTTGGGGGACGAAGGGGAGGATGGGGGGGTGTTAAAGGTTTGAAGTTCAGCAATGATAAGAGACATCCGTTCATGGAGCAGGGGTGTAAGAAGTAGATTATCAGCACAAGTCAGGTCAAGGGATGGGAGTATAATTAATACTCTTTGAGCTAAACCTATGACACTGTGCTTCTGCGGCTTCCCTCTGCTATCTGATTCCAGTAGAAGGGAGGAAATGTGGGTGGAGAGCAAAGCACTGTGGGTAGGTGGGAGGTTGAAGATGGAGTGAGGAAACACTTCTTTTCTCTCTCTCCGCTCCCAGATCTCGGTATTGCTCTGTCTCCTCCTATTAGAAAGCTAATGCAACTGTCTGTTCTAATACTGGGGAGCAGCTTTTATTCTCTCCCTTTTTTTTCTTCCTTCTTTTCTTTCCATTCCGTTCAGCACTAATCTGTGCAGTGGCAGCAGATGATAAGACGGGGCACATTCGCTTACTCTCTGCACTGCTCGGCAAGCTTTGACTAGAGTCGGGCTGAACGTTAATTTATTTCAACCACCTTGCTGTTCGAGTAAGAAACAGGTGGAAAACTTTGCCAGGTATTTTGTTGAGGTTTTTATTTTGTAATTCCTTCGCTACTGCTGTTCTACAAAACTTGAAATAAAACAGATTTTCCCTTGTTTTAAACTTGAAGAAGCCCGAGTTTTAAGGTCTTTGAAGTGCAAAGTGTTTGAGCTTATGTACGCAGTGTTCTTGGGGTGTGAAGATACGTTTGTGAAGTGAATTTTAAATCCATCAGTTGTATTGTAAAGCTGGACCGTTGCTCTTGAATGCAAACTAGGACAGCATTGGGCAAGAATTCGTGAATAACTTTCTGTAGATACTTTTCAAAATGAAACTTTCATTGGTTTTCAATCAAATTAATTAACTGCAGGGGAAAAAAAACATTTAGCAATAAAATGCCAAATGTGTCATTTTGTTTTGTTACTCTTTGCTTGAACAAAGAATATTTGCCTTCATTACCCAAATGTTACAAATTAACATTTTTTAACAATATAAATATATATATTTATATTGTTAAAAAATAATAAAAAAGTTAACAGCTATAAAACTGCCTTATATACATATAATACAGCAACCAAAATATAACAGTTGTAACAGAATTAAATGATAAGTTTGACTTTTTATTGAGTCAATCTTGTTTGTATTGCCCAAATTTCTAAAACAAATTTTCTCAATGTACAGTTTTAAAAGAAAAATTAAATTATCGTCCTAAAATCAAATATAACAGGTTGGAAACGGAGGAATGTATCTTCAGTCAGTTCTGTCTGTCTCTCCTGGTCAATCACCTGTGTCCTGTGGTTCTCTGTTAATCAGTCTCACTAGGCTCACCTGGTGACCTGGGTATAAATACCTCTCTTCTTCACTCTGTTGTTGTTGGGTCATTGTTCAGTGGTTGTTCATGTGGTCATTGTCAGTGGTGTTCTTGTGTGTTCTGGATTGTTGACGTATGTGCCTGCATTGCTGCTTGTTGTCTTCTTCGTAGTTACATTGTGCGTTCCATTGTGCCTCTCCTCGTTTCTCTTTGGTTCCTGCCTGCTCCCTGACTCCTCCACTAAACATGACACAGGCAGTGTTATACTGACTTTCTATCAACAATACCAAGTAGAGCAGCAAGCCTTTCTTTAACACACAGAAACCTCCAGCAGATTCAGGGTTAGTGTTCTTGTTTGTCTTGCTAAGAGAGAAGGGTGAGAAATTTAGCAAACAGAGAAGGAGAAAGGAGGAATAAACAGACATGTGACATAAATGTAATTTGTCTTGATTCACAAAATTATTAAAAATAAAACTTAAAGAGTAAACTGCCAAAGGGACCATATATTGTTGATCCAGATATGGTTGGCAGTGCTTATTGATTTGACATCTTTTCATTTTTTTTTTTACATTTGTTTGCATGCTTTCTCGTACAGTCCAGGCAAAAGTGTTGGAAAAATATCTTCTTGCTTATAAATTGTCAAAGTATTTGGTGTAACCTTTGATTTTAAACACTCGAAAGTGATGCACAACCATAACATTTGTAGCACCTTCTTTGGGATTTTTTTGACATAAGTCGTCACGTGAAGCTATACACAGAGACATCAAGACATCTTTGTTTAAATTTCCTGCTCATACGCCATACTTCAGATTGTGCTACATTCACTTTCTTTCATCGTGTTGTTTTTTGGGAACCTTTTGCTCTTCATTATGGCTCCCAGACGTAAGGCAGACTGATGTTTTTATATCCTAGATTATGATGTTACCACTGTGTGTAGGTGAGTGACATAGGTACTAATGAGCAGCATGTAAGTGAGTATGTATTATACCTACAGTTTAAGTCTGTGACATGTAATTATCACATAACCAACTATGTTAGCAATGTAGCTAATGCTCTGGATTAGCAGCTGCCAAATATAAATCTGGTGCAACCTACTCCACCCTGAATCTTTAATCAGCCTGGGAGCTTTACAGCACGATAATGACGAGATGAAAAAGTATGTTTCATCTGTGTCACTTGATGACATGAAACTTTTACGTTTACGTAGACCAGCCCGTGGCCAGCAGTCACTTTATAACTCAGATGTCCTGTTGTGTGAGATATTGCTGGACGTGGGGGCTCATAAAGAGAGCCGCTGGCTTAAGTGGATGCACCACTGTGTCATTTAGTTCTCATCAGATCCTGCCTCTCCATGGTGGCATGATTTAACTTTGGGAGGGAAGTTATCAGATACGCCAGTGCTTCGAGATTAAGACGAGCTCAGGCAATCCTTGAAGCACAGGCGACCATTGTAATTTTATGCTAATAGAGCGATATCTTTGACAATGTAGGAGGCAGCAATCTGACGACTCTTGTTCTTTCACACTCTGATTGCCTCTTCTTTCAGTCTCCCACTCCAGCTCGTCGTCTTTGTCCCTCGATATATCTTTATTCTCAATTTCAACTTTCGTCCTTTTGACTTTACACCAACATTTTGGAAATGCTGTGGTGATTTTCCTCGGTCTTTAAAAACACATATAAATGTCACCGTTCTCCTAAGTCTGCACTATTTCTCTGCTTTCTTACAAAAAGGCTCATGACAGGTTTAGGTTCTGTTGTCAACCAGAAAGACTTTCTTTTAAAGGGCATATAATTTAAGTAAGTCTCAACACTTGACATGTTTCCAAAACAGATCTCAACAGTGGTTTTCAACACAGATAGATTGAGATATTGACTTCAACAAGGTCAACGTTCCTTCTCAAGCCCCATCAGTTTGTGTCTTGTCTCTAACTCCACTTTACATTAACAGATTGTGTGCAGCCTACTTGAGCAGGAAGAGTGGGGTATACATATTACAGGGCTATACACAAAGTATACATATGAATAATGCAGTAAGAAAAAACACAATTGATGCAATATACTTGAACACTTCCTTGACTAGTAAATATACATTTCTTTTACCTCAACCCACTTCTGTTTTTAATTTACATGAATTAGGCTACAATGGTAGGGACCTGAACACTTATTCAGACTTCTCTCATCAGATGTAAATTCCACCACACAGCAGATGTCCCACGTTTCTCTCCATGGATCTTTTCCCACGATATCTGTCTACATCTCAATAGATGGACACTAGTCTGACCGTTGTGGGCATTTTGGGATTTTAAGTCCAAAATTATCTACAATCAGCCCTATGACACTTTACTGCAACGCCGCTGTTAATGGTAGAACGACACATGGTAAAATGCCGTGCAGTGACAGATAAGAATTGGCAGAGCCTGGGAACAGATGACGTGATGGTTGAATTATTTTGACTTGTCTTAAAACCACCTGTAGCGTCTGCCAGATGGTGGAGAAGTACGAGTGTGTGTGTGTGTGTGTGTGTGTGTGTGTGTGTGTGGGGAGGGACATTTCACTGATTATGTCCCCATGCATCTGTTGTAGAGAGTGTTCTCTTGCTGTCTCTCCGAGTGGGAAAACCACAAGAGTTGTTTTTTATTCTTTTAGATTTTTAATATGAGGCGCTGTGTTTGTGCAATAAAAAAGACTAGACTGGCCAACGAGTGAGCATATAAAACATGATTTCTATGATTGAAATGAATGTTTTTGTTGTCGTTTGTTAAATTTGGATAAGGAATAATCAACTGCAAATGTATACTATAGTTTAAATAAGCCTAAATGCAGCACAGATAATTTAAGATTAACCTGCGTTACAACAAAAAAACAGATACAAGTTTCTTGAATACTACCAAGGGAATGATAAAATTCCAATTAATATCTTGAACAGAATGCAATACCAATGAAATTTAAAAGCAGTTATATATCAGAAAGCCAATCACTAGTAAGAAACAAAATCAATCCATTTAAATGCTGGCATAGTATATTAGGAATGCAAAAGTGAAAAAAATATTGCCCAAATGTATTTATCTTTTTATTAAGAAAAAAAAGAAAAGATCTTAACAGCTATGCACCAATTTCTTAAATAACAAATTAAGTAAAAGTTACCTAGCTAAGCATACCTGATAATGAGCTGAACTTTATCTAAATGTCAGCTATATTGAAGATGAAACAGCAGAATCTTGTCTACTGAAGAAAGCTTATTAATAATATTTTTAGTAATATTGTTATGCTTGGAGGTACCACAACTTTATTTTAATAGCATACGTATGCTTCAAATTAATTCAAAATAAATATATGCAGCTTCACCCTGTTACTCTCGAGATTAGCATATTCCAAACTTTCATAGACTGATAGACTGCAACAAGAATAACCTGGGTCTAAACTATAATTTCCTCAAGATGTTACCTTCCATGCAGGTCTAATCACATGATTCCACATTCCCTGACTGCACAAAACATTAACACGTCTCACTAATGTTCTCTTCCCTTTCCCTCCCAACCGTTCCCCAGAGCTGGAAAAAAAGGGATTCCATCTACATCTCGTCTCACTAGCGAAATCAATTAAAGATCATAACATTCACTGTATCGGTCTATTTCATGGCCGATGCAGGTGGCGTCGCTACTTTACTTCCTCCTCTGAATATCTGAGAAGCAGCGATGTGATGCCATGGCATTAACAATCAAGCAGAATCTGTGGGCCATTTCTGGACTTGGACGACAAGCCACAGTAGAACTAAAGGGAGGGGGAGGTAGAGTCGAAGAGGGTGACGTTCACTAGAACAGGAATCTACCGCAGGGCGTGGAGTTGGAGTGAGCTGAGCTGCGTTTAGCCACTTTTTTTTTTGCTGTGTTGTTCTTAGTATTTTCATGTTTGTGTCATCTTATATGACTGTTGACCTTCTATCAGGTAGTTAACTTGAACAGAGAGTTGTATTTCTAACCCTTTTTTCACATAAAAAAATGGTGTCAGTAGAACGCTTTCCTTTGCATCGAGTAGATCAGATGTTTAGGTATCTGTTGTTATTTGTATGGTATTATTATGCAGGTTTCTGCTCAGGTTCTTGTGTGAATGTTTTTTTTTCTTTATATTTGGCCCTGTGATGCTCCAGGGTGTAGAATGTCCTTGCCTATTGACGGCGGGGATTAGCTCCAGGAATAGGCTGTAGATAATGACAGAGTGAATAAAAACAATTGGATTACAGTGCTTAAAACCTGTCCATTTAGAGGCTATGAATCCATCTTTGGTTAATCATTTTCTGTTTCTTCACTCGCCTTAGCAATTCCTAGATCATTCCTGATCATTTCATCTTTGACAGTAAGCTCTGCTGTTTCTCAGTTCTCAGCCAGAACAGACAAGAGACTCATGATCCTGTGGGATCAGGATCCAGGCTGACAATCTGGTGATAACTAATCAGAGCTGACCAACTTGTCAAACTTGTTGGTTGACAAGAGACAGAAGACCAAGCTCAGATTCTTTGGTAGAGGAAGCTAAACAAAAGAAACAGTTCTTCTAGTTTAGGTGTATTTTTTTTTACTTCTATGTTTTAAAGGTGAACTGAAATATTAATTTGTTAAGTTACCTTTAGATGTTCCTAAGTTTTGGTCCCACATCTTTTATGGCTTTTTTCTGTTCTTCTTAAGTTGGCATACAGCTTTTATTTTGCAACATTTTCAATCCTCATCAGGTATTCTGAAGGAGGTGCGGGTACAGCTATAGAGCTAAATGAACATGAATGACTTTTCAAGGGCAGGATGGTATAGGATAGCAGTTCTACAGGGATCCATTGTCTACAATTTTGGCCTTGAAACATACTGCACTGTCTACGAGACACACTAAAGCCTGTAACTGTCTTTCTCAATGATAAATGTCCAATGGCCACAAAAAACTACCAGTCAAATGTATTTGTTTAGGTAGCAATGCAATAAAATGTTTTGCAAACATACAAAAACTAATGATGTCAGCTGTCTTTAAGTCGATTTCTGTCTATTCCATCGTATTTCTGTTGCTGTACTTTAGCTGGAAAAACTTTGTAAACCTGCAAACTTGAAATAGATTATTTATATTTATTTTTCTCGCGTGAAGACTAATTAAAGTAAATTGGGAAGTAAAGATCACCCAGCTGACAGACAGACCACTAAAAAGCCACCCAATGAAAGTGTCATGTGTAGCAGATATGGTTACAGTGTGTTAATAATAAGTGGAAAAAGAGAGACTGTACACTTGAAACTTTAAACAGAGGTTACGTGAGAAAAACTCTCCTTATGAGGCCCATAATCAAAGTGAACACAGACACGTTTCTTTAAATTGCGGGGCGGAAGTGCGCTTCGTCAGCAGGATGCCACAGCAAACTAGTAAGTAATACCTCAATGTCTCCCTGGAGCTCACTTTGACACGTGGGTTTAGATGAATGCAGTGGCTCAGATTCATAGGGATTTAGTTAGGGATTGGCCTTGAAGCTTCATGGTCACCGTGTGGATTCCCTGAGGTTTCAGACTGGCAACATGTTACACCAACAAAAGACTACCAGATTTTCATCCTTTGGCTGAGTTTGCAACTTATACTCGGGTGCCACTTATGTATTAAAATATATAACTTTACGTTTGTTTTTTTTTCACACTGACAGCCGCTAGAGGGCACTCTTGGCTGGTCTACCAGTATCTGCTACTCCTGTACCACTGAAAATGTACATGTTCATTATTTGCACTCTGAGAGCCGCTACAGGGCACTGGTGCGACTTATACTCTGGAGCGACAGATATATGTTTTGTTTTTTTCGTCATTATGCATTTTTTGGCCAATGCAATGTATTAATTTCACCAAAATGCATCACAATGTGTTAATGTTTTAGTTTTGTTAATATAATTCAAATTTGTATGGTTTTATTTTAGTATATCCTTCAATCTTACTAAACCAAGACTTTATTTTGAAAGTCTGCAAATTTCTTGAGTGTAGCTCTATTTTCTTGTCTGTGAGTACTTTTGCTTACTGAGATAAGTATATGTAGTACAAAACTGAGAAATTAAAATTTTGAGCAGCGGCACCCATACAGGGAGTAAGTTTGATAACTGCAGATTACTCTGCACTCGTCAACTTCTAACATGTGTATGTTCAAATGTTGGTTGAGACACAGCTTTATTGTTCTTTTGTTTAGCCAACTGGTAGAAATCCTTCTTCATGTCCTACCTGTCCAACATTTTATTTAACTTGTCAGAAGCATTAGCCAATGCTAGTGCTCTCTTAGCTGGTCTTCTAGCCTCAGTTTTATTTGTCTATTTGAGGGTTGTTCACCCTCAACACAATCTCTCAACTCTGATTTAAACTCTCTGCAAAACTCATCCTCCTTCAGTTTCCACCACTTACTCCTTACCTCTGTTTTTACTCTTTTTTTCTGTTCCTCGCTTCCACCTACACACAACCATCTGATGCCGCTTGGCTACACTTTCCCAGTTTACAATCTCGAAACTCCTTCAGATGGCGTAAATCCATGGTGTTATCCACACGTGCGTCTTTCTTCCAGTTTTATGAAACTTTATGTCTCTCCATCTTCTTCAAATAAGAAGACAGCCTCTTTGCACAGACGTCGACTCTCAAAAATATTTTTTTGTTTTTCACAAGATTTATTTATTTATTTTTTTTCACAGTCCACACCGATTTGTTGCAGGTCACCAAACCCCTTGTTGATTAAAAAAACCACTGACTCACTGAAACTGGGCAGATACCGCTATTACTCTTTGAACTAACCGTTCTGGCTCTTAAAAGCTTGCTTTGTGTAATCAACAAATGAAATTCTGTTTGTGTTTACAGCCGAAGTTTAATTCATCTCAACGTTGCAAAGCATTGTTTCTACTTTCTCTTAATTGCCTGTACAAGGCAATGACTCCCAAGGAACGAGTGCAGCCGGTAATTAAATGAATCTGTCGACTCCGGTGCTCATTGTGCAGCGTTTATGATACAAATGTCACTGTTGCATTTCAACTGGTGTAAGAAGCTTCATGTAAACATTCAACAGAGAACTAGCTGTGCTGTGATTAGTTAAGGATGTACATGAACGACAGTTACTAAAACATGCGTGGCTTAAAATGAAAAGAAACGATTGCCCGTTTCTTTTCGCCAACTTTTTTTCTGCATGTTGAATGACGAAATTAGTCCTATTACTCCTCATGTATGACGGTGCCAAAAAGCTATCACACTGCATGAAACAACAAGAACTGGTGTTGCCAAGAGGTTCATAGAAACAGAGGGATTGAATATACTTTGAAATCACATCTTGAGAAAATGAGTTTTACTCTCCATTAGCTGACAGCATCTAAAGATTTGTTGCTTTCAAGTGTCTTGGGAAACAAGTTTGGATTGTTGTTACAAACAGGCATACAGATATCACTGCAGGTAGTTACCGTTTATTAACACAGTTAGCATTGAATTGAGAGTACAATCAGAGGTTTGAACTGTTTTGTGAGGCAGGAGTAAATGTTCACAGTTTATTTGGCAGGAGCAGACACTGCAACCAGACCCGCGCTACTCTCATTGAATGCATTTGATATTTAAAAAAAATCATCTGACAGGTTCAATTCTTACGTCAATAAGTTTACGCTTGAAGAAAAAATAAAGCTTCAGAGTCAGAAAGGGATGACAAGTAACCTAATTAGATGTCAAGTGGGCCAGACCAGTACAATCGTAATAAATTATAAATTATTATATTAAATTATTATACAATAATCCATGTGTTTCCCCTTTATTTTCATTCAAATAAATACAAGTATATTAGATATATATTATTGTTGTTTATTTATATTTAATGAAAAAATATTAATTTTACAAACAGTATCCTGAACATGAAGTGTTTATGTATTTAATCCATCTATTCATCATGTGCGGCCAGATGGAACAATCTTTAGCGGGCCGGTGTAGGCCCGCGGTCCGTATGTTCGACACCTTTGATTTAAAGTGTTTGATCAACCTAAGCACGTCTTTGTGCTGTGGAAGAAAGCCGGAGTACCTAGAGGAAACCCACACATAAACGGGGAGAACATGCAAACTCTCTACGGAAAGATTAAACTCAAGAACCAATGACCTTCTTACTGTAAAGGCAAGCGTCATACCAACATTTGCCACAGTGTGGCCCACAGTGCCATTAATAGGTAAATCGTTTGTGTTGTAGAGGTGGATGTGATTTTTATTTTGAAAGACATTATGAAGTCTCCATGATGTTGGTGCTGACTAACTAAGCCCCTTAATAAATGGAGAAGGCAACATAAAACACATCTTAATATGATCAGCTCTAATGCCAGATATTGGACTTGCCTTGTTTGGACCCTGGTTAGATTCTACATGTAATATTTATCAACTTTAGTTAGAAAATCAACTTTTGGTGTAGACCCCAAAACCTTTATTAAGAAATTACACTGCGGGAAAAAGTAAATTGAATTGGAAATATGCCCCTCACCCTATGTCAGCTGTTATGGCGTGAACCAATCCCCAGTAAAGATAAGCTGTAGGACTATAATAAGTGGATGGATGGATTTAAACCTGCTTACACCAGAGACCATCCTCCCATAAACATTAATCTGTTTGTTGAGTGTGCAGCCGGAACTCTACAATCCATTAAGTTTTATAGATAACTTCTACAGGCTGCAGAAATAATTATGATGGAGGCAAAGAGAGATGGTGATGTCGCTGCAGGAAAATTGGATAAAAGTATGGAGGAGGTTTGGATGGATTGTTCCACAAAACTGTTGGGAATGGTGATTCACTGTTGAGGTGTGTTTATGGAATATATTCGTATACATTTTTTTTTGTTTGTTTCTTTTTTTCCAACCAATAATGGAAGTATTTTAACACTTAAATTGATGATGTAATGGTGAATGGTGAATATTAATTCATTAATAAATAATAAAAATAATGATTATTCTTATTTAATTTCCAGATGTTTCTAACCCTAATCCTAAACTCCATTTATTTAGCTTTTGAAAAGCATTTCAATCTCTACTTTATTTTATTATTACACATAAAACTACAATCAAATTAACATCCAGGATAATTAAACAACAACTTACTCATTACACACTGTGGACAGAGATGGTTTTATTACCTGGAGTGTGAACAGTTCTCTAGAAAGCTGCATAGGTTTGTGTTAAAATGGGTTTCTAGTAGAATTTTCAATAGCTAATATGTTTTTTATATGACTTTTGACGGTTGATAATATTTTTTTTATGTTGTTATAAGATAATTTACTTACACATTAACGTGAACAGTGGAGACTTTCATTTAATGCATCAAAGTATTACTTTGAAAGTGAACTTAAAGTCACAGAGGGAGAAAATGTAACAACTTGTTCAGTGCAAACACACAGACTGCATCTGAGGGACTGTCAGCTCTTCAGAGGTTTATATCTAGGTATGACACTTTCAGTGTTTTTATTTTTCTGTTCTCAGAGATTTCAGAATATGTGAATTATGAAGTAAAGTAACACAATTCTATTATGTCAAAGTACATATATATACATTTACTAAAGTAACACAATTCTATTATGTCAAACTACATATATATACATTTAACCAACATTTATTGACCCAATATAAATCCACATGCAAAAGAATTCTGTTAAGTATTATACGTTAAAACATGTATTTATTTAGTTATTTTATTTTCATTGTTTAGATGAGTTTGAGTAAAGTGTCCGGAATCCAGCACTTGGCAAACTGGGCCGGACATTTCTTTATTATTCAAGTTTACCATCAACCTCAGGCGGTGGTGAGTTTGGGCAGTAAAAAGATGCACATGGTCAGCAGAATAACCCAGATGGGTGTGAATCTGTGGCATAAAAGCCAGTGAAAATGTTTCAAAAACATACCCTGCAGCACTTCAACACCACTGGCAGCCAAAGGCTGTTGACACAAGACAGATTGAGTTGGTGAATTGATGTTGCTGATGCAAAGTTCTGACCCTGCATATCCAGCCTCAGAAAAAAAAAAAAAAAAGACGTTTTATTAGAAATGGCTGCATATTTTTTTCAGTCCTGTCGTGTCCAGTTTTGTGAACTTTTCCTCACTGCGGACTTAAATGTTTTATTCTTGGCAGAATGAGTGGAGTGGAGATGTACAGTAGAGCGGCAAGCTGAAAATTTATTTAAAGGTTTGACACAATGCTGTGACATGTTTTGCTCTTTACTCAAATGTGTTGATTTTGATTGCCTTAGCTTTTTTCTGAGCGAAGTTACAAACAGACTTCAGATACTACTTTATTTAACTGGACTGGATTGTTACGTATTAGTCCACAATTAAATTCTGTTATTAGATTCATTCAAAATGATTACAAAACATAGGTGCTAAAGCTGTGGTTCCCAACCTTTTTAGCCTGTGACGCCATTTTGATGTGTCAAATTACTGGCGATCACAGAAACATTTGTTTTTCTAGAATAAGTTTGTGATCATGCTTGTTGTACTGTTACTCACTAGACATTTCAGGCAACTCCAATTTGAATTCCAAGCAACCCCACATGGGGTCGCAACCCCAAGGTTGAAAAACACTGTGCTAAAGAGCTGAAATGTGTATATGTGGCACTAAAAACAAGTACTTAGTAGACAAAAATTACTCTACGTGGTCAGTATCAGAGTCACACAAATCCCACTTCCATTTATTTATTTTTTTAAATCAAGCTTTGGTTTCAGCTTTAAGTTCCCAGTGTGTTCTGCTCTTAATGTTTGTATTTTTAAGAATTAGTAATAGAAAAGACAAAGTAGGGTGATGTTTAAAGATGCTGAGGTTGTCTTTTAAATAGATGATGACTTAAGTGGGCACTCAAAAAGACATGTACGGCAGCAAGATAAAGATACAAATAAAAACCCTGCCCAGAAGATTCACGTCTTCACAGAGTGAAGGTAGGGCGTGAAGATTGTAATTCTAAAGGGAGAGCATTGTGAGGTGACCAACCTGTTAAGTAGTTAGTTAGTGTCAAATGTTTAATAAATTAAAGTACACCTGTCAGAGCAAAAAGAAAAAGAAAAATTACACATCCTGATACATAATAGATAATGGTTTTGTTCAGAACTAATTCCAGGAATCTCTTCTTATTAACAGTAGCCCATGACACATGACAGGAGAGTAAAGCTGTTATCACAGGGAGGTCTTGACGTGTGAGTAGGAGTTAGTGGCTGTCTAAAGGTTTTGTTTTTTCACAGAGAAACTCTATTTATGGCTCCTTTATACATTGTCGCTGTTGTTGTTTTGTTTGTTTGTCGTTCTTTGCTCCGGCGAAAAGGAGCATGAACACTAAGAGTGGAAGGAAAGGAAAGGGAAGGAGCCATCAGTCAACTCTGAGGCGACCTGTCCAGCGTCAGCTGAATAGAGACAGGTTTCAATGACAGGACATTAGGTTGCCCTGACATCCTCTGCTGTGCGGTAAATCTGTGTTGTTTCTGAGGCGCTGCTCAGTCGCACGTGCGGTCGCTGTAACCACAGTCCTTCTCTGTTACTGTCTGAACAGTACGGTGAGCTGGTACATACATTATCACATTAAAGCCATCGGTCATGTCTGTGAAAATCAGTGTAGGGCAGAAATTCAATCTATGACTCCTGTGGTCTCGGGGAGATGGGAAACCTGCAGCAGGTTTAACCACATTAGTTATGTGTGGTTATTAAAGTTTAATGCTCTCTTCTATGGACCGATGCTTCTTATAGTCAGTTATTATTGTGTACATGTGTCACTCCCTGATGCCCTGCAGCTAAAAGGCACACAAGAACCCATTGAGGAGACATTAGACAGTCTGTTTTTGTGTCAGCTGCTCTCCTTCAAATGCGTTTTGTCCATTTTTCTTGTCACACTGAAACATGCACCTCTGTAACAGGTTTTCATCACAGGCGTTGTATCTTTCGCTCTCAGTAGAAACTGCTTTCATCACAGTCATCACAGCAGCTACTGATTGTTCTAACTCAGTCATTACTGTGTTGGAGTAAATGGTTTTATTTCATTACTAAAAATGACTCCCTTTATATTTATGTTGGATGCTAATTAAGTTTTAGAATTGATTGCAGTCACACTAGGGCCAGTTGTTCATTACCATGATGAAGTCTGAATGATGACCCTTTGACCCTTTCCCCCAACCCTGAAGGCAAGCGAGCTGACGCCCGGTTGCCTCCGACACATACAGTGTGTCAGCGACTGTTGTTTATACGTGGCTATGGCAGCACCATGGACAGCGAACCTGACAACACAGCTGCAATGATTGTCTTGTTCTTTCTGAACTATCTTTAAAATAATCAGCTCCTGCCCATGACTGATTTATTGACTGTGCTAGGCAAAGGTTGGCAGGCAGTTGTTCTGCACGTATACAGGCGTTTTTGTGGTGTGTTTCAGCACACCATTAGCCATTAGCACACCTACCTTGTTAGCAGACAGCAGAGAGTCCTGGGTTCAATTCCCACAGGAACCACATATCCCTAATGGTCCCTAAAGACTCACACTGTAAATTTTCTCATTTTAGGATGAACACAGGACTTTATTATTGTTCATAACTCATAATCTACCAGTACTCAGTTGGTTATCTACTTATTAACACTCTAAAAACTAAGGGTTTTTCTCATTTATGCAGTTTCCTGTAGTTTGGAACCCAAATCCCTGCTCATCTTTAACAAACTATCAGGGTCTATTTGGTCTTGGCCTTGTTTCAAACCTGTACAGTTTGAGACGTAAATGCTGTCAGTTCAGCCAGCAGTCCTAATTTAAAACTTTATTTTTACCGACCGAGGGTAAAATAGTCAAGTCAGTTCGTGAATTGTTCCACTCCATCAGCTCCAATAAAAATATGTCAGAAACAGTTAAAATGAAGCTTTATATGCACCACAGTAACTTGTTTTTATTTACATGGTCAGAGTTGATGTAGTTTGAGTCGACAAACTCCAACATATGTTTGCTTATCTAATGCCAGGTGGCAAATCCACACACAAAGCTTTCAGTTATCGCTCAGATACCGACTGCTTCATAAGCAAACTCATTTGCATTGGACTTAGAGATATTGGTTTCTGTAAAACATCAAAGTAAAAGCTATAAAAAGTACAACTTTGTGCTATGCTACTATTTTTCTGTTCTCTTCTGAAACCAACCTTAAAAAAAAGAGAAAAAATTCATAGCAGAGTGTGAAATTACCCATAGGCCTTCACTGTCTGTGTTTCGGGACTGAGCAGGCATTTGAGGTAACCGATGCATTTTGAACGGCTGCACATGGGCTGTGCCATCTCGGAGGATTACATGAATTTAAAAAAGGTTTGCAGAACATATCCTGCACGTTGAGAGAAATTCAAACAATGAGTGATTTGTTCCCCTACTGGGTTCATCTCAGTCCAGGGTGAATTAGACGGTTTCTAAGCAAACAGATGATGTGAACTGAACAGGCAGCTGGGGATGATGAATGAGCTGGAGAAAAATACAAAACTGTTGTGCTCCCTGCTAAAGTCTGTGAATTCAAATACTGGTCAGTGTGTAGCTATAAAACTGTGTTTCTTAAAGAGGAAAACTTCCTTAGACAAAAAGTAAAACATGTCCCATAAAGATTATAGTCAAGGGTTTAATCGATTTAACACTGAACAAAAAGAACCTTAATTCACAATAATTAAAACAGACGACTGATGGAAGGAAAAAAGTCTGAGGTGTAAGAAAAATGTAAAGAAATAAAGAGTAATATTTCAGTGTCCAATCCTAAGCACCATGACACATTTTGGTTGGTTTGAGTCCAGCTATGTTTCAGTCTGCTGTTTTCAGACAGCTTTAAGCATCCGGGGAGCAGTGTGTGGGGACAGTGCCTTGCTCAGCGCACCTCAGTGGTAACTCGGCAGCTGGTGGACTCGAACTTGAAGCCTTCCGGACTTACCTGGTGGAATCGAACCTGAAGCCTTCCGAACTTACGTCCGCTTCCTTAACCACTAAGCCCCCATAACAAAAACGTTATTTAATTTCAAAGTCTAAGAATCTAGTGAATATTTTCTACTAAACAAAACAGATAGAATAGACTTAGAGTCAAGTACATGTGTTCAATAGTTTTATTTGCAGATTCCCTGCAAAGTTTGCTTCTGGGTCACAGGTCATGAGTTTGACCGACTAGCTCAATGGGCGGTCATTTTTTATATTGTTATTATTGTTTTGTTTTGGTTTTTTCTGTGTCCAGTGACTACATTTTCTTTGACTTTTAACTTGATAACATATATTTCTATTTTTCTGGGAACAAATAACATTTTCTTTACAGTTTTCTATTTATAAATCATAGGAGGCAGCTAAAACCCGATGAGCTGTGGTTGAGCCACAACATATTCATTGTACAATTTTCCAGTCAATCTTTGTTCCATATTTTTACTCCAATTATCATAATGCCGATAGTTTCCAATTAAACCAAAAGTCTCAGGAGGTTTGATGAAATTAGAGTTGTTTTCGCATTAAATCAAATGTGTGAAATATCACTCCGTCATAGACAGAGACAAACCCGGGAAAAAAAAAAAAAAATCTCTGTTGCCATGCCTATTAAAAAAGAACTGTGATTCCTTTGAGACGTACTGTTACTTACTGCCACTGAGATCTTCCACAGGAAAAAAATAGAAAGCAAGAAAGACAAAGAGAGCCAGAAGCTTGTGAGCTGATAAGGACTGCCACTGGTATTGTAGCCAAGCTAATTAGCCGGGAGGAAATTGGGCTCCAGTCCATATCAGTTAGCTCCAGAGGACCCAATCTCCCAGGGACCTCTGAAGGTGAACAGGCGGTGCTGGCTGCCTGACACCGACAGTGATGATAACTAAGCAGGTTCAAGAGAAATTTGAGGGTAAATAACATATTCCCCTTTCACCTCCACTGCAGTGCCAGGAAGTTGGTTTCTCTTGGTTACAGACACTTACTGTTTGGCTCAGAAGCCAATCATCTGGCATGTATCATTAGAAGAGAACCATATGGGCGTTCAGCGTGTGGCCACGCTTAAGAACACACCCAGCAGGATGTTTTCTTTTCACTGGTGATTTAAACTGTACATATTCATGTAATGCATATATTTAGGACATATTTACCCAGAAATGTAGAAACACATCAAACTGATGACATTCAGCAGCTGTGGAAACCCTGTTGTGGACTTTTCCTAATTATTATTTATTTTTTGATGCTAAACATGAAAAGGGTAAGTGAGTGAGATATTTGGAACGGAGAAGTTCTCAGAAGCTACATCTTCAGCACTTTGTATTTTAACCCTCTGATGCACAACATGGGTCAGAAATGATTGACCTGACTGTGTTTTTGGTCATAATACATCATTCTTTATATTTTTTTCTGTTGGTGCATTTTGAATAAAAACATTTTTTGTATCACTAGCCCTCTAATGTGCAACATGGGTCTACAGTGAACCATAATCATTTCCTATGGAATTTGGTGTATGACTGGTTGTTTCTATGCTATATCTTTGATCACTAAATAAGGTGTGGGAAATTTGAGGGTGCATCAATCAGATTGGGATATAGAAGGAGGTACTGCTGATGTACAACATTAGCCATGCCATTTCAGAGCCAATGACTGGGCATTCTCAGGTGTAAAAAAAATAAATAAATAAAAAAATAAAAAATAAATAAATAAAAGGGGAAACCAAAGAAAAACCTACATGAGTGAAAAACATTCAAAAAATGTATTTTTGATTTTTACTGACGACAAGAGTGAAGTCAATATAACACACTGTGAGCTTGAAAACACAAGAAAATGTGTCTTTTGCAACAAACAGTTTGCAAAGTGATCTTTTCATTTTTGAACATAAAAAAAAAATGATCTTTTCATTTTTGAACATAAAAAACCCAAAACAAAATCAATACGTGTTCAACAGGTTTTCTATGTCCTCTAAACACAATGCAGTGATTTTGTAAGTGCATTTTGTTTGCTATTTGTTTGCAACTGAAAGCAGAGAGGAATGTGGCAGTGCTTTATAGATGTATGCTGCTCCATTTAAGGTCCTGATCCTGCTTGAGGAGCAATTTCACTCGGCTGCCTTTAGCTAAATTTGGACTGAGGCAAACACAGAGTGATACAGCTGTAACCTGACACTGCTTGGCAGGAACCTCTCCAAGAAGTACTTGTTAAACTAATTCATTTGAGGCGGAGGGACAAGCTGAAGATGCACAAGATCAGCCCTCGTTTTCCAACACTGCGCTCACACACCGTTGCACGATCGTGCAATTGTTTTCACACTGGAAAATCCAATAAGCAGGAAGGCACACAGGTCAACGTTGTAGTTATGAACTGCGGAGCACATTTCTTTCGAGGCATCAAACGCTGACATTTCAGTTTGCGTCAAAAATTGTTTTTCATTTTGCAATTTTCGTTAGTGCGGGGTAAAAACAGGTGCCAGTAAAAGGACATGTGGTGAAAAATAAGGTGTTAGCCTTGAGGAAATGGATTAATAAAGTGAGTATGGAGGGAATAGAGATCCGCTCTGAACACACACGTAATAAGTAATTGGATTGCGACAAGTGAGGTGTGCTAATGTCAGGAATTTTTATTGCTCTCTATTTTCTATTTCCAGTGTTATTTCTCAACTACGGGGTCTAATAGACAGGAACATGATTGCTGGTCATGGATGACCAATTCACGCCTGACTGCACCTGCAGAGAGACCCCGAAACAAATGATTCAAATGAAGTGTTCTTTTCCGCCTGCTTTCATTTACAGTGAAACCTCTCGAATGGAATTCTTCCTGAATGTTGCTTCTCTGTTAAAGCGTTATATTTCACATGCAATCTGCACTTTAGGAAATGTTCAGCAGTGGTTGAAGTTTCCAGCTTTACTCACCTGCTTTAACACAGTAGGTAAACCTGTTTACATGACACACGAAGAACATGTGTTTAGTAATAGAGAGATAATTCACTTGGGTTTTGACAAGTTAGAGGTCAGAAGTTCATCTGTCTTTGCTGGAGTTAGTGTCATCTGGCCTTGGGAGCAATCATTAAAATTTTAAATTGTACTTCTTAAAATTTGCATGAAGCCAGTGAAGTGATTTTAAATAGGTAATGTGTGTTCACTCCTGCCAGACCTGAGGACAGATATTTCTGCAGCATTTGGATTAAACTAGACAATAGAAATTTAAGGAGTAACAGAATTAATAAAAGGGGACTTCAACTACTGCAATATAATGTGGGTACAAAGAAGTAACTTTGATATTGTGGATGAACTAGCAATTAAAAAAGAGTGAAAAGGTTGGAGAAATTTAAAAGTTGATGATATCAGTAAGGACACTAGGGTAAGGACAAGTCGGCTTCAGGAACTTCTCTATAGGCGAAAGACATTTTTTAAATCATTGTTTTTTATTAGGTAGAATAACGCTTGTCTTATTGGAGAAATATATATATATATATATTTGTCTGTCTACAAACTAGATTATTTACCACATTATTCAACTTTTTTTTTCCATCTTTGGTACCTGCAGGTGTAAACCTGAGCACAGTAACTGTATGTACAAAACATAGGTAAATGCTGTTTAGTTTAATCGGACTACTTTGAATATCCTAACAAGATATATGCTGTAACTCTGTGCAGTAGTTTCAATGTAGTTCTACTACTACTGCTGCTCAGAACAACAGCACCAGCATTAAGACAAAAATAAAACAATTTCAGGTGTACTGTCTATTAATACACACTATAGTAGTATTTAGGTCAGAACACACATACTGTACCTAAGTACCCGTGTCACTTGCCTACGTAAATACAGTTGTGTCAAAATCAACTACATAAAAAAATCAGAAGAGTCTTATAGTGACTTATGCAGCGATAATGAAGGGCAGAAAAAACACAAAGTCCAATGTATGGCCGACAACCAGCAAATGGTTGTGTATAAAGCTGCATGATGATAAATTTGTGTGCTTCGCTAGCAAGCTAGTTCTGCTGTAAGATTTGTTTTAATGACACCATACGTTGGAATTAGACTGTTTTAATACATTTATGAGCGATGGCGACTTAACCACACAATGCCGTAGGTCGGGGATGACCAGAACCTGCTGTGTTAAGTTCTGCAAAATGTATTGTGTCTTTTCCCATATTAAAGCGATGCCCCTAAGACATATTTTCTCATGTCCATTGAACAATTGATTGGCTCCATATCCAATATTATACCTGATGCCCCTAAGACATATTTTCTCATGTGCATTGAACAATTAAACCCTGTGGTGGGTTCAGGAGATGCAAATATGTGACCTAAATTAGGGAGGACCCCATCCTGAGCTCATGGTGGACTGAGTCTTTTTTTTTATTGATTTTAACTACAGTTCCAGCTTGGTCAATACAGGGCACCTTTCCTACTCTGTTAGTATTGATCAGTTCTGTGTGCCAGACACATGATGGAAGAGATTCTGTGATGAAACCAACAGTGCACTCTCTGCATCGTGTTGCACGTCCGCTCTCATTGACTCCTTCTTGTTCAGGAATTGAAACAGGTTTTTTTTTTGGTCCCTAATAATCAATTAAAAATCTTTAGTTATTTTTCTATTTGTAGTTCACGTGGCACACTCCACAGCTGGGTCCAGATCCTCTTTGTGTTGCGGATTATATTATTTTTTTTCTAATGATACTGTTAGTCTTCTTATCATTTTCTAATGATAAGTAGACTAACAACGCAGTAGTGATGAAAGTGCTGCTGTGTCTGTGGGCGCAGTGCAGATGAGCTCAGTTCAAGTTCCTAAAATGAGTCTATAATGAGCTTAATTAAAGGAAAACAATGTCAACAGTATTAGTGGAAGGGAATCTAAACAGCAAACACAAGGCAGAGGAAGACAAAAAGTTAATCTAGCCACATTCAGAAAGTTAACTACTGACAAGTAAAAAAAAAGAACGAGGACCAAATTCACCAAATGATTGTTGTTTGTGTTTGAGCTAAAAATGCGACCTGAAGAATCTCAACTCAGTGAGGTTGGTGATGATTAGTTTATTCGTGTGAAGAAGCTGTTGTTGGCGAATGAAACGGAGCTTGAGATGCTAAGAGGCTCGTAGCTGACGAGGAGTGGACGACAGGAGGTCTGAAACACAAGAGACGGATTAGATCACAGAAGAAACCCTCGTAATCAAAGAGCTGCCGGATGACTTGTTACCACAGGACTAGTGCAGCAATCTGCCCACCAGTGGAAGAACAGCAGGGATTTAGAAACTGAACGGTGATGACAGGAGATAAATCAATGTGGATTGGAGAGCTGTGTGATGATGTCAGGTGAGGGAAAAATAAACACGCACAAAACAGGGCACACTGGGTGTCTCTGGATCAGGGCGTGGTCAACGCCTTTGTTTAAGTACAAGATTTTCAGGTATTCAGCTACATCCTAGGCTATTTTTTTGCAGCAGCAGCAGCAGTCCCTTAGACCTAAAGAAGCCTCTTGGATGAGAGGTGAAACATTCAATAAACCAAGAAAGGCCACTGTTTAGATTCAGCCAATCAAATTTGGACAACACCTCAGACCAGCTCTACAGTTTCTAGATTCCATTTGACTGTAGTTTCAGCAACATTCCCATGCAGAAACCATCGAAAGACTTAGCGCCTAAAGACAAACTCTTACACTTTTCCAGTGGAAGATTGAGTCAGAAATGTAATCTAGTATTGATTCTTGACATATATTGCAGCCAATGAGTGTTTGTCTTTCCTCCCGCCACAGGCTCTTCCATATATGAACAGAGAGGTAGGCCTGAGTAAATGCAAAATCAATGCAAAAAAAAAAAAAAAAACAACTGTTGAAAAGAACAATTTTCGAAGTATTAGGAGGATGGAAAATGGGTATTACTGTATAATGCCCAGGGTTTAGAATTCCGGGAAAGCTAAGAAGAGACTACTTCCACTGGTTTTTCCAGAAAGCTTGCTTTGAGACATTCATGGAGAGCTCTGAAATATGGCCCATTATTGTGTCACAGGTTACAGACTTCAGGTTTCTGGAATGAATATAGTAAAACAAGCTGGTGTGGGTTTATTAGCTCTCCGTTAATGAACACAATGTGCTGTCTGTTCTGTTGCTGACCACGAGTGGCGCTGTAGGCTACTTAAATCACAACGTCTTTATGCTGTTACATATGGTAGTTGCGTTGCCTCTTGAATTTCTCTTTACATAAGAAGTGTGGCCACTACTTTTGAATGCACGCCTCCCCTACCACCAATAAATGAGTGCTCCTCCAATAGTCACTGTGTAATTGGAACCCTGTTTACGCTGTAACCTGTCTGTCATGCTGAAGTAGCTGACAATATCATCACTTTCTAGTGTTCAGATTAAAAAAAAAAACAAAAACATTATTATTGGACAATACACATACTAAAATCTGAAATGAAATTGACCTTGACAAATAAAAAAGGTCTTTACATTTTATCTCCAGTTCATTCTATTTAGTAAGGTTAGTGTTTATCCTTTTAAAAGTTTACCCTCAGTTAAGTCCATTTAAGACTGAAATGTGTATTTGACCTTTTTACGCCTTTATGAATAAAATTCCCATTGGCTTTGGTCTTTGAAACCTTGTTTGCCTGCGACTGCAAAAAACTGGTGGGTGATGCAAGTGTTTTATGTGGTGTGTAGGTCACCTCTAGATGAGACACCAAACTCTATATTTTGTATGTGCAATTCATGGCCAGGGACACAATGCAAAGGGTGGATAAAGCGGAACAATACTTGTGTATTCTCCTAAGATTGTTCCACCTGGTTTGTGAGTGTGTGTGTGTGTGTGTGTGTGTGTGCTCGCCGTATAGACTATTTTGAATAGTTTCACAAACAAAGTCAAATTAAGGTCAGGCAACAACAGAGGGGATTTCAGCCAACTGTAGATGAATTATACATTAACTTGAAGGCACCGTCACCTGAAGGAAATTTGATAATAGTTTTATTTTTAATTTTTATATATTTCAGGGTTCAACAGCTGCTGCTATGATACCTAAGCTATAAATAAGTTGCTGCATAACAAACATTATGTTTGAGGGCTGTAACTACAGCAGTTATATATCAATAATAGCACAGAGACTTGTGATAACCTAACCTAGTAGTGCTAGGTCACCTATGGTAGTTAACCAAATAAAAAAGAACCAAAGCAGTAGGGTTGAGGTTCAAAAGGTCACAGTTAGCCGCTAGCCTAAAATATACAAACACATTGTGCTTGTGCTTAAAACGCATATACACAAACTCTTTGCTTCATGGGAAGAGAAATGTTCTTCATTGACTTCCCACAAAAACTGCAATTGCTTTACTTAAAATAGAATCAGTAGAATTAAAACCTGTTCCCATTCTAAGTTTCAATTAAAACATATGCAGCCGACAGTGACGTCCCCTGACTTAATTTTGCTGCTGAGCGAAAGACATAAACGTAATGAAAGAATCCACAGTTCCCAGTGAACTCTGCAGCCTCTGAGTCCTTTGACTGAACCTTGTGAGGCTTTAGAGAAAGTCAAATTATTAATAGTATGTGTGAAATGAACAGACCGTTCTCCTTATCAAGTGGTTCTCTGACCTCTTCTTAAAGTCCCATGATTATGGAAAGTAAAGAGAAAAAAAATCCAAACACCTAATTTCACTTGTAGACTTCCATCCTTGAGCCAATAATTACAATATTCTCCTGAGGGTGGAAACAGGTTTCCTCGCCATTAACCTTGCAGAACCTTAGCCTCCCTTGTTATATATATATTTTTTCCCTTTATTTGTCAAGGTTAATTGTTCCACTGACCACAAATGCTTTTATCAGTCTTTTCCCTTTTCAACGAACATGCAGTTCATCTATTGTGATGGGTGTGTACAAATATGGGCAAAGGAGGCGCCACAAATTTCTGTGGTCCACAGCATCCTAAGAAGTATTGTCCCATTTTTAAATGATAGCATGCAAACAGTAGCTGAAGTTGAACATTTTTATGACCTAATATAAAGTATATCCCATTTTCTTTGTTTTCCTTTTCTTAAAAATGTATTGCTTACGAGGTCGCTTTTTTTTAGCTAATTTAGCTAATTTAGCTAGAGGTAGTAACAGCTAAGTTTTTAGCTAATATAGCTAAATTAGCTAAAACCTTAGCTGCTGCTACCACTAGCACTAGCTACCACTTGGTGTCCATAAGATTGGACAGTGTTAAAAAAAGAAAATAAAACAGCACAAATGTTTAATGTCTTAAAATAAATAATTTAGATTTTTTTTGTTTGTTTGTTTCTGTCAAATGCTGGGTAGCCTACAGGCTTTGATGACTTGTTCCAGAGGCCTCCCACTGAAAAAGCTTTGTTTTAAATATACTGTTACTTCTACACAGTTTTTTCTCCTTTAAGTTGTTACCTGAAGGTAAAGATTTAAGGGGTTGATTCCAGTACAGCTAATGAACATCTGAATAAAAGAGTAGCTGTACCACTATTGGTAGTGTTTCGTCTGAGCTCTGACAAATCTTTGCTGGTTTTCTTTTCCCCACCTGCGTGTTTCAACACAGTTCAGCTCTGTTTTCAGGAATGAATAATTTAACTCTTCTCGTGCAGCCTGGTATACATTCATCAGGAGCCACAATCCGCCCTGACAGCTAAAGTGAATGATGCCAAATGCTGACGTTCTACTTCAGCCTGACTCAAATGGCTCGGGCTGTGCTATATTATTATAAATTTTAATTTACACCAGCCCATCCACAATGAGTCGACTCCTCCAGATGCATCTTAAAATGAGATTAATCACCAGGGACTGCCATGTCGAGATGAGCCGTCCACCTGCCATCGGAAATGTGCCATATCAATCAAACCCAGCACACTAATGATGAACAGAAGCTCCAGCAGAGCGGAATTGTCGTCCCCCCGGCGCAGTCATTTGTGTCGATCTACGACCACAAGCGCATTTGGCCTCCTCCGCAGCCCTAATGGCTGTGCTGCTTTGTAGCCCGTCGATCTGCTCTTCTTCTAAGCTAAAGATATATTTTTTTTCTTCTTATATTGCCTTCGCTGTTGAAGTTGCAGAGCCCTGACACTGTTCTCAATGAGTTTTGTCCCTGAAGGAAAAAAAAGAGCCAGAAATAGAGAAAGAAAAAAAAAACTGGCAGAAATAATATAATGAAACACAGGCACTTCAAAGCAGAACATAAAAAATGGATGAGTGAAGTTCAGTAATAATCAAGGTAAAGAGAAACTTTTCTTTTACTTGCTAGAGCAGCTTACTTTACAAACCCTTTCAACTTTTGTGGAAAACGCTTGGGCGAAGTTCGAGATCGAGAGTGAAAAAAAAAAGCTTTTTCACTTTGCACAAAACTAAATTATTATATATATATTGCAAATGTTTCAATACTTCAGAGCATTCTGGGCATGTCAGTATGACGTTAATGCCAATTTCTCCCTGACATGTTCACACTTTTTGTCTTCAAGGACATCAGCAGGCGTTGGGAAGGAGAAGAAAATAATTTCTTACTCCTGTTTACTTTTAAAACCACTGTTCTACATATGTGATCCACAGCTCTACCTAAACCACCTGTAACAAATGGCTATTTGCACTTGTAGGTTAGTGGTTTGACACTAGTGAGATGAAGAAACACATGATGACTATGGAATAAAGCTTTTTTTTTTTTTACTGCAGTCAGAATTACACATTGCAGCTTTAATAATACTGTACATCTTAGATGCTACTTAGTGCTGACATCCAGTCGTGAAGTTTACTTCTGCTTGGCAATGCCTTTTGTATCTCCAGAACAACATGCCTTGTATATTTAGGTTGCATTTTTTTTCTACCTGTCATGGCTCATTGTTGCCGAAGAAATCAACAGTGACAACCTACTAAAAATGTCAAATTTTCTTACTGTTTTTTTTTCTTTTTTTTTTTACAAGTGATGATATTAAACGTAGTCCTCTCCATTTACCCAGTCGTGAAACACATGCACTGTTGTTGTGTTTGTGTGGTCTCATTCTGTCTATGTGGGTTTCCTTTGAATGTGTCGCTCTCCTGTCAGCACTGACACAGTTGCCAGTTAAGGTGAATTGGAAACTAGATTGCCTGTAGGTGTGCACGGGAGTGTGCATGTGTTTCTCACCCTTTGACAGTGCTTTGACAAATTCAGAGTGTGTGCACACACTAAATGCATAATGGGATGGACTTCAGCCTTGCAGACCCTGTAGAAAAGTGCTTTGGATTGGAGGAGTTTTTAGAACAGTTGTAGTTATCAGAGGTATTTTTTAAACCTGTTTACAAACAGAAAAAAAAAAAAAAAACAGTTTCTGGGTCGATTTGCATGCAAAGTTTTTTATCAGAATGTTCAGCTTTTTAACAACAGCTGGTGGTGTATTCAATTAACAATTTCTTGATGTTTTTTTTTTTTGTTTTTTGTTTTAACCTTCTAACTAAATAGTTATCTGGCAGTTGTGTCCTTCTATGGGCTCAATAAAAGTGTCAATAAAATTGCCTTTTCTCAGTTTAAGTAGACATCTGTTCTCTAACTTACAAGATTATCACTGTCGACAAACTGCCTGATTCTCCAGTAATTTAGTGGAACTTGTGCCTCAGGTGTTGAGAAACAAAGCAGTCAAAATGGGTTCATTTGATTCAAGTAAATAAGGACAGATGATACTTTGGCTATATAAACGTAAAAACAACTGCTGAGCTGGATATCACAGCGTGTATTGTGATTTCTCTGTTAAGATGTAAATATTTCTTCTTATTATTTTATTATTCTGTAGAAATTTACTTTTTGGACACAGAGCCATAGGTGACCTTTGCCTGTGAGTGAGACACATTGTCAGATATATAACTTTAATAATCCACTTCTCACCAGCCAGTGCAGTCCATTATTACTACTAAAGGAAACAATAAGTGCTCTGTAGCAAAGGGTCTATTAGGTTGAAGGTCTCCTGCTCTACTGTGATTATTATTTACACAAGAAAGGAAAATTCACAATCACCAAGAACCTGCACATTTCAAGCAACGATCTGTATTTTTATTTACAATGTACTCGTTTTGCCAAGGACTTGCCAACTAGTTCGCTATAGCAGCTCTATACGGTGAAGACGACTTCGTTTACATTCACTGGTTGGACCCATACTTTGGAGTGTGTGTCTCTGTTAATGATCTTATGTCCTAGATTATATTGTTACTACTGTGTTAACATAGGTGAGTGTCATAGGTACTGATGTACAGCCTGTGAGTTCAGAATTACAGCAGAAATCGAGTTACATCGTAAACATCGAACATTGACAGAAGTCAAGGACCCCTGTATTTTACATAAAGATTAAAAAAAAAGTTACATTGAAAGCAACTGGACAAAGTAGGTTTTTTGTTGTTTATTTTATTTATTTATTTATTTTTTATTTTGAAGACCTTTCACCGCTCATCCAAGAGTTCAGAACTGAAGAAGCCTCTTGGATGAGAGGTGAAACGTCTTAAAAAAACCCAACTTTGTTCAGTTGCTTTCAATGTAACTATTTTTTGGATTAAATGACCTGGACGACTGAGAACCTACACAGACATGTTACATAAAGAAGTTAAGTGTTGAATTCAAACAGAAATTCTAAGACATCACAGTCCAAATACTTATGTCTTGTGAGACATCAAGCTTTTTTTGCGATTAAAATATATTTGGTGTTATGTTTAGCACATTGGAACATATCCAACAACATGTCCAGTGCATGTATGTAAAAGTGAAGAAATTCCTGTACAAAACATTAAACTAAAATAGACCAAGTAGCCAACACAAAAAACTAAGCAAAACAAACAAAACAAAAAACAATCTCTGATTATATTATGCTATTTATTTGGCAGTAATCTGACTGTAATCAGTAGCAGATTTAATGTCATTACCAAGTATCACACTGAGGCTTAGAACATTCTGTATTTATGTTAGGAGAGTAAAAAGAGGCAGGATGACAGTTCTGAGATTACAAATGGCCCAGGAGTGGGCACAGGCTGAGATGCAAAAACATTTTCCTGGCAGTAAAACAGGAGTCAGCTTGGATTAAGACACCAGAACATCAGAGACAGACACTATGAAACGGACCAAATCTTGGACACAGGCCTTAGTATCTATTTCTGTATTTTGAATAAAGCAGATTTAACTTGAAAATGTAAAATCATGTCACACATGGAGTGAAAAAGTGATTCATGCCTCACACCTTTGCATTGAACATAATTCCATCGTTTTCATCAGTCACAAATAGAGAACAGGTGTGGAATGTAATCATCTATCTGCTGTTATTTGTCTTTCTGTTCCAGAAAGAGAGAATAAAAAAGATTTTTGTACACATCTAGGATTCTTTTTTTTATATTTCTGGAGTAATCATGCTTAATCCTCAAAATGACAATACCTATATATAAATATATATTTACTTGTTTGACATTTTTTTGACCTGTCAATTCTGTCTGTCTCTCCTGGTCAATCAGTGTCATCAGCCTCACCTGTGGTGACCTGTCCTGTGGTTCTCTGTTAATCAGTCTCACTCGGCTCACCTGGTGACCTTGGTATAAATACCTCCCTCCTTCACTCACTCTTTGTTTGGTCATTGTGTGTTCTGCATGTGTTCATTGCATGTGGTGTTCTTGTGTGTTTTGGATTTGTTGAATGTGTAGTTTAGCTGGTGTTCCCTGTGTTATTTAGTATCATGTTGAGCTGTCATATAAACTTACTTGCAGCTTGAGTCCTGCCTACTCCCCGATTCCACTGAATGTGATGCTGCATTGTAGACATTTTACAAAATGGCTGATTGGACAGAAAGGATAGGACGGAGACTTGAGTCTTCAGTGAAGAGAATTAAAAGGAAAAAAAAAATAATGTCAATGTAACCACACACTTAAACCACCAGGAGTAAAAACAATAGACCAGTTGCTCTTAGGTGCCCTGTAGTACTCCTAAAGGGCCAAGTGTGTTAGTAAGTGGCCTGTGAAAGTAGCCGTAACAGGCTTTGTTCCCTGTGGTAACGTCATCTGAAGTAAGAAATTAGACTGTAAATAGCTGCCTCATTAATGTGACAGAAAGAAAGAGGCTCCAGAGATTCTAACCATAAACAATCATAAAAAAACAGACATAAATCAAAAGCCCTTAAGGATAAGTAAACATTTTAATCGCTCTGGAGTGCATTAATGCAAATGTGTGAAGTGGTTTGCCACTGAGCGAGTGTGTTGTTTGTTGTAAGATATCTTTCTTCGATTGCCCTCTAAGCTTTGCTTGCATTGCCGACACCATTTGCATGGAATGAAAAACAGACAGATAAAATCAGGTTCAACCTGATGCAAACAAGGAGAAAAC
>NC_024321.1:3882136-3885280 GCF_000523025.1 Cynoglossus semilaevis
GTAAAATGTTCAGAGTCAGAAAAAAAGTGTTTAATCTTTAAAGAACCTCCGTCTGAGTTGTAGTCAGAAAATATGTCAATAATCAGCCCTTGATTGGTATTCACTAGGACCGGTGTAAAAAGTACCATCTAAACTTTGCTTTGTGCTAAGCTGGTAGACCAAGACCCTCCTTAACTTTATGAATATAGGTGTAACAAAATATTTTAAAAACAAAATTTAAAAGATTCATAAGAAAAACACTTTTATGAGATTGGTAAAAACCAATCATCTGGGAAATACAGCAGAAATGTTCATGTTTCATTTATCATTGAGTGTTTGCAGCGCCTTCTCTTTTCAAGTCTGGCTGTTTTAAAGGAATATTAAATGTGAAATAAATAATAAAAATATCAAGGAGACACAAATGCTTTTATGAAACTAAATATTTACAGAAAATCATGTTTCTATCTGCATCATGGCCAAGGTTTACATGGATTGTCTACTGTGAAAGTTCATAAAATGTATCACTCACTTTCATTATACACTAATAGTAACACTATTGGGTGCATTCTGTTATTTTATTTAATCAAGTCTCTATATACTATGCTATTCTAATCTTGTTGGAAATTTTACCTAATTGTGGTGGCTTTTTTTTTTCTTTCTTTCTTCTTTTCAGTTTCAGGCTTGTTTGGTTGAACACAACCCTGATATACTTGCAGGAATTGAAGAAAGACACTCACAGATCTTCAACAGGTTTTAGTGTCTAACAGCAATCTTGCTGCCATCTAGCAGATGACTAATGAATGGAGAGTGAACTGCTTGTCATTGTGACAGAGCACACCACTGCACACAACCAAATGTGACCTCTGTTTTTAACCCATCACCAAAGTGAGCAGGAGACAGCTTTACACACCCGGGGAGCAGTGTGTGGGGACGGTGCCATGCTCAGAGCACCTCAGTGGTAACTTGGCAGCTGGTGGACTTGAACTGTGATATTTCCTTTTGTGCGAGGGTAAATTCCTGACGTCTACTCAGGCTAAGACTAGGGTCAGACTTTAGACCAGTTTATGCTTCACAAAAACTGCAAGAAGTAATTCAAAGTCCTTGCAAGTTTTGGTCCATAAAGCTCACTGTGTGTGTGTTGTGTTCATTTTCATACTATATAAGTGCAGTAATAGCCAAGTGTTTTTTAATGGGCCATGTCTGGACTGTGGGGTGCACTCTGAAACCCAGCTGCGAATCTAAATAGAAATTGCACATGCATTTTAATTTTTTTTTTAAATAATAATGAATAACATCGTCTCCAGCCAAGTTGTTAGTGGCACTAGAACATAACCAGCTGAGTGGAGCTGCTGCCCAGAACTGTGGTAGACTCATAGTAACACAACACAACACCTGTTTGAGTTGCAGCAGAAATCCTTCTACTCTGTTCACACGTTTTCTTCGCCTCATCAAAACAAATTAGCATTTTAAGACATACGCAGGTTGGGACATTTTTGATAAATATAAATAACAAATTTACATGTTGGTAAGTCAATACCTTTTTGTTGAAAGCGTTTTACTGTATTGGACCGTTAAATTCTGTTCCAAATATAATGTTCCTTTTCAATAATTGTACAGGACACTGCCTATGCAAACTGTTTCAAGGACAGCTGTTCAAACTAGACAATACTATTTTTTGAAAATGTGAGAAACAATATGCTTGTCTGCTACCCAGCAATGCTAACTAGCTAACTACTATCTGTGATATTTGTAACATTTTCACATACCATCCATCCTTCCATCCATTTTCATCATGGGGACAGCAGTCGCCACCCAAATCCTCAAGGCCAAAGCATCACATTCACATACTACTATTATATTATACATACATTACACATATACATTGGGTTTTCTCTCTAATTAAAAAAAAAAAAAAAAAACTTTGTATGTTTCTTGCAGGCTAATAATTGCAATCAGATTGTTCCACAGGTTTATCACCATGACAAACAAGAATAGTGATTCATAATGTTTTTATACCCATACCGTGAACACATCAGTCACTCAGACTGCACGTCTAATTACTGTCATACCATGTACCATATATCCAGCTTTACAGTACTTTGTGCCAGGTTTCTTTTTAGTTTCTAGTGTTGTTTAGTAATTGAAACAACACCCTTGAATGTAGGTGCAGTGGGACCAGACTGGAGAAATACGGCAGTCAGAAACAGCCTTATCAATTTGGTTTGTTCCAACACCGGTTGAGTTACAAAGTGTTGACTCAAATACAGTTCAGAGCATGGATTTATAGTGAACTTGATTCCCATGGAGGTCAAACTGGAAGTACCGTGACTAGTGCTGGTGCAGGAACAGGCAGTGTTTCTGAGGAACAGGGCCAAGAGCTCGGCCAGTGAACTGGGAAAAAAGCTTTTGCTCCGCAGACAGAAAAACCTGGCAAAAGAGGAGGAGGAGAAGTAATCTGTGTCTTTGTACTGCAGGCGCCAAATTCTAGCTTGACCTGAGGTGTGCAGCAGTGTAGGCAGCAGCGAGAGGAACTGGATACAATAGTAGAAAGAACAGAAAGATAATTTTTTTTTCAAGAATACCTAAAACCTGACATCTTTTTCGGTTTGACTTTCAATAAGAAGCAAGCTGTAGTACTGTTTTTTATTTTTATCAAGCCTTGATTTCCATGTCCATATACACATGTACAAAGTCACATAAGGTGACAAAAGATTGAATACCTAAGTGTATTTTTATTTTAATGCAGATTGATGCTCAGATTAGCTTATACTTTAAAACATGGTCAGTTTCTGAATGGTTTTACACAAGGAAAATTACTTCACTCTTTTTAAACGATGGCCAAAAATGACAGACTTTATTAAAGAAAAAATATATTAAAAAAAATTGTTTTAGTTGAAAATTGAAAGTTGAAAATAGATTTTTGTTCTTCTCATGGTGCAATTTGAGAGCCATAAATATCATAATTTTTCCCACTTTTTTGACAATCAATGCATGATTAGAAAAAAAAAACATCTCAGATATGCACTGAAACCATTTAAAATGGTTGTAAAATAGTTTAAAGTTTAGTTTAACATTAAACACCACTGAAAAGGCATTTGAGGGCAGTTAAATGAGGCTTTCACTTTCTAAAACCATTTTCTTATGCATTCCAGGCTCTGAAAGCAA
>NC_024321.1:3885350-3887618 GCF_000523025.1 Cynoglossus semilaevis
ACATTCATCTGTCACTTGCTGGAATGTGTGGCCCTTATCAAGCCTGTTAGTGTTTAATTACTCTGGCATATAATGAATTCTGAGAATATTATGACTAACTGAGACCTTTCACCTTAGACCAAAGGGAGAAATGAGTCCCCAAATGCAGGAAGTCATATTTGATTGACTGGCATTTGAAAGGATCTTTGTTTGGGTCCAGTATTCTGCGGACTATTAATACATTCACTCAAAACTTTGATGATAGAGACTAATCCAACATGTCTAAAAACTTCATAAAGTCCAAATTTGGGAAATGTATCAACGCATCAACTCACAATTTTGGAGACTAGTATTTTTATTTATGTTTTTACCTTACTTTGTTGTTATAAAAAACAATATATTGTGTTTCCATGGCAAACCCACTTTAGTGATTTATCATAAGCACTCTGTACAGGCAAAGGGATTTTGCTCCAATCCACTTACTGTAGGTGGCTGAGGAGCAACCTCTATAATCCCTGAGACAAAAACCATTTCACCCTTTTTTACTCCAATAAAATTAACAAAGACAGCCATGTCACTCATTCAGGTTTTTATTATTATTTTTTTAGTTTGATGATTTGCTTTGTCTACAGTAATTTAATTGCAATACAGTCATTTCTGTTGTATTGATGTGTAATGCCACAGGCTGCATACCTAGCATGTATTCTGTTAAATGTACAGTAAGCTTGGTTTACACACTAGCACGTAGCATCAATCCAGCGTCCCTCCAATAAAAGAATATGTTGTAACAATATTCCACCTCCACTATTTCTGGTGGTAACACGGGATTAAACTCTACTGGATAATAATAATTTAGATATCTTGCCTAATTCGTTTGAAATATCTCTGCTACAGGATACTATATCAGCAAAGATACATTACTACTAAAGTTTTTTTTTTTCATATGATGTATACAGTACATTATCTGTGGACTGCATCTACTAAGCATCTTAAAAGAAATACAGTATGTAAAGGTCCATGTTTTAGTGAGTCATTCCATAGCTGCAGAATTACATACATCCATGCAAAGCCCCTCAGACAGAATTCAGTCTTCATACCGACCTGAGGCAACGACCATAACAGACGTGATTCATACCCTGACTGGACCTGAATACACAATGATCTCCCTGTACCTGTAAGAGCACCGAGAGTAATTACTCAATGGGGTAGCACCAACAATGGGCCTGCCCAGCCTCCTGCCTGTGCTCCGGGCGAGAACGAGACAGTGCAGATGTGTCAGCCTCAGCACGAGGGGGACAGGCCGACATTCCCATTAATGAGGTCTGACATGAATGAGGTCCAATCCTAAGGACATTCATTCAAAAATAAAATTCAGAAAAATCCTATGACCTCTGGGATATTACAACCAGGGATGTAGCAACTTTATCACTTAGGGATGAATACTCAGGTTTTTCTTATTTAGTTATATTTATAAAACCATTTCTATCTTATTTTCTAAGATTTTAGAAAGTTATGTTTTTAAAGTGTTATGGGATTTTATTTCTATAAGGAACAAAAATCTAATGAACAAAATTGCACCAAAATGATGTCATGTACACTCACTGCAGGACAGAGTTTTAGTTTCACTGAAACGCATTAAGTTTAAAATACCATCTCTTCACTTCAGCTGAGACGTCCTCCCAACCCCCTCCTGGGGACAGTTAATAAGTCTACAGCTTACAAACTGCCTGAAACGAAACAATTGCAAATGGTTTGTGAGAAAAACATAATTGCTGAAGTTTTGAAAGCAACTCTGGTTGCGATGGCTGAAATCCACTGACTATGGAGATAATTTTGAGTTATGCTTTTGCATGTTTCTTAGACAGTATTAAAAAAAATATATATATAATTTGGATGAGTGACAAATAAAAAGAAAAGGTGTGAAACACATACGTACAACAACCTGCGTCATTTAGAGCTAGCCTGTGGTTAATATGGTTGAACTTTTTAATCATTTGAAATACCATTTACGTGTATATATATATATATATAGATATAAATATATTTGTATCTATATATATGTTGGTTCTTGTTGGCTCTGAGGTGAGGACTGTTGAAATACAAGTACTTAATATGACAATGGTGTGCTGGTACTCACTGTGTGTCAATTAAATGGTGTTTAACTTGTACTGGACCAATGAAAAGCTAATTTGTATTGTCATGAAAACAAGGCATAAAGTCAGAGTGATTTTTTTTTATTTTTTTTTTCCTTTTCATTCTTCTATAGGATAATCCACTAAATACATTCCT
>NC_024321.1:3887638-3954569 GCF_000523025.1 Cynoglossus semilaevis
AACTGAAAGGTTTTTTCTACCTTATTTCATTGTGGATTTAAAATACCACCAGCTATTCCTGAGGCTCTAGAAAAAACAATTCAAGTGATTATACATGTGATTTGCTGCTTCACACTGTAGAAAACATATATATATATATATATGTATATATATATATATGCAGCAACTGTCACACCAAGCTTTTAAAACTCAACTCAGTGGGTGCAGAAAGTTTTTAAATTATAAGTGCATATAAAACACTCCAGCACAAGAACATGTTTCTTACTTTGACTCAGGCTTCTAGAGTTGCATAGCAACAGTGGAGGCTAAAACAAGCACTTTTGTTTTGGAAAACTCTATTTGAATTGTTTTTTAGCTTTCTTCTTTTTGACAAAAAGGAAGTTAGAACATCACTCGAAACAACTGGAGGTGTAAGTGTGAGATGAAGTATGACAAGACTTATTGCATTGTGATACAAGTCACATGAACCCGGGGAGTCTACACAGCCAGGTTCATATGTGCAAGGCAAGTCAGCCAGCAGTGAGTGTCACGGTGTGACTGTGCACCAGGGCCAGGAATAAGCAGGACTTTGAGAGAACATGTCCACATGACATTAAAGGACATTTCAAATAAAATTGTTCACTACTAAGGGATACATGGGTCCAGAAAGTCCATCAGCTGCCAAGTTACCGGCACTGTCCCCACTCACTGCTCCCCGGGTTCTTAAGCTGCCCTCTGTTCACTTTGGTGATGGGTTAAAAGCAGAGGTCACATTTCATTGTGTGCAGTGGTGTGCTGTGTCACAATGACAAGTAATTCACTTTCACTCAATGATTCCAGTCTGCTTCTCTTGTCATGTTGTTTTCATCCTTCTGCTGTGATGTCCTTGTGTTTGTTCGTCTATTTTTTCTGCTTCATCAGCGATCTGCCTATGCAGGTCAGCGCAGCTCAGGGACATGCAGTTTAAACTTCATTCATTTTTATTTTACTCTGAAGCTGCACAGACATTTATCAGTGTGTAACAGACCCTGACGCCTCATCTTTGTTTGACTTTTGCTTGTGAACATTTGATAGTTTTCTCTCCATTATCTTTTGTGGCTATCCTGAGATTATTTTAAAGAGGTGAACAGACAACAATCTGTTACATGTTGAATCTAAAAAATCTCTGTCCTTGAGTTGATTTTCTCCAGGATCACTATCCCTTTTGAGTTTGGCCCTTGGAAATAATAACAAACATTGGTCCTCTCCATTGAATCCACGTGACATTGTCCACACAGGAGCAGTGGGCAGCAGAGGGGTTTAAGATAAATCGCAAATTCAATTTGAACTTGCAGTCTTGCATTTACAAGCTTAGTCCTGTAATCTCAGCTCATTAAGACTTTTTATTGTAAAATAGATAGATAGATAGATAGATAGATAGACAGATAGATAGATAGATAGATAGATAGATAGATAGATAGATAGATAGATAGATAGATAGATAGACAGATAGATAGATAGATCGATCGATAGATAGTACAGTACAGTGGTGAAAGTTTGTCGATCCTTCATCTCAGGGTCCAAGCTCCAAAGTGCTTTCTAGAAACTCGAATACTGGGACAGACTGGGAGATAACATAATCCTGCATGTTTTTAAGCTCTATCTAGGAAGACCAGAATTAAAGTGGTAATCATACCGCCATTTTTCCCATTTAAAAGACACTATATATCTTAAATTGATCAACATTGGTTCACTGCTCAAAGTCAACAACAGAAATGATCTCTGAGACCCTGAAGCCCTGCAGCTACAATTTTCTTTAAACATAGCAGCTGTCAGACAGTTATCTTTACCTGCAGCAAGCTCCTAGCATTTAGTGGCTATGCTAGCTGATGATACATTCAGGTCTGTGCCTTAATCCCTGTCTGTCTAAAAACAGCAGTATAAGCCAATGGGTTTTGATAATGTGCACAATTACTATATTTGAAGGACAGTTCTGTCAGCCAGCAGCTGGGCCAGTTAGAGTTTAGAGCTGTAGACACGATCAAACCTGTGCTTAAAAGATCTACATGTCGTGACCTCGGGAATATTTGCATCTTCTTGTGACTAAAAAGCTGTTTACTTACACAAGAGTGTATATCTTTGGCCTTAAAAACACTGACAAAGTGAGGGTTTTTTTTACCCATTCCTCTCAGAGCATCTTTATCGCACACTCTTCTCCAACTCTTCACACATACAACAGTGTTTGTGCCAAATGCGTTTAGAAAATGCTCCTGGACACAGAGCACATTATGACTGTAGACAAGGCCAGCATTAATGTTCAATACAAGCCTCACACTATGAAACCACACCACCCATCCAGATGGCTCTCTAATCCTCCCTGACTCCTCCTGTGTGGCACTCAGTGACCCTACAGGAGGTGGGAAGCCGACCAGAAGCCCTCAACTTTCAAGAAAAATAGGGAAAAATACTTGTGAAAACCTCCTTGAATTACTCTATGAACATTATATTAAATAAGAAAAGAAATACTCAGTTAGTGTAATTTTATCACAAGACCAAAGCCATAAAGTTAGAGAAGTTCCAGATTTCAGAGTTATTCAGATTTCAGAGACCTTCAGATTTTGTTGTTGATTAATTTAACAAATTCTTGACTCGATAATTGTCACTTTAAACTAGCGATTGCTCAATCCAATACTCAGGATCGATTTTGATCAGTTACTGGTCAAACTTTCAGGATAGAACATCGGAAATAACTAACTATAGCCGGTGAAGAGTTGCAGTGTCAATATTGATGAGGCAACCTTATGTATTTTCACCTCTATCAGATATAATACTTTACAACATTAACAATAACATTTGATTTATTCAAACATTCTGTTTTATGAGCTTCTTAAACAGGAGGCTGAACTTATTTGACCTTTTCACAGTACCATTAGTAAAACAGAATATAAAGTTTCTATTTTCTGAGCTGAAGCTGCTGGCTCTCGGTGCCAGCTCTCCAGCCAAGCTCTTTAATCATATTCCCCTTATACTGTGCATTCTTGGAGAAACAATAATAATCACCCATGCCATGAGCCCTCGTGTTGTTTTTCTTCTTGGAGATTGTCATCAACAGGGAGCAGACAATTGTGTGGTGTCTCTGTGACACCAGCGATGATCCCCGTATTACAGTGGTTGGCTGTGTCTAAATTGTATTCACATCCAGATTGTTTTTCTGAGGCTTCATTAACTGTATATTGGGCTGTCACCCAGAACCACCTCAGTGTCCACTTGCCCTCAAGAAATGACAATTAGGAGATTTCTCTTTCTTTTTTATAATGGGTAACATTTCTCCTCATGACAGGGAACGTTATTTCAATCAGTTAATTATTATTATTCCTATTACATTTTAGAAGGCAAAGCCAATGTCTATAAGCCTTTTTTAAGCAATAAATTATGAAAAACAAGACTGGTGTTTAATGGGTAAAAATGTTGCTGCCACACTTTTGTTTGGAGGTATGATTTGTTTGTGTTTGTTCATCCATTAAAACACTGACAGCTGGTGTTTCAGCTGCTACCTCACAGTGACATATGTTTGCGTTTAAGTGACAAAACCTTCTGTTGTAATAATCATGACAGTAGTAAAAGTGTCACCTTAGCATTAAACTCCCAGTTTGTAACTGTGAGTCATGGCTGGTTCTTAAATATTAGCAGACGTGTTATCACAATATGTATGGATGCAGTGTCTACACAGTCATTTGTATTTTCTTTTTTTTTTTTTTTTTTTTTTTATTTATTTAACTCTGTCCAAATACATGTCTGGAAGACATTTAGGTGCAGTTTAAGGCTTTCAATCAATTATATATTTGAATTGCAATTAATCATGATTAATCATGATCATGAATAACACATTTATATTATATTTAATTGATATGTATTAAGCTTGATCAATCCAGATAGAGCTTGTGAAAAACAACAACAACCTTGATCAATCCAGATAGAGCTTGTGAACCACAACAAAACATGTAATCATGTTAAAAGTATTTCATTTGCTAGTTAAGTTCAACAATTTGTGGTTATTTAAATTTATTTTTTCAAACTTGTTACAATGTGGGTCTCCTCTTTGTATTGTGTTTTTAGATATAAAATACTGTTTTGATACTGTCTCAGTTCCTCAGTCATTTTGGTCAATTTTATCCAAATCAGTTAAGAAATGGAGAACTTTCAATCTGGTTGCCTATTAGTTAACTGCTTTGCTAATTACTAACTTACTTACTTAATAAACAAAACTACTGTATCAACAGGACAGAAACATGCATGTGTTTGTGTTAGTAAGCCAGTAATAAAAAAAAGGCACTAAAAGAAGTAGAGTGTAATCGAAACAACCACCCTGCTCATGTGAGCCAGGGTCACACCAAGTTTTCGCCCCATGGCTCTGTATAATTGCCTTCATGCCCATGCGTCTGCCAATAAAAAAATACCCAGCTGTGACTTTGGAGGGAGAGCAAATATAACTCTTCTCAGCAGCTTTGGTGGCACATGTCCTGTGTTGTACTGCAACTGCAAATTCCCCTCGCTTCTATTTTTGATGCCAGCGTTGACATGGGAGATCAAGGCTGATTTGAATAACTGCCACTGTTAGTCTGACTATAAACTTCAACCTGAATTCTCCACGGCTGTAAATATAAACATGGGGGGAGTTAATCATTAAGAAGGGGCAACAGAAAAATAAGCTGTCCATCATCTTTGGTAGTTGGGAAGTTTGATTTCTTTGGCTGTCAAACTGTGTAGATGAGATCCTGCTTTTCTGGCCGATTTTGCGATTTATTTACTTTGTATTGTACAATTCCCTGTTTCCTTATTATATACAATAATTGTTTTTTTTTTTTTTAATGAAGTCTACGAAGTTTAAAAGGCTGAGTCGCATCAGACAATTCATATGGCCTAAAAACAGGGCAAGCCAAATGTAGTCTTCTTGTAAGCTGAAATTATGTGTTACACATTTTACTTTTTATTATTTATTTGTCATATATGAAACAACCCCGCTGCAAAAAAGTTTGTGTGAATTGGAAATGGCGCTTTTGATATGTAGTAATTAACATGTAAAGTATTTTCTAGACTACAAGTCGCTCCGGAGTATATGCCCAGCCAGCTAGAGTGCCCTTCCGTGGCTGTCAGTGTAAAAATACCAATCCTGTGAAATTATATAATTTAATACATACGTCACACCTGAGTATAAGTCGCTAACCTAGCCAAAGGATAACTTATAGTCCGGAAAATACGGTACTGTAAATATATTATTCATTCATTCACTGCCACCTAACCTAGGGATCTTAAACTCCCACCCCTAGGGCCGCTTCTGGCTTGCATATTTTTTGGACACTATACATATACAGAATATACACAGTATATTGTTGTTATTTATTATATATGACATATATAAAGTCCTTTCAAACTTTATTAAAGATGATATTTCCATAGCTGGACCTTTGAGATTCTGACAGAGAACAGCGTACAAGTTAAACCACAACTCACTGAGCGACTGCCTGACACTTACAACATATGACTCAGCAAAGAGTGGTAGCAGAAAGTAAGATGTTTGTCTACTTCTGTCTCCACCAACACCTTCTGTTCTCACAATCATTTCCAAACACTTTTTTTTAAATAATAATATTCCGATTTTTGGTTGTTAGGAGAAAAATGTAGAGAAATATGTGCCAGAATGTTTTATTTCACAACAGCTTTTTCAAAATAAGATGATCTCCATCAACACCAACTTTTGGCTCATTAGCAACACATCACATGACCTCAAACTTCAACTTCTTGTAGAGCTTAAATTTAGCTACAAACAGAAAATAGTGTCTTTGTTCAGATAAGTATCACCATGGATCCATTTTGATTAATTACGATTAATCATAATTAAATTTTTCAAATGTTTTCTTTATGAAGTTTTGAAGTCATAACCATTCATCTCGACGTTGGCTTGTAGAAGGTGTGGAGAGTTTCAACTTTCAAATCGTCAGTGGATTTTTGCTCAACAGTATCAATCCACAGTCTACAGTTTCTGGCATTACATTTGGTAACTATTGGGTCGCTCAGCTTGTCAGCCCTAGATTTACTTACTGCCCTGCATTTGTGGCGGCAGGTCATTTTAGCTCCAGGTGTTCATGAATCAAAAACTCTTTCCTGCAGTGTAAATAATGCTGTGTGTACTGATTGTGCATTAGAGAAAAGATGAGTGGGAGGACGGTGGCATTATTATATATACAATGTTCATCATTCTGCCCATGCTTTAGAATGTATTAACATTTTAATTAGAGTTCATTATTGTGATTGACTTGATAATTTCATCAGGCCTAGTTTTTTCTTTCAAGAAAGTACTGTGTGTTTATGCATTTACTGCTTAAATACTTCATTGGTGTAAATAATTGCACAAAGACAAACATGGAATATAGATGCAAATTGACACTGCCATATAGAATTTATTTATCGCCCTGCATACCAGCATTGAATAAATCAGTGAGTCCCAGTGCCACAGTGTGCGGTCGTGGGTCACATCGTTCTTTTAAATGAGGGCCAGGGGCCACGGACTCTTGGACAGCAGGACACATCCGAGGGGAGTTTCCACACATAATAGGCTTTAACACAGGCTGGAAGCAGAAGAGGAGATGTTTACTTTGTTGACTGACCTTGGACCTGTTGGACCTGAAAGGCTATTGATTGTGAATGATTTTTCATAGCATCCAACATTTTTCTGTAGCTGAACTGAATGAATTTTAAATAGACAGGAAACCAATGCCAGTCAGAGGGACTTGACCGTGTTGATTTGATTTGGTTAGAGGGCGAGGAGGTGACAGAGACCAATTTGACAAAGAGTTATAGTAATTTATACAAACAGAAAAGTTTATATCAACATTCACATCCATATCGAAGTCATACTAGGATTTGTTTTTCACTTTATAAATGTACATGAGATGGAGTAATTAGGAAGGTGTTTGACAGCAACAAAGTCTGATGATATGAACAACAGTAATGAGAATTTTACTGTAAGGCCACTTCTACAGTCTATTAAATATTCTTCTTTTGCTCTCTCATTTTTTTTCTTTGTTCATCTTTTTTTCAAACTTTTTTTTAGTTTGATAGCATGTACACTTCAAATATTTTTATATTTTATATATATTAATATATTTGAAAGATATTAAAGATGTATCTGTAAAGAGTTCCCCTCACAATATTAAGTGGATATATGTATATTTGCACTACATGTAAAAATACATGTATGTATATTATACCCTATATGTTTACCATGCACTTGAACTGTCTTTACTAAGGTTAAAAAGTTAGGGTTATCTTGATTGTGCCGTTTTAAAAACTTGAAAAACTAATTTTGAGTATTTCAGTGTAATTATTAAGCGAATAATTGGTGAACAGTTAATTCATTATCTTTTTGTTGTTTACATCCTTTGGTTATTTTAACTTGGGTAATGTCAGCTATCTCACCCGTTTGTTTGCAGTCGTTTTATTATCCTTTCTGTGTCTTAAACCCCCCGTTTGTCTTCTGTTCATGTCCAATAATGGCAACAAATGTCCATTTCCGACATCGCCTTAGGTCGTATATTTCCATCTGTCTGAGGTTGTTCCTAGAGAACTTGTGTTTCCCTCTTCTTCAGTCAGATCTGATTTGTCATCTTCATCAACCTGGTCTCCTGCTCCAAGGACATCTTCCTCCTGAACCACCGAGTGGGGCAGCTGGTTAGCGTGCTAAACAGTAGCCTGTTTGAGCCGCACGGTTTGCACATTCAAACTAATTCTGACTGCACGTATCGCTTCAGTCACTGTGTTATTCAATTGTACGAGATAGCGCTTTGTCATTTGGCCTCTAAATATCTGCACGAAAACCATTTGGTTTGAGTGGTCCAAACATTTTGGGTGTTGCGACTTTAGCCACATGTTAGTGAAGAAGTGGCTCGTTCTGTGGGGAACGTTTGCTTTAAAGCGGTGCTTGCTCTTTGTGGTGAATTGGAACGATGACACTTTCACGACGAAGACGGCACATTATTATCGATGATCATCTCCTTGGTCTTCTTCACGTTGATGCAGAGTCAACCTGGGTCAGTGTTGTCACCCACTGTAAGAGGAAAGGATGAGTTCTACAGAGATCCATCCATCAGTCAGTAAGTAAAAAGAGGAACTGAGGTTAGACCAGCAAATGTAGCTGCAGCTCAACATCCACTGAAAAATAAAAGTACATATGACCCCAGAAATCCCTCTAAAGAACACGTAGAAAGGTAACTACGTAAGTGCAGAAACAATATTTCTCTCCCCTCTCGCTCCTCATTCTTTAGCCCACTCTTTTCATCTCTTCTCACCAGCTGCTGGTTGCCTGTATTGCGTGAATAAGTGCTTTCCAATAAGCTCAGGCACTCGGAGGCATCTGCGAGGATGCAACTTGACACTTGTGGTGCAGTGATTCAGCATCATCTGCCCTGCATCTATTTTCTTTGTCACCACAGCCAGATCTCTTTCCAATTTTACACAGCTGCTAACCCTGTTAACTTGCTCCTTATCAATCCAGGGGGCTGCTTTCAAATGCCTTTCATCATGTAGATGACTAAAGGGAGGGCCGGAAACATGAAGTTGTGCTGTGCAATTCCCCTTACTGAGCAACAGGAGCATTTTCCAAAAAAAGAGCTTTGGGTTTATGTACTTATTAAAGCCAGACAACTGCACAACAGAAACTGCAATCACAATTTTATCTGAAGTTATTGTTTGGTGTTTATTTTGTAATCCAGTCGCGGGCCCGATTTGGCCCATGGGCCGGGGATTGATAATCATGGGTCTGATATTTGGTCACTGACACTCACATCTTGTCCAGCCACTATAGTCACTCATGCAGGGAACAACTCTACTGGACAGCTTTTTAAAAATACATCTTTTAAACTGGTCATACCGTGAACATTTGAAATATTAATAAATGCTAAAATTAAAACTTTATCCAAAGCATTGATTTTTGTTCCCTTAAAGGCTGAGTCGACATTATCTTAATTCAGGAAATGTGTGGTCGCTGTTAAATCACTAACAGTTCACTCGGTTAGATATAATAGCAGATTAATAAAAACAAACTCCACAGCATGTGGGAAACATTTTAGGGAATTTCCTTTTAATCATTGATGGTTAAATCACAGCAAAGAATCTGGGTCTGCAGGACTGGTGGTTTTTGTACTAATGAACGCCTCACTGACATCATTTGGAGAGGTACCAGCGAAAAGACCGAAAGGAGAAAAAGCTGTTGTACTATGTGCTCACCTCAGTGAAGAATACTTTAAAGACACACAACCTCACTACGGCAAACAAGAAAAAAGTGTTGATAGGAAGGATGCTCCTTAAGTGAAACTCCAGGGTGATGGGCTGTAAATGAGCACTGATGTGAGAGCTTTGAAAGTAGCAGTTTTCCAGGAACCAGAATGTTCTTCAGAAGGCCAACTACAATCACACAAACAGAGGGTTAACACTGGCCCTAAAAAAAAAACAAAAAAAAAAACTTCTGATGTAAAGTCAGATATTTGTCTTAATAGAATATTATTTCAACTATCATTATGATTAATAAATTACTATATTGTTTTAGCGCCAGTTTTGTTGACTACTGACTACTGTAATTTTGGACCTGCATGCAGATTGTGGAAATCTGTCTGCTAATTAAGTGACATAGAGGAAATAAATTAAAATAAAGATGATGAAAACTGTCTTTAAACATAACATTCAGCTTTTTGTTTTATCCCTGCTAGATGGTGAGCTCATGTTGCTAATGCTAATGTTTAGGGATGGAAATTGATAAGAATTGTATTTATTAATTATTTATAACAAAAGATTATGTTATTTTTATTTACATTATCTTTAACACAGAAATGCAAATCCTGTGCACTATTTTTACCAAATTCAAATAAAACACAATCACATTTTTCATTTTATAGGTGGAAATCACACAATATATAATCACTGCACCTGTAACTGTAAATATAAAATCATGCCTGAAAATCTTAATCAGAAATATTAATTTATTGAAAATAAGGGGGTGGATGCAGCATTGATATTCAAACCTGACATACCAGGAGCAACATACACAGTGTTCTGTCAATAATATATGATTTGATCCTACTTTCATTTTTACTAGTTCGCGGAGGTTCCAAATGTCATCCGTAAAATCCCATAAGCCCTAATTCAGGTACTATCTTACACTTAAAGAGTTATAGCGCTACAAAACACACTCTTGGGTTTACAGCATGCCATTTTTGATCTATGTCACAGTTAGAAATCAAAGGTCACTGAAAAATGTCAGTCGGTTTTGAATGGGTTCAAGTCCTGGTTTGGGGGTTGACTGTTAACGATGGAGAGAAGATAAACAGAGACGATTCATCCAGAAGGCTTTTAATATCTTCTTTAACTCTTAGTGGAATGATGGAGTGCTATTTGAAGACATTATCCAGCTGGTTTTCACAGCTGATATGAAATTAAGAATCTGACCTTTATCAAAAGTTGTGAATCTGTTCATGCCTGACCCCCAGCCAATGCCAGTGTGTTTAAAGACACTCGAACAGTCCATACATTTCAATTCACTCTTGTGGTCCTACGTTGGTTTAATGCACTAGTTTAAGTCAGTTTTCCTACTTTTGTGCAGCCCCTTATTTCCTCTCAAATATGTTACTTCTCATTTGTGCAATTATTTGAGTTCACAATCATTCAAATATAGTTACATGGTCATTTATCCATGTGGCAAAACATACATTTGGTTTTGTTGACACTGTTGACACACTTCACCTGAGGACATTTGAGTTCAAGAGCCCTGCTAGAGCACATTATCATCCAACTATATATGCTATACTTATGCCACGTATTGACCAGTATCAGCTGCTTCAAACTGCAGTCCAGCATGTCTACACAGAGGACGCAGCCGCAGTCCTGTCTGTACAACTACCTTAACTCAGCTCCACTTCTCCAGTTACTCTGGTGGACCTTGTGTGTACCTGCAGCAGCTGTCGTCAGTTTCTCCAACTCATCTGGAGGTTTGTGGCCGATGAGTCATCTTCCGCCTTACTCTTACTCTCACCGACTCTGTTGTTTTTTTTTTCGTCTTGAAACTTTTTTGGCAGGAAGTGCTCACAGCAAAAGAGTTGTTTACAACACACTGCTCAGCAGTTCACCGAGAGAAGATGCCACCGTGCAGGATGCCAAACTGCTCTCAGGTACATACTCAACAGGAATTTACTGGAGCAACGTGATAGGCTGAAAATACCTACACAGAGATTAGCAGATAATCCTGGGGATTAGAGGCTCTCCCTACTGTATGTATTAATGTTTCATTGAAAGTCTGGTCAGAATTTACAAAGGACGGGATTTCAAAGAGCTCCAGTTTTCAAAATTGTATTGATCTAATACATTGTACTTTGCTGCTGCATTTTATTAGAGAGAGAGAGGAATCAAACAAAATATTCTGAAAATATGCATTTTAAGGAAGAAATTGGATTTGGTGTTAAAGTGAACCTAATTTTAAAATGTTTTTCACATTTTATTTTTACTAAAAACTATGTCTGACACTGGGTTAAAGGATTTGTTAATTAATACTGAGTTGGTCCTGCTTGAAAGAGAAGATGCTGCACTGGAGGCAGCAGAGTAGAATTTGTTAGATGATGAACACATTTGAAACGCAGCATCAAACCAAACTTTAAAATCATCAAATCTGAGGAGAATGATTAGTTTGGAGATGGAGTTAAGAGGAGGTTAGCGTGGCTAATGTTGCTTTAGCTGAGTAATGGACCAGGCACAATCAATGGACAGGATGTAGAAAAACACTTAGATGACAGGTCTGCGCTACAGGAAAATTAAACAAATACTGTAGAATGAGAGGGGATACACTCAACAATGTGATTATTACAGTTAAACTCAAAAATTTACTACATTTCCAGTGGGGGAAAATGCCATGGCCCCCTGACTGATGGGGCCCAAAACATTATTAGAATATTATATGAACATGTTATGATAAATGTTTTTTCTTGATAATAATAGTAATAATAATAATCATTAATTATTATTTATTAATAATAATAAAGTCATTGCAGCACCTCTGTCTGGACAAGACAAAATAAATTGAATACTCTTTGTACGTTACCAAAAAAGTTGCTGGTTTGATTCCACCCAGAGGTAAAAAAAAAAAAAATTGGAAGCTTGCTGGTAGAATCCTAGTCCAGCTAAGGTGCAGCCGACTGGTCTTGCGTTAATCATTGATCTATTTCACCGGTGGTTTTGATCCGGACTGTAATTTAGCCTTACATTAGGATTAAAAGATTACTGAGAAAAAGAAAATCTCATATAACCAGACTGCACACATTTTCCTTCACGCATCCTGTGTTGGAGATCAGTACAGTTACAGCTGCAGTAACAAACTCAGTACCAGGAGAAGCCGGAGGCTGTGCAGCTACCTGGTATAGTAGCTGGTTCAAAGGTTAAGGAATACATCTGGAAGTCAGGCTTTGAAAAACAGTCAAAGTTATCAATCAGATTTGAAAATCAATCATAAAACTGACAGCCTAGCGATGTATAGATGTCAAAATAAGAGTAATGCAGTACGCTCTGCCCTGCTACAGCTCTGGGCTGCAGTCAGATGGTAAATAGAACGTCTACATCATACAGATCTAAGTATCTGGGAATCTTGTGTTTATGATACACATGTCGTTTTCATCACTAATGACAGCAGCGCTAGATTACTGCAGATGTAATGTACTGCGGGTCAGACAGGGTTCAAATTTGAAAATGTTGTAGGAGTTGTGGTGCAGCTGAATTTGTCAATATTTTTGCCCGTCGAAGCTCAGAGACATCCCGTCCTTTTATGTCCCTTGAAATGTTTGCACCGGCTTTTGGTGTTTTGAGTTCAAACAGTGTTCTTAGAGTTTTGAGAAAAAATAAAAAAAGCTTTTACATGTCACCGGCATGTTTTATTGTCTCTTTGCCTTTCTTCAGGTATAATGTAGTTTTTGGGTCAGCGGGGATAATACTGAGAGAATAAAAAATGACAAAGGTTTTTTTTTCTTTCTTTTGTTGGTTATAGAAAAGTACTGGATATTTTAACTTTGGTTAACACAGAAGGAACTTTATGAACCTTTCATTCAATGCAGATTATTTTGTGCTGATGAATAGGAACTAAGCAACCTAAGCAACCCATCAGAACCAACTCACTTTCCTAATGTAATAATAGTGAACTGACAGTCATCACACAGAACAGTTTATGTAGTGTATGTAGTAGGGATGGCTCAATACAGTGGACTCCCTAGATACGAGTTTCCCCAAATACAAGTTGTCCATGTTACGAGTCACCAACTATTGCAAGATTTTGCTTGTGATACGAGGAAATATCTGCTTACGAGTGGTCAACTGTACGGCCTGCGGAAGCTGCGAGCTCTGATGGAAAAGCAGCTGCTGTGTCCGTCACAAACTTTTGGCGTTTAATGAAAATAAAATAAAATTCTCCTACCTTAGTGTCCCGACACTCGTTTGCGCTGCTGCGCTCACCCTCCCTCGGTTATTTTACCCATTTATATAACAATCATATATCATGTTTTCTTGATTATATATTTCTTTATTCATATTTGACTACTTTTGCATTGGTAGCTTTGTTTTTTATGTCTTTAATAATAACAAATCTGATGCAAAAGTTTTTGTTGCCCTTCAGTCAAAATGCACTCAAGGCTAAATTACTATTCCTGTAAGTCTCATGATTAATGTTCATCCCAGGGAACAACATGTTGTCATTTCACATTTTACTTTGTTGAGTGGAAATACTGTCAGGTGATCTGGGACCGAACTGACAAATGAAAGCAATTAGCAAGTTTTCAATATCCAAACACACGTGCAAGGCCTGGGAATTTCAGCTATCGTTAACATAGACCTCAGGGAAACAGATCTTAAAGCTGTTTGTGCAAATTGTATTGGCAATGCAGGTGTGTGTTCTCTGGGCCCAAAGAGTCTCTGGGATATTTTGGACAATCCAAAAAGAGACACAAAGATAAAGTCTTTGTGTCCTTCTCTTTGCTTTTTTTCCCCTTTCACCAGGTATCAATTAAATTACAGCTGTCAGCAGAAGAGATATTAAACCTGTTCCTGGTTCTGTCTCACCCTGTGCTGACAGTGACCTTGGTGAGGAGTTGGAGGCTCCAGCCTCCTGCTGGCTGAGAGGGTTCACACGCTCTGTCTCACAGAGAGCCAGCCATCTGGGATGGGGATATCCATCATGTCGAAACGCCACACACACACATACACACACACACACATACAGCCGCTGGCACAGATCTTATCATTATCATCACCATCACCATCATCATCATCAGCACTACCACTGCTTGCCAACATAATCACATGTTCCCTGGCTGTGATAAAATCCTGCGCTGCCAGCTGCACTGTCTCTTCAGCTGATGTCAGTGAATATCATGTGATAATTCAAGGTGATCACCACTGGCTGAACGCCCATCATCAGATGTTACATGCTTGGAATTGATCATTCACATACAAAGTCGCTTCATTTTTTGGCTTGTGACCTCATTATGACATCACTGATTCCTGGCGAACCAAAATATTACTAGACATCACAGGCAATCCCATATGACATCACTGATTCCTGGCGAACCAACAGAATTGATTTTTGATCATGTTTATTATACTCCACTCCATATACAAAAATATTACTAGACATCACAGGCAATCCCATTTCAATTCCAAGTGACCCCACGTGGGGTCGTAACCCCAATGTTGAAAAACACTTGTAAAGCCATAACGGACCAGTAGAAGGCTGTTAGAGAAGTGTGAGGTTTGAAGATGAAACACTGTGTCTTAGAGAACCAAAGTAAACATATCAGAGAAGGGGACATTTGTACTCCCTGAGGAAATCAGAAGAGGCAGCACTGTAGTACTTGGAGTTGGTGCAATACATGTATCGGGACAGTTGATAAGTGATGAGATGGGTTCGGAGTAGAGGTGAAGTTACATGAGTAACGGGCTCTGAGGGTTAAATTTAAAAAGTTAATGGAGAGTTTGACGGATGAGGGCAGGCAGGTGTATCTAACAGTTCAAAGCCAAAAGAACAAAGCCTTAAAAGACTCATGTCTGGACAGCACAACCCAGAGACAATTCATGTGATCAGAGATTCAACAGACACAACAACAAAAGTTGGAATAGCTTATAAAATTAAGATAAATAAATAAAAAGATATATAACATTACCACTTTAGCCTAGTTAATATTTGACAAATATATTAATATATATGACAAATGGAGTTGGTGGATTTTAGTCATTACTTCTGTCTGTCTGCGGCCTGTGTCTGAGTTAATCAGTGTCATCAGCCTCACCTGTGTCCTGTGATCTTGTTAATCAGTCTCACCTGGTGACCTGAGTATAAATACCTCTCTCCTTCACTCTGTCTTTGTTGGGGCAGTGGTTGTTCATGTGGTTTTTTTTTGGTCCTCTTTATGCTATATCTGTCTTATGTCTTTATTCTTTGTGTTTTGCTCCTCTGTGAATCCAGGAAGTGGAGACCTTTAGGTTTTAGAATTGTTAAATAAACTTCCTGCAACTGAGAACTGTCCCTCTTGTGCTGCAGTTGGGTTCTACCTGCTTCCTTGTATTCACAAAATTTCAAAGAGAGAGCGATAGAGAAGAATAGAGGGAGTGAGGTGAGAGGGAAAGTAAATGGAAAACAGAACACCATGGAGAATGTGCGAGGGAAGTGTTACCATTACACATCACTATATTTCGATCTCCATTTACCTGCCATTTACATGTCCTATGTACAGCATATACTGTATACAAATACCTGCTTCCGTTTACGATGCCTGGTGTGTCATGAGAAGACAATAAGACAACAGTGACCAATAACTGCTGAACAAACTGCTTCAAGTCTTTTCTCTGGACCGGCTCTTAATTATGCCATTAATCTCTGTCACAAAGACTGTAGATTCGTTTTTCTGGTTTATTATGAAAACCTTGATTATTAATTGACACGTGGGGCAAATTGGCTTCCTGACTGACTGGGGTGACAGTAGAATATGAGACCATTAGCTGAGAACACTTGCTGCTGATTTGCGTGTCAGGTAATAAGACAGGTTGTGAACACACGCAGGAAGACGTGTGGTGCTCCTTCAGAGCTTGTTTCTTGCTCCTCACCTCCTGACCTGACAGCACTAACCTTGTTTGTTTGCAGTCTGAAAATGGTTAGACGCCATTTCTCTCTGTTGTTTTTCTCATCTGGGAAGGCTGCAGGTGTGAGGTGCCTATGATGTTTGTTTTTTTATCATCTTTTTCTGTAAAAATGCTGCGTATAAAGAAGTAGATAGTAGTTGAATAACAACATTTATATTTTAGAACCGGTACTAAGCATAGAGGAAAAAATAACAAAAAGAAGTCAGTGCCTGGATTTTCTGTGTATGCATTCAGCATCAAAATGCATTACAGCGCAGCCATTAGGGCTGTTTTAGTTCATCAATGCTGATGATTACAGCCAGAGAACACAGCAGATTTTTGCCGAGACATGTCAGTTCCAATGAATGTAGGCTACGCAGACCATCGTGTATTTTTCTTATTCACTGTCTGCCATTAAATGTCCACATCAATGTCTATGAAGATTCTCAGTCATCCAGGTCATGGTCAAGTTTAAAAGTTCTGTTTTGGAATGACTAAATGAAAACAAGACAAATATGTAGATGAAGGACATGTTTAGAATAATGCTGAAACATCACAACTTGCTGAGATTCTATTTGGCATTTTCTGGGCTGTGACGAAAAGAGAATGAGAGAGAAACGTTTTAACACATCAGACCTACAGATAAAAGCATAGTCTGGGAAGTAGAAATGAAAAAAGTGCAAAATGTCTGAAAAATAAATGCCCCTAAATGTTTTTAACCTTGTCAGATTGTTTTTGTCAGTTCTGTGCCACAGGAAAACTGTTCACTAAGAAGACAGCTAAGATTTTCTGAAAGGACTTTGGTTGCAGAGAACTTTGACTTAGTTGTCCACTCGAATAAATCTGAATTTGAATATGTGCATATTCTTGCAAATGTTGCTGTTTGATAGAAATGCCATTAATCACATTTAATGTACTGGGTAAAAAATAGTTAAGAATTAAAATCCAAATAAAAAAATAAAAAAAATACACACGTCCAGGGAGGGAATTGACATCCGTGTGATTCTAATGGATCTCCTGGCCTGCTGATTCCAGTCTGTGCTGCTCTGTTTGTCTGCACTGCTGTGATTGACAACCACTGCACCACAGTGACTCCCTGAATCACATTCATGATTAAAAAATGTCATTTCTGTTTGTGCGTTGAAATCCTGTGACAGGCTGAAGGCACAGACTCACTTGTCATGCGTGATCACGGACTCATCACGAAATGACCAGAGATTTAAGGAATAAAATACAGATACATTTGAAAAAAAGGAAAAAAAAACATGCAGAGAAAATGCTTTGGTAATTCCTCCAGGTTTTCTAGCCAGGAATAAAAATGCATAAATCAAAAGAAGAAAGAATCAAACATAATTTGATGCAAATACTACTAAAAAGCTTCTGTAAAGAACTTGTTAATACTCTTTTTTTTGGCTACTGTTTTCCAAAATAAGGTTGTTGTTGTAAAAAAAAAAAAAAAACAGAAAAAACTTTGACAAATATAAAAACACAGAACACAAAGATATAACACAGCAGTCATCGTTGTTTTGGGGGAGATTTATTCACTGCAATAAAATTTTATTTTTACTTTATACGGAAAATTTGAGGAACTTGCTGACATTTGAGCTATTATAATCAGGCACTACATGAAAAAGATCCGGGTGGTGAGATATAAACCGGAGAGCTGTTGGTGGGAGTGAAAGAAAAAACATCCTTTAATGACTAAATGATGCAATCTAGCAAACTGAACTGCTGTGGAAAGCAAACATTCAAAGCAGAGAAGGAGTCAAATTGAGAAGTAGGACCTAAATACAAAGACATCAGCCCGGAAAAACTGATGCTTGAAGAATAATTCTGCGTATTCCTACTTTTCACTGCAAAGACACAAACATGCATACAGTATTTACTACAAATCTCTAAATAAACATATATTTAAAGATAATCTGATAATTTTTCATTCACTTAATTGATGCAGTTTGCGCAATTTAAAAATAATAACTTCTTTCAGACACCGATACAAAGTCTAAAATATATTTTATTTTGAAAATCCACCTGTTCTTAGAGATATCAATGTTCACCTGCTTAATAGATGTATAAACAGGATGGAGTAGAGTCAGAATCTCGTGTAAAGATCACGGCTTTGACAGATGCTCCTTTTATACCTATAACTTCATTCCTAATGCGCAAAAGACATTTTCCAAAACATTTCTCAACACGGTGACACTCTGTCTGTAGTTCTGTACACTTCTAAGATGCTTTTAGATATAAAGCCTTTGAAAAGTTTGTAGAGATTACTGCTGTATTTTAATTAGGCCCTGTTGCAACTTGGTTGCATCAGTTGGTGTGATCTGAATTGTTCAAAAACTCCGTAATTGGTAAAAAAAAAGAAAAGAAAAGAAACTGTTTTAAATGTAAAACACTGTGTGTGAGTGTGTGTGTTTGTCCATGGAGATTTATACAAACTGCTTTGATGAAAAGAAACCAGTTTATGGATTATTTTAAATCATCACCTTTATGTTTAAATATTATGAAAAAACATACAATTTGTTGCAAAAATATTTGCCATGATGCTTTAAGGCATGCGGAGTGTTAACTATATACCACTCAACTGGGTTGAAGTGTTAACTATATACCACTCAACTGGGATTTTCTTTGGTAACCTATGTTGCAACAGTGCATCAATGATTACTCCTCCTGGTACACCATGCATACCATCATCCATCTGTCATGGTCCAAGTTGATTATTCTGCAACCGAATGTTGTGGCCAAATAATCAATACTGAATTGTGTACAATACCAAGCTCCACAGAATGGCTGACAATTATGGCCGACACACAGCTGTCAGAAGCTGCGTATGTGTGTATGTTTTATGTTGTGTGGAATCTGGAATGATAATCTATCAGTATACAGACATTCTGGTGAGCACAGAATGGCAAAACGGGCAAGTACGCACAGGTACTTAGGTAAGGTGATTCCTCTGTGTTATAGAAGAGTCACTTTTTCTAAATATGTCAAAATTTTGTAATACACTTTCATAACATTAGTACCATTACAGACACACTGGAGGATTATTTGAAATATAATCTATCTTGATGCTGTGCCCTTAAACTATTCAGACTTGTCTCAGCTGGCACTTAGGTGGCACAAAGGTGGATTTGTGCCGATCATCTGCTTCCCGGGTTTTTTGGAAGAACCTGATTTTTCTGTGCTTACCGTATTTTCTGCTGCTACTTTTTTCCCATGCTTTGAACCATGCGGCTTATACAAAGATGCAGCTTTTCTATGTATTCTTCTTCAGTCGCCAGGGGGCGTTCTAGCAGGAAGTCAATGCAAAGGAGATCATGCTAGTCTGAATATCGTATATATGTATAGTTTTTTTTTTTTAGACTTAGTGGGTGCGGCTTATATTCAGGGGTGGTCTATAGTCCGGAAATTACGGTACTTTAATTTATAGTCTACAGAGAGTTTAACCCACAACTGTGCTCTACTTAGCCACCATTTTTATAAAATAACTATTTAAACGCAATGAAAAAAAAATCAAGTCAAAGGCTTTATGTAAACTATTCAGCCGCAAAATGTAAAGAAATATATGACATATAAAAGTATTAGTTTCTTGCTGAATAAATATTTCCGCTCCACTACTGCTGTTTAGTGCTAAGTATTAACGCTTCCTATAATAAAATAGCTACATATTTCAGACGACAGGGACAAATGTCAGGTTTAGTGAAAAAACAAACAACAAACAAAATAAAAAATACAGGTGCTCATTCAAGATGTTTGTTCCTTCTGCTTTTTAGACACTCTGCAGTAGAATTATTGCTCTGCCAGTTGTTTTCTTTAGAGAACAGAGAAGCCATCATAAACACGTCTAATAACAGGGGTACTCAGAGGCTGTGATGTTTGGAAAATATTCCACTCCGCCATTGCTTTCAAGCTGCTTCACAGACTCCGACCGAGACCGCCGCCCTCCCACCCTCGTCGCACTCCCACCCTTTCCGTCTCCCCCGGCCCCGCCAGATACACAGTGTTTCTATCACGGCCACTTTACCTGCCCCATTCTCTCTCCATTTCCTGTGTCACTGCTTTCCCATCTAGTCATTCTGACACTTCTTTAGCTGAAATGTCTTGCACTGCTGCTTCACTCTCTGCCTGTCTGTCCGAGGCTCTGCCTCACTTTCTCATTTAAAGATCCTCTGGACCCACACCGTCAGTGGGTGAGTGACCCCTGGTCTGCTGATGACACAGGTGAATCACTCTGCTTCGCTTTTATCTGGCTGTCACCACAAAATCCTACCATGTCAGATATTTGCGCACAAGCAGGAGCAGAGGATTTCAGACTGTCCACGCTGTATCAACAGCACAGTCCAATGTTTGGACACCTGCAAAAGGGAAGAAGTTTTTACCACATTTTCAGTAAGATTAGAAATGTAAATGTATGAAGTATTGTTACTTAAATATAGAACCTTAAAATAATACTCTGATCCTTACAAATAATCTTTTTTTTTTCAATCAGAATTAGTCTATTGTTGCCAGGTAGGTTTTTTTTTTTACCTACGAGGAATTTGTTTTGACATTTGATTCAACAGAGTTACACAGGAAGTGCTGATGTGTCCAGTGCTGTCTCCGACTCTGGGACCAATATCCAGTGCTGATGGTTCCAGAGTTGGAAACATGTTTTTTCATCCTCACGTCCCGCCTCCTCTACAGAGAGTCAGTGATCCAGGTGGACTCTGGTACGTTCAGCTGGGAGAGTTTGTCTTGTAGATTAGCTAGGATGAAAGTGTTGAAGACAGAGATGAAGTCTACAAACAGGATCCTGGCATAGGTTCCTCTGTAGTCCAGATGCCACAGGATGAAGTGTAGAGCTAGGTTGACAGTGTCGTCTACAGACCTGTTGGTTCTGTAGGCGAACTGCATGCGGTCCTGGTGTGGATCAGGGATGGATTTCAGAATATTAATGGAAGATACTCATAAAAATAAAGCACACCAGAAGCTACAAATAATCTGAATCCAAACATATTCCTTACGGTAAAAAAATCTAGCAAAAAAAGTTAAGTATTTTCAGAAAAATCCCTAAACCCATCTTTAAAAAAGACAGTTGTTACACAAGTTATATCAGCCTCACATACTCACAATATTTGATTTAATAATATGATATTTTCTAAAATAAAAGAATAACGTAAGCTCAGCTTCAAGCAGCATCAATTGCCTGCGATATTATGTGAGATATCTCAAGGTCTTTGAGAGCAGGTCTCCGGGGTCGCCTAGCTACCAGGCAACTGCTTGTCTCACAGCTCCCACTCTTTTCTTCTGTCTTGTTCTACATCAGTGCGATGTTTACCTCTGTACAGATACGGGAAGAAGAAGTCGGGGGAGTTGCCAACTTTTATAAAGAGAGGCACGTCAGCACATCTAAATAATGAAAATGATGAAAACGCCTAAAGTGTAACCTTTAAAAGAGTCTCTGACTGAATTATAGGAGGGTGCTATCGCCTGTAGATATATTTAATGAGTGACAGTATCTCAATTTGTAGAATAATTCAGCTACTTTTGACCCAACCAACACATCACTATGTGGTGGTAGAGAAATGAAACCACTTTATTTTAAGCATGCAGCCATGAAGCCAGTGGTGCACTCACTCTCCTAGGACAAAGTATAAATATCAAAATCCATTTAGTAATTCCTAGAGACACTTTGAGGGATAAGTGAAATTCAAGTGAAGTTTATTTCATCTATTGTTGAGAGATGTCACTGGGAAAGGTTAAGAGAAAACCTTTTTTAAACAACATTAAAACATGCTGATGTATTCACTTGATAGCTAAGAGAAGTGCAAAAGAAAATACCGTAATACTAGTAAAACAATGAGGTAGAAAAAAACCTGTGATGAATATGAATCCTAGTGACAGTCCTGCTCCGTCACAGTTTTTGTCTATAGATCTATAGACAGATTTTGCGTCATCTGCTGCTGGGACGTCGCTTCTATTCACCATACAAGGCTCATCTGTGCTAACTGCTAATCAATGTAAAATTGCTGGTCGCAACTGAATGACTAGAGTAAGTGGCAAATGGGTCCTGTCACAGTTGCGCTCCAATGGAACCTGGATGTTGTTGCCATGACTCCCCTTGACACACTGGAGAATGTCATTATGGCTGCATACATGTACTGCAATATTGTTTAATACACAGATATTTGTAGCAAGAATCCTGTATCAAGCAGGTTGTTATACATACATATAGCAAAGTAATTCACTTAATCAAATATATAACTATTTTTTAACATCACCTAAAGGAGGTGGGACTGTTTTTCCATCTTAAACTCACTGGTTTAATATCCCCAAATTAGTAATTGTTAAATGCAGCGTAGATCATTTATTTGAATAACAGTTAGACCTTTTGCAGCTTCAGGTTTAAAGATCACGCCGACTTCTCATCTGTATTCGTGGCAGAGTGTTTTTCACTCACAGTAAACATTACAGCTGGAACCTCCTTTCATCTGAATCAACAGAGCAGGTCATCGACATTCTTCCCTCCTGTTTGGTTTATAGGCGAATGTAAGCAAACGATTGTAGACAACAGAAGCAACAGGAGGTTGATTTTTTTTATTTTTTTATTTTATCAAAATGTTTCTTGTGTTGCCACTCGATTATTGATTAAAACCATGACTTGACAAATTGACCAGTGCCTGGAAATTGTAGGGGATCAATAGCCTCTTATAAAATAGTAAAACCTCTAAGAAAATTCTTAAGCGTTTCACACCTCTTGACCTCTTAGCAGATAGGGTTTGTTTTACATCAAAAACATTTTTTAAATGCATAAGTCATGGTCTGCTGACTTGATGGATGGAGTCTTCACACTTGACCCTATTCACGAAATGTATTTGTAGGAAACAGAAATGACCTGAGATCAATGAATACTTACAGCACTGTTGACCCTAGAAGAAATAATCATAAAGAAGTGAAAATGAGGTCTAATAAACATGTTTTTATTGTAGACTGTACATCGTTAAAAGATGAACATATGTTACCCCCAAATATCAGAATAGGCAACTATAAATGCTGGTTAAGTGTCTTTATATTAATATTTACCTGTGTCTTTTGGTCCTTTTAGAGCAGAAGTGTCCAACTCATTTTGGTTCATGGGCCACATACATGATTAGATGCCAAATGGGCCGGACCAGTACAGTCATAGCATAATCATCTATAAATATTAAAAAACAAGTCCATGTTTCCCCTCTTTTGTTTCCCTGCAAATAAGTACCAGTATATTAGAAAATATTCATATTTAATGAAACGTAATTTGAGAAAACACCCATGAACTGGATGTGTTTGTGCATTTTTTTCACTTTCAAAATTCCACAGGTGTGCAGGATGGTACTCCCTAGTGGGCTGGTTTTGGCCCGTTGGCCGTATGTTTGACCCTCCTGCTTAAGGATTTTTTTTTTTTTTTTTTTTGGATATGACATGTTACTCATTGTGCTTGCAAAAAAACAGAACTAACTGCATGGGGTAAAGTTAATTCTCAAATGCTCAATTATGACAGGATGACATTTTTATTTGTTACACCTACAACTGTGTGAACAGAGATGGGCCACATTAGAGAAAGAAATTATAACTGAGTAGTTATGGAACAATTAAAACAAATAACCTAAGCAATTACAGACTTTTTTGAGCAGTGTATTTCTTTTGATTGAAAATGTATCAGTTCATGACTAAATAAATAACAGAAAATATAATTTAACTTTGACAACAACATTTTTCATTTATAATGATCTGCACTTATTATCTGTCTGCTAGATTTGCATTCATTGTAAACTAAATGTGCTACTACAACAACTACATTCAATATTATGAGACTTTGTTATTGGCCGTGATTCCTGTCATCTCATCCCTGGTGGACTGACTTGTCTCAGCTCTGGTGTCTTTTCTAACAGCAAGATGTTTTGAATTGAGGTGACACTGTAGATGTAAAGTGCTGTGGTGATAAAAAAAAAGAAGAACCTTTTGTTGAACAATTTGAAAAAAAAAAAAGAAGAAGAATTTGGTTCTTATCCAAGCTGTCAATGGTTTTTTTTTTTTTTTTTTTTGCCTCTGTCGTTTATAATTGCACATTTAGGCTGAAGTACTGTGCATCAGTGCCAGGACAAAGGAAAGTATATTGATACAGTTTAAAACAGTGGTTCCAAACTCTTATTGGCTTGTGATCCCATATTAAATAACACATTTTTTAGTGACCCTGAAGACATTTTTTCCCACTAGAATTCGTTTTTGGTCACGATTGTCATACTGTGTTGCAAATTACAGATTTAATTAAAAAAATAGTTGAACACATATTTTTATCCAATTTTTTTTTGTTGCTGTTGTTTTTATCAATCACTGGGCATTTCAGGCGACCACATATGATTTCCAGGTGACCCCACGTGGGGTTGCAACCCCAAGGTTGAAAAACAGTTTTTTTTTTGTATGTAATGTATTAAATTAATGAACCAATTTAATTAGTTTTTTGAATCATGAAAAAAACATTTAATTATCCAAATATGCTATTAATTTTCTACCATCCTGACTCTCGTTTTGCAAGCAGAGAGAAACATACAAACGTGTATGTATCAGCCCTTCCTCACACTGTGTAGGTAGGAACATGTATCGTAAATGCCAATATGTGATCTGTGGGGCCCTATTATCAGTAACACTGCTGTCAAAGTGATTAAGTGGCGCAGTCTGTTTGCTCTGACTTACAGATTAAATTAGATCTATTTTCCACCCTTTTGTACTGCTGTGGAGAACAAACAGAGATGGCAGACACTGTGGCGGTGAGTGGCTTTGAAAGGGACTTCAAAAGAGGGTATCCAAAATTCCTGAAACATAAAAAGGCTCTGATGGCTGATTTACAGGTGGCTTTGATGTACTATTCTTGACGCTCCCCTGTGTTTTCTCTTTTTGTACTACAAAATATCTGCACGTACCAGGTGATTCAGTACAGATAATATTTGACATGACTTTTGCAAAGATGCACATATACTGTCAGAGTAAAAGAAGATTCAAGAAGTGAAGCTTACACCTTTCCACTGTCACTACAGTCTCAACTTCAGGCTGCCTCTAAACCGGATTCGACAAAACTTTGAAGAGCCCATGCCAGCTCTTAATTTAGCAAACCATCTAAAATTGTGAAATGAGATATTTAATATTTATTAAACACTCAGATCCGCTCTTCAAAAGTACACAGTGGAGAGGGAATAGGACTGATTAATCAATCAAACTCGTCTCGATGGGAACGAAAACGGTTTGGTGGTGAAGATAATATCATTCAGTCATTATGAGCTCATGAATTGATAATGGAAAAAAACAGTTTTCAGCTCAACATTTTCTCACTGCCAATGAACTCACGCAGTGACCTTGGTCCCACACTTGAGATAATTATCTTCCCAAATCAATGGTGCAGGAGGGCTGGGGAGGGGTCGAGGGGGTCGCCAGGACGCCTCTGCAGGCTTGAAGACCACTTCCTATTTTGATCACATGTTTTCTCGACTATACACCAGGCTTTTGTACGACATTCAGTGCTTTGTATTTTCAAAAGGAACTATTGAAGATGTTCTGGTAGCTACTCTAAGATTTTAAATATAAAAAAGGAATGAAAACCCAAAAAGGAACTGGGCTAACAGTAAGTGACTTGTCGATTCCGGGGTACAATATCAGAGAAGGACTACACAGAGCAGCCTGCTGTGACTTTCAACAAGGAACGCTTTGTGATGTTTCTAATCTTTACTTATATGTGGTGCACAGTACTGCGTACTTGTACTGCAGGACCCTTATATAATCTCTAAATCCATGCACTCGATTCATTTGCATTCATCTAAAGTGGTCTGCCAATTTCTGCAGCTTGTTAAATATTCTGTAAACAGGTTTGCCATGGTAGTCTCTAATGCTGTACATGGTATGTTATGCAAATAGTAATTACAGCCTGTGATGCAGGAAGAGGAGACGGGCTTCCTCCTCATACACATCATGTGACCTCTGTTAGCTTTCCAAAGTTCATTATTACCAGAAGTCCCTCTACAGCAACAAAGTTTACCAAGATTTAAAGAACATAGCACAGTGATCATCAACTGGTGGCTTGCAGGCCAAACCTGGCACAGCAAACCATCCCATCCGGTCCACGATCAATAATACAAAAATGTAATTGTATCTGTGTGTGCTGCCCTTTGACAGATATTGTCTAATGTAGTATTTAGTAGTATTCCAAAATTGATATGGAAATAATTTTCCCAAACCAAAAATTGTTTTATAGGTTGGTGTCATGATTAGTGCCTTGTATCAATGAAGTGCTAATGGGCTAATTAAAGCATTTTCTTTAACACAACAGACATATCTATAAATACATTTAAACAGCTTACTACACCTTTCAGTTTAACAACAACGGGGAAATTACTTATGAAAACTATTTTTTTATGGTCTGTATTGTCATTGTACTTCTAAGATAAAATAGTATAATATAATATTAATTCTAAGACAATGGCTGTTGATTTGTACGACTGGTGAAACATCCAGGTACTAATGTAATCAGCATTATGATTGCTAAACCTTTATTTTTAAGGCCATGCTGTGACGTCTGTCTGTCTCCCCTCTGTCCTGTCTGGTTTTTCTTGGTTAATCTGTGTCATCACACTCATGCGTTTCCTGTGGTTCTCTGTTGATTAGTCTCTCACACGTCACCTGGTGTCCTGGGTAAAAATATGTCACTCCTGCTCTCAGTCTTCGTCATTGATTGGTTAGGTGTTCATGCCGTGAGCTCCAGAGTCAGCTTTATGTTGTTGTTCTTACCTTTGGTCATGCCTGTTCCTGCCTGGTCCTGTTGATTAGTAAGTGAGGAAATTTACTGACTTCCCAGGATGTAACACATATATCAATCTTTTCAACTTGGGTGAATAGAGCTGTAGTGCATGGAAAGATATATATGAATCGTATGAATTCACCCTCCTGCAAGGGTTGATTATGAAGCTGTCCAAATCCTTCCCTAGCTCCTCAGTAGCCTTTATTTATTTTACAGCATCCTGGCATCCTTTGAGTTGCATCACTGCTGTTTACTAGACTTTTTTTGTGTAAAAAACAAGAAATACAGAGAAAGAGTAGCATCTAAGATAGATATAAACTAGACGACCACACTGTACATTTCCTGAAAGACCATTAGAATAACTGAGGGCATAACGGTTCGTTTCACAAACTACTATTTATATTATAACTCCAAGTACACAAATGACTGTGTTTTAAATAATATCTTACAGTTGAGACAACAACAGAAAACATGAAAATTATGAAAAAAGACATAAATTAGATAACCACATAAATAATTTATTCAAAATAAAAAGGAAATTTGTGAACTTTAACAAATATGTTAGAGAAACATAACATAAACAAAATTACTCTTTTTTTTCCTCTATGTCTGAATTATTTTATATTTTTATTCTCACCACTCCTTTTTCCAAAATAAAATAATGTAAAAACACTGACAATTCTATAGGCAAAAACTGTATGGACAATACAAACAGTAAACCCATACACTGTAGTATTCACATGTATACTGTGCTTACAGGAAATGCCATGTTACCTTCAGACACAGCAGGTGCAGCCTGCGAGTGCTCTTTGCTACGTTGGTCTCCGTGCACCACTTGACCAAAAAGAATGATTTTATAACTTTATTTAATTGCTCACATTTTCACCTTTATTGCTTTGTTACCGCAGTATCTTTACAGCTCAAGAAAAAGAATGCAATCACCCGTCCGATCCAGTTGCTGTCATCATTATGATATATTAAAGGCAATTTGGTCTTACTTGGCTTATTACAGTGGATTACAGGGGTCATTTGCTGTTTAATTGACTTGCCAAAGAACAGGAGAACCACATAGCTGGGGGGGTTTCTGCCTGTTTACGTTCCCCCTGTGGTCGCCCCGCTGTTGATCACGGCAGCAGGTGCACATTGCAGGATTACTTGGAGGTAATATGGATAGCCTTGGGAAGTGGTGGGAGGAGGGGGAAAGAAATGGGCTTTGAGTGAACAAGGCGTAGCTGTGTGGTTTGCTGTGTGACGCAGGGTCAAGTGGAAAACGCTGAAGTAGCTCAGTGACAGTCAGGAATTATTTACTGTGAGCGGCAAAGCTTGTGGTACGTGATAGGATTCAAAGAATGTCACTCATCTACATGGAATTGGAAAGCAATGATGCTTTGGATCCATGTTTTTCCACAGTATAAGAGGACTCTTGATGCCTCCCTCAATGATAAGATAATTGTTAAAATAAAGTCGCTAAACCTGAAGTAGGTCATTGAAGGCCGTTGGTAAAGTCCTGGCTCACTGCCTTGGAAATGACCCCTCTTTTTTTAATCTGATTCAAAACAGTGCACGACATTCACATTCTTCGAGCATTCCTCTCAAAACCAAGTTGATTTAATTGAAAACCACGCACGTTATGTTGAGAATTTCATTCAGTGTGCACATGTGACAGTCTTATTGTGGGAAAATTTAAAAAAGACAAAAAAAAAATTCCCACATTCTCTCTGCATACCCATAGGATTTTAAACATAATTATCATGCTACATGATTACTGTATACTGTATTATTTTCCACAAATGTGGCCACAAATGACAAATGAGTCTCAAGTGAAGTTTCAGGATTTTTATTCCAACCCTCATTTCTCTGAGCCACATTAAGCTAATAGTCATTAGATGGTTCCCATCAATTATGTCTTTTCCTGCCAGACTGAAAGCCATTTGCATCTGGTTGGTTTCATGCCAATGGGCCACATGTTCTGAAAGAGCCGCTAACGTCTTCCTTCAGAATTAAATGGTTTGAGTGACTTAAACATTGGTGCCGGTCCAAATCCAATTTGGTGGAATGCAATCCCATTTTTATCTTCAGTTAATTTAGGACCGCTCTCTGTTCTGCATCTGGTGGACGCAAAACCCTCCAGATGATGATGTGATTCTAATAAAAGACCATATTGCTACCAGAAAAAAGTGTGCTACAGAAGTAAAAGCCCATCGACATTTTCCTGGAGGCTTTTTCACAAATGTGAAAAAAAACATCCTAATCAATCTAGTTGGTTTTGAAGTTTAAAAATAGCAGGGATATATATTTGGAATAGGTATAATTTAGTGTCTAGCTAAAGGATAGCCTTGTTTTCCAGGAGATGGTATATTTCAAAGACCATCACAACCAGATTTGATCATGAATTTATGAAACGGAACGTCGTGAAAGTCTGGAAACTATTTTGATACTTTAATATATGTGAGAGGGGGGTTAATTACAATAGTAAACTAGGGGGCTGAACCTGAAAAGTGTACTGAAGGTGGGAAGAAAAACCCATTTACAGTTTGTGTCAATGTGTGAATTTCTTAGAAAGTACTGACGCATTGTCACAAAGTAGTCACAGTAACTACTAAAAAAGTAATTTGTTACACCACCATGTTGTAAAACCTTTGGTCAAACCTCTTTTGTTCACAATCCTACACTTGACCCTTAGGTTTATTTCTGTGGTACCACCAGCAAGTAGAGGTCTCACAAAGTCAACTTCCCCTCAGCTTGAGGTGACAACTTCACAGTGTCATTTTCATATTTAAATGTGAACACTAAATCAGATGAAGGGACTTTAATTCTAGATTATAGTACAAACATGTTAAAATTGCTTGCTAAAATCTGATACAGCACAACGCTTATGTTGTCCTTATGACACGAACAAGAAAACATAAGTGAATTTTTGTTGTTTATTTTGCCTTTGAAACAACAGTATTCCGTCTGTTATTTCTTGTGTCAGGCATTTTAGGGTTGCAGAGTAATATATTTTTCCACAAATTGTACAATGAAAAACTGCCACATTGGGAAAAACAAGTATATCACACATCCCTAATTATTGTCTTGAAATGATGCTGTTACATTCCACTGCAGACAGAGCCTAAATGATGAGTAAATAACATCATTTACGGGGGAGGCTGCAGATACAGACCGTACAAAACTCCCAAAACCTTTTATGACACATAAAGAAAAGACTTTGTGTACATGTCTCTGTGATCGATGACTACAATGCTTTTTATCCTGAATATGTTGACCTCAGTGGGAGCGATATTCACCACTGGAAATTAAAAATGAATGTTCCCTTCCAGACGCGGTGCTGCAGCGATTGCCTTCCCCATCAACCGCCTCACGTCGTGCGTTTCACGCTGACTCACTTTTACAACACTTTTTCACTGCACTCAGCATCTCTTTTCTCTTATCTGTTATCCCCATCACTCACAGTGAGAAATTCAAGTGGGCTTGTTGGATACAAACTAGAGAGGAGAGGCCAGAAAGAAAAATAGGTTTTCTCTCCTTTTTTCACTGAAATTGGGAGTGTAGCTCTGTCTACTTTGATTAATTCCCGTGTTAATAATGAGGTTGCTGCTACATACCCAGTGGCTGAGGAACACAAAGAATTGCATTTGTAATTAATGATTTAGTGTTTGTTTGGAGTTTCTCATCCGCCACCAGGAGCAAGCGATGGATTTTATTTTGTAAATTAAATGTGCAAAGACCATCTATTGTAGACAGGCAATAATGTTTCACTCTGCAAATGTTGTAGTAAAACTGCCTGAAATTGGATTATAATACATACTGGGCACTTTTGACACTCATGCATATTTGAATCTATGCAGTAATATACAACTCCAAAATAAAAGTATGGGCTGCGGTCATCCATTATGTGAGAATTTTAGGAGGTGGTTCTGAATGTTGTAGAGTTCAGGATAAGCTGAAACTTTGTTTTATATGAGGGTGGCAAATACTGGACTGTCTAACGTTTAAGCAGTAAATACATTTACAGTTTAAATTGTGGCTTTTACCTCCAGCATCTTTAAAATGTTTAGAGTGTTTAAAGTGTAAAGAGTTTCAACTGGGGAAGTGTTAACAGTGGTTAGGAGTCTGATGGGTCATTGCAATACTCATCAGAATGGTTTTGGTCACCTGCCTCTTTGATGTGAGAAACTAAAGAGAATCTTTTGGGTATTGTTCCTAAGAGAGCCATATGTGGGTGATGGGTTGTGTCTGAGTCCACCTCCTCTGTTGAGTGATGGTTTTTCCAGGTTGACAAAAATGGCTTCTTTTACCCCTCTCTCAAACCATCTGTCTTCCCTGGCCAAAATGTGAACATTGTTGTCCTCAAAGGAGTGTGTTTTGTCCTTGAGGTGTATGTGAACAGCTGAGTCCTGTCCTGAGGAGTTGGCCCTCCTGTGTTGGGTTGTTTGGGCTCTCCGATGTACAGGTCCATACACTCTTCACTGCATTGAATGGCATAAACCACATTGTCCAGCTTGTTTCTTGGTGTCTTGTCTTTGGGATGAACCAGTTTTTGTCAAGTGTACAAGTGTAGAAGGATCTGGTGCTGGTTAATGATCCTCCTATTTTTTTCTAAAACTTCTGCAATGTACGAAATGATGACATTCCCCCTCCTCTTGTCCTTCCTCTATGTGGGCCTTTTTTTGTTGGTTTTAAAAAGGCCCATCTGGGATAGCCACAGGTCTTGAGGGCTGTCCTAATGTGTCCCTATTCTCTCAACTTTCCTTGTTGGTGGTGGGAATGGTGTCTGCCCGTTATTGTAGGGTTCTTATGACTCCTAGTTTGTGCTCCAGTGGGTGGAGTCAAAACGGAGATACTGGTCAGTGTGAGTGGGTTTCCTGTATACCTCTATAGACAGGTTACATATACTCTCTCATATACTAATGTTGCCGCTAATACCCTTGATTGTGAGTTGTGTATACATCGTTGGTTCAACCATGAAATTCTTGATACCTCACATGAAGGTGATCACTTCATGCCAATGAGCATGTGTCAGCCTCCTTGCCAATTTTGCGCTTGGCTCAGGACTAAAATATTTTCTTGCCTTGATCTAGCAGCTGGCTCCTTCCCCTTCACCCTGCACATTACCTGCTTGTCCTGGAATCAATGGAAGTGGGCTATTATCACCTCTGGCCGCTCGCCCAGTGCAGTCATCCTCTTCAATGACCAGTGCACTCTATTTTGCTCTGGGGGCCTCCTGATGCCCATCAGGAGCATAGAGACAGACCCTAACAGATGTTGCTCCTGAGTACACTGGCTTATCAACAATATGGATGTCATGATACTGAGAGCAATCCAGCAGGTTCTCCATTCCAGGGCTTTGTCGCTCACTGAGAAGGTGTCATTTAGTCTGAAACTCTGCCACAGTTTGGGAAAAGCAACGTGATGAACAACTGCTTTACCCTCTTTATTCTTCCGCCCACACTTGAACTGTTCAAACTGAGAAAAAACAATCCACCTTGTTGATGATGCTAATTTTTTTTCACAGATGGGGCTCAGATGAGAAGGGTTTCTTGTGGAGATAAAGTTCCTCATTTGAAGGCTATTTCTTTTGTAAATGCATTGTTGTTGTATGCAGTGATTTGGAGATGAATTTTTCGGCAGAGGATAATGGACACCAGTTAAGACTCACGCAGCAAAGAAACCACTTTTGGGGCAAACAATAACTTTTTTATTTTAACGGGTCAAACTAGTTGAAAAACCTTAAAAAAAGTTATTTAATGCTCATCTTCCTTCCACTTCCAATGCTTAGTCAGTTTAAAACGGTCAATTTTAGCATGTAGCTTGAGCTTGTAGTTTCAAAGAGTAAGGGTTAGCATGGTTGGTATGAGCCCCAGAGGCACCACATACTGAATGGAGCCACTCATGTGGCTGTTTTTAAGTTGCATATTTGTATTACTAATGTATTTACTATGAATTATGGGGCTAATAATAAATTCAATTCAGCTACTGTATAATTGTTGGGCTAGTTGTCAATATAATAGTGAAACCTAACACGACTATATCTATAAACTATTTCTATAAATTACACTGGGTATTTCATGTTTAAAAGAGACAGAAATATCACTACAAGTGCAATGTAACATGAACTGCTTCCCAGCAAGACTCCATTGTCAGTTTTGAGCTGGAATTTACGTAGTCATGTCACATTCTGTGTTATCCTAACAGCTTGAACGCAAAGATTGCAGTTGGTGTTCAGCTGCTGAGTTAAACTCTGCCTTTGTCTTTTAATGCATTAGCATTATTTGAACAGACTGCAGTACAAGATGAGAATAACTCCTCTTTCCTCCTCACCTTCTTTTCTAGTATTAAGTGTAATGAGATGTAGTTTCTGCCTGAGATATCCCTGTGGCCCTTTTCTATCTTTTTCCTTTGCAGCCTCCCGAGTCTAGTCATTTCGGTGTCATATTCAACACACAGTTTCCTCATCTCCACATCTCTTTTCTTACTCAAGAAAATAAAGTCTGAGAACAGCCTCTGCCTGTACCTACATAAGACTATTAGCAGTAGAAGAAGACAACAAGGTGTACAAAATATCAGTGTGTGGGCTGAACAACATGGCAGTGCAACACTATTTTTGGCTGTTGTCCTATTCACCTGGCAACCCCCCCCCCAACCCCCCACCTCCGTTGTGCTTCAAGTGATAATTTAGCCGTTTTTGAATCTAAGGGTCCCAAATTAAAATACACAAATGGTCTGCATTTTCTTCAATCTCAAATCTTTACAACCTGGCATTCCAACCCTTTTTTTGGCTGTTGTCCTATTCCCCCGGCAACCCCCCCCCCAACCCCCCACCTCCGTTGTGCTTCAAGTGATAATTTAGCCGTTTTTGAATCTAAGGGTCCCAAATTAAAATACACAAATGGTCTGCATTTTCTTCAATCTCAAATCTTTAAAACATCCACAGGATAAAACATCCTCATCAGTGACCTCCTGTGTATCAATCAAAAGAACCCTAGCTGCTGCCTGAGGAGGTGTGTTGGCCGTGTCCATCTGGGAGGAGGGAACAAATGAAGTATTTGTGGGAGAAACCCTATCTCATCTGTTGTGGTTTTTCTTTTCTCTCTTTTCATGTGCAGAGCTAAAACAAGGGCGTCTACTAAATTAAATCTACTAAACCTGTTTACGTCAAGCCTCACATTAATCTTTCATAGTAATCGTAACGCAACAAACTCATTCATTTCTGACAAAATGTTCAAAAAGTTAGTTGTTCATTTAGCCTGAGTAATTGAATACACCTGAGTGGATGCACTGGCCTTTCAAATGACAAGGTGTAGGAAATGATGGAATGTTTGGTACCTTTAAACAAAATTAACTTTTGTGGAAATGAATTTGCTTCTTGATCCATTGCTAAAGAAACCAAATTAATCACTAAACCCTCATAGGAGGTTGTCCAAACACTTGGGCCCAGTAAGTTCACAAATTTACCGAAGTTGTTACATTTTTGCAAATATTTTAAAAAACAAAATGCAGTTTGTTGTCTTCCTCGCTCATCCATCAACCGTTGCCATGGTTACAGTGAGTCGTGGGCAGAGTATCTGTCGTACCATTTAAAGGTAAAGGCACAGGAATCAATTATTCAGATCAGCGCTGTGGCCCTTGCTAAAATATCTGGTTTATTTTGATACATTCATAATTCATTAAAGTTAATTATTTATTGAAGTGTGTAAAATGTGAGAGCCCTGACAATGCGTGTCATCTTTTACTATTTCCTCCAGCCCTTAGCCACATCGCACCTTGCAATCATCACTATGACTAGTCGTTGTAAAAAGCCTACTTTTGACATGATGGGAACTGTTACCTCTCCCTTTGCTCCTACCAGAGTGATGGGGTCTTTGCTGAGTGTTGTTTTTTGCTGTTTATGGCAGCACAGATGGTCGGACCGTGCCCAAAGAACTTCCTCGCTCTCTCAGGCTTTTCAGACAGATGCTGAGAAAGCACTCCAATGATATCCTCCACTGACAGAGCTGGCAGGAGAGTGGGTTTACAGGGGCCACAACCATGCAGGTTAAATGGAGGTTTTTGTAGAGGGTCATGTACGTACTTTTTCTTCTTCTTCTTTCTTAAAATAAACTGCATCATGTGACATTTTCAGATGCAGCGAGGTGCTAGCATGGCTGCAGAACAGGAAAGAAATTTTGTTAGAAACACAATAATTAGGATAAAAAACTAAACTAAAACTAAATTAAAACTAAAAAATATAAATTTTCATGCTCACAGTTCAAGCCTTTACAGAGGGTTTGTTTTTCTTTTTGGCTATTAATCTCTGTCATTACAGGACCTGGGGCCCACAGGTTTGACTGAGAGAACAAGAAATGCTGATAGGATATTTAGGAGGTTGCATCCTCTATTTCTCACCAGGAAAATCAATGATGCCCAGCTGTGAGAGACACGCAACAGAGAAAAGCTGCTGAAAAACAAAACATTTCCAGTTTAGTGTTGCACAAAAAAAGCCAAAGCATGTAAACCATGTGTCAGTCCAACACAGTGACAGATATGCATACAAACAACCATTCACACTCACTTTATTTTGTATTATTTTGTAGTTGTTAGTAAACTTTAAATTATTTTGTAACATTCTTAGTGCATTCCACTATTCTTAAAACTACATTATCCTTTAGCTTCATCATGGGTATTTGTATTTTTTTTTTTTTACATGTTTAGTATTTGTTGATTTCCAGTGGACTCACCACCCGCAGGAAGGTTTGGGGGGTTGGTACGGTGCAGTGTGATTTGGGTGGCGACTGCTGCCCCCGCGACCCGGTAACGGATAAGCGGATGAAAATGGATGGATGGATGGATGGATGGTATTTGTTGAATCAATATGTGAAGATTCAGGCTCAATGATCAATACAAATTAGTCTGAAGCTTGTGGGGTATTTTGTACGTTTTGGTGTTGGTGGTGCTTCTCTGTCTTCCTTCACAGCTGTGCTGATTCCTGGGCTGATGAGAGGCACACCTGAAGGCGGTTCCCACTAATCATCAGGGGAGGGTATAAGGTCCAGCTCCACGGGGAGTCAGTGCCAGAGTGTTGTGTCATGTGGTGAAGAGTGGTTTATAGCGAAACATCCGTTTCTGTGCTTGTTTAGGAATTCTTGTGTTTGCCTTCTTGCCTTCAGAACCTTGTTGAGAACTCAGTGTGAGCAGCTTTTAGATATTGTCACTAGAGAGTCACCACTACGTGTGTTTATTGCACTTTATTACTGGACTTAACCCGTCTGCTTCTGCGTTCTGTGAATTGCCACAGCTCCCCCATGTCCAATACCTAGAAAAACTTTATAATACTGAATAATAAACAGAGTTACTCCTTGCTCACCTGCAGTGTTTCCTGCTTTTAGATCCGCCTGTCTTGAGTGTCTCTAGCAGATACGTAACAAAATTTGACCAAATAAAATGTTTGTTTGCCATTTAAAATGCTATTTTTTTTCTAAACTAACTTTAAATATAATTTTGAGATGTGTTTATATATATTTGATTTCATAGTGAAATAATATTCAGCCCTTTTATCATGGCCCTGCCCTTTAAACCAAACTCCAAATTCTAACCTTTCCAGTTTTCTTTCGTGCAGGTTGTGCAGAACAAGTTTTTTTTTCCCTATCAAATGAAGGCAACCACACTCCTCCACAATACACTGGGTGTCAAATAATGCAGGTAACAGTTGAAATGTGCTGCATTTTGCAGCTTTGAAAGCTTGCTAAGTAGAGAGAGGGAGTTGTCACTCCCTGTGCTCGAAAGGTGTTTTCCAGATAATAACATAACAACGCATCCGCTGCTACTCCATACCGATGGCGCTGATGATGGTGTTAACGTGGATGTAAAAGAGAAGGAAAGGTTTTCAGAGTGTGTGAAAGATGCATCTATATATGTATATAGTGCATATGGTGCTTAGCAGAACACATTTTCCACTACAGTAAGGCAGACACACAGACTGGATGATCCGTGCCCAGATGACCGTAATGAAAAGCTGTTACGGGATATCAGGTCACTGAATCAGTATACACTTTTGAGTACCAGTATTTGAGTAAAGTGTCTGGCTCCATACCAATTATTGTACAGTAATAGAGCTTTTTTTTTATTCTATCTGACACTGAGCAAAAGGTAGATGTAATAACACCAGACCAGGTGCTATAGAAATTACCAGGCTAAAGTGATCTACCTGCTGTACATGGAAAATATGACATTTATATTTGCTAATATATATAATATATATATATATATATATATATATATATATATATATATATATATTGTATGTATAGTATGTTCTTAAAGTATATGTTACACACGTATTCACTACTACTACAGACTACATAATTATATCTATATACAGTATATTTCTATATATATATATATATACATACATATATATATTTTCCTTTTATGATCTACTCTCTTGTACTAATTGTTAGAGGTCTCTATGACTCACACTGGTTTCCTTCTTTCCTTCTTTTTGTAAGGCAACTTTACTGACCACTACCTCACCGTGAAGGCTTCCTTGCATGTCACCATTTCCATCACTGAAATAATTTACTGCCAGTAGCAGCCTTTCCTACTATAATGACAGGATGGGCTTGACCTGTGTCTCTCTGCCGCCGCTGTCACAACTGGGCCACGTCAGTCAGAAGACCATCCACTGATGCGTGAATCCTGACATTTCCCAATCTTATTTTTGTACCAGCGGTCACCTGCTGGTACGTTACAGTCCTGGAGAGATGGTGTCTCATCAGCAGTCACTTATTTGTAATGGACGACTGATTTCCTGTTGAAGAGTTCTTTATGAAGGAATTAACTTAAAGGGAAATGGAACTGAGATGACGTAACAAAGCCTCAAATCTAGGCACATTGTTAATTAATAATTTCAGATCAGTGCTTTGTTGTGTATTAATTACTGTTTCATTTGTATTGTTTTCACTATATTTGTTCATTTAATGTGCTTCACGCAGGATTTCTGGGAGCTGACAGAGTGCCTGATTTTCCTCCTCAGTGATTAATGATGTTTGCATCTAATGAATTAATCAACCTGTGCAACCAATTAGCCTTGTTTTTCTGTCTTTATTATTTGAACACACAAATTGTAGCACTGGCAGGATTGACTGCGAATCTGTGAATGTTTCTGTCTTATACTTTTGTTATTTTTTGCTGCTTTTTCCTTGTTTTTCTTTTTCATCTTCATCCTTTATTTTTCTTGCTTTTTCCTATGTTTACAAATTCGTCCTCCTTTACTCCTTATTGATTAACTTATTCATAGTATCAATATGGACGAATGTCAAGAAAATATGGTGTATGCACATAACAATCTGTCTAATGATCATTATGTAATGATACTGTATGTTGCTGCATGCTGGGCCTATTGAATATACTGTGCATGTCATTCTCCCTATGTGCTAATGCTTGTTAGATAAATCTTGACTAATTAATATACATGATTAACAGATTAATTCTGACATGAGTGATGAATCATTTGCTCCAACCAGGACATTACAGGAGGGACTGCTAGTCCCCCTGAGCAGAAACACCTGATGAAGATATTCAGCACATCTTACTACACCACTCTACTCTGACTTTGTCTCCAAGCCACTCAACCTCAGTTGTCCCTCTGATCAGTTGATAATCATGTCCATCAGGACCACACTCATTAATAATCGCGACATCTTCAACTCCGCCACCTCCTGCTTAACCTCCCGTCTTTTTCCGAGCCATGCATCACAGCGAGTCTCACTGCTGTCTTTACGCTGCTATTTGTCACACGTCAACCCCTGACACTGGTCTCCGCCCACTCTACTCTGCCTACACTTTGGTCTTCTCCTGTATTGTGCACTTCAGTTGCTCTGGATGGTTGACAGAAAGATGTAGAACCGAGGGCCACATGAAACTCTTTAGTGGTGGTGAGTCAGCCACACATCAACAACATGAGTTACATGACCATAAAGGGAGAGTGAATAAAATAAAGAAAAATCAATAAAGGTTACAGTCCATTTGGGTCGCATATTTGCCTTTGAGGATTACATTGTTTGGCAGATTCTTTATTCAGGTTGCAGCACGATGAACCAAACCTGACCAAGTTTCAAAACATTTAAACATTTTTCTTCGTGGAAAGATGACGAAAGAGCGTTTTTCAGGGCAGTGGATCAATGGGTCTTTTTTTTGCTGTGAGGGAGGACTTGTCTTCGCCAAGAATGCATGATGTGCAAGTGCAACGAGAAAAGAAGTAACGCTGTGCATTTTGCTTCCCGGCAAGAACAGAAGCTTCCTCTGACATCTGTATGTGGTGGTTTCACGAAACTCCTTCAGCCATGTGGTGAGACGTTTCGTTACATGACAAGCAAACAAACGAGAGTGGACATTTGCTATGGAACGTTCCTGAGTTATTTGACAACGCGCAGCATGAACCATTGAGCTGCAAAGCAAACAGTGTATGACTCCAGGAGCAACAGTTTCCTTCAGCATGGACATTTAGCTGCATGTGAGAGTCTGACAGAACCACCTCCAAGAGCATTGATGTTCACTGATGACAACAACAACAGCTCAAAGTTAGAATTAGAATGGTCTTAGGGCACATACAAGGACATGGCAAGCCCTACAGATCAGAGCAAGGACTCTTAGAACACAACTAGGTCTGGTTTTTGTTCTACGTTCATGACCTGGTCCACAATTGGCCAAGGCAGACAATATTACATGTACAGTGGAACCTCGAACTTTATTCGCTGCTGGTCTGTCCAAGTGGGACCCATATGTCCCACCTCAAACCCTGCTGATTATGTTAATTAGAAGGTTTTAATTGACCTTAGGTATGGATATGAATGTGAATGGTTTCCTCTATGTGTGGTTAGAACTATGGGGTCAATCAAAATGTGTAAATATTATTATTATTGTGATTGCTACAATATTATTAATCACTCATTACTCATTGGCTTGTCCCAGAAATCGTTACATTTGTGTTTCCGATGATGTCAATTCTCTCTGCTTCTCTCCCTCTTCCTAATGTGCCATTATGAGAATCTGTGTTGAAAGGAAGCCTCAGCTGCAGGCTACATGAAGTATTGGTTTTAAAAAATGCTTGTTATTTACAGCATTTATAAAAAAAAAGAAAAAAGAAAACATCATACAGTATCTCTCCCGAGGGGATATGCAAATGAGGTGGCTGTGTTTTCACCATGGCATTTATTTTTTAACTAAATATTTACTGTCTTCCCTAAGGATGAATATGTGTGTTGGAGCTAATTTGCCAATTTGGGTCTGAGTTCTCTGTTGCTTTTTTTTTTTTTTTAAATGATCATCCTCAGCTAATACTCAAGTCTGTGCTGGCTCTGGTTATTGGATATTTATATCTGCAAGGACAGTTGAATGTACGTCACTGACCTGTGAATGGATACTAAAAATGGTCAGGGTCAAAGAGATATTTGTATTCTGCAGTCATTCTACTTTAATCCTATACTCAAAAACATTCCGAGCTCTCTGAATAAGGATACAGAATCATTATTTGATCAGAGCCTACCCTGATATGCAACACTCATCTTTCTGAAGTAAAGGTGTCATTTATTTTGAAACACAGAGCAGACGTTGGTCTTATTCTGTACTAAAACAGCAGGAAGCGTTAGGTAAGTGATAAATAAAGTTAACAAGTCTGTGCACACAGTGAGGTAACACAGTAAATATATATCCAACACTGCACTGACAGAAGCAGATTTAAGACATCAGATGTTTGTTTACCTGCTTGTAATTACCTCAGATGTGAGCTGCACCTTAGTATGTCAGTATATTTGTGGGACAAATAAGGGACTTCAATTATATATATGATATATTATAAATATATATATATATAAATAAATTAGAGACAAGTGAAAAAGCACTTGGTTGCCTCAGTGTTTTTAAATTAAAGGCAAATCTATTTTCCATTTAGGTGATTTACAATAATAACAGTAAGTGAACCAATGATAATATGAATATAAATAGTAAGTAGCGACATATGTGGTTAAGTGCAGAGGACAAATTATGTTGTGTGTGTGTGTGAATGTACGTTAAACATAAACAAGTTGATGAATTTCCTTTGATTGTACACCTAAATATTTTAGCTTTTTTATTTTAGAAAATTATAATTTTTTTTGTCAACTACTGTGACAGAAATGTATTAAAATGTCCCTTAAAAACAACTGAAACGTTTAAAAGTTGATAAAAAAATTGAAAAAAAATTGTTTTTGCTTTTTAAAATAGTCTTATTTTTAAAATAATATAATTAGAATTTAATAATAATATTAATAATAATGAAAAATAAAAATCACCACACAATCTTAAACAACTGTGTTCTTCCACTTTTACGAATAGAAACCAAGTTTAAATCAAATGTCCCATATGAAAATATCTGCTGTGTGGCTAAAAAGGTTGGGAAAAACTGCTTTAATCGAATGGAATGAAGCAGTTGGACTGTGTGTACAACAAATTCCATGTTTAAAGTTGTGTTGTGTGTACACACGATATCCCTGAAATAATGTTAGGTCTACATTTCTGGGAAGACAAGTAATAGCTCACCATTTCCGCTTCCAAGGGAACATCAATTTGAATCCCCCTCTGAGCGTTTCATCCATTGTGCACAGCGGCAAATCTCTGCATCACTTGTCTGCAAGTGATTCAGCTTATGAAGATTTTTTCAGAACAGCAGGATTATTTTTTAACTGTTTTTCTTCATGATTGTTGAGACTAGTGTGTTTGAAAAGGACAGAAAATTAAAAAAAAAAGTATATATTTTATGGGGAAAAACAAAACAAAGACTGCTATGTATGAAATGAAGATGAAAATTGAAGACATTAAATGTGATGACAACATTTATTAGCATGACACTTTAATTATTGACATCAAAATAAAAGGCTGAACGTATTTGTGTATAGAATATAGAATATATATAAAGTCCACTATATTACAGCAAGAAATGATTAGTTATTATTATTATGAAACAACTCACCAATGTTCCTTAATGCTTATAATGCATATGTTTCCATTAATAGGGCACACCCACTCTCTCCTATCTAATTGGTTGGGAGACAATTTAACCAACAAGTTCATTAACCGTGACCAAAGAGATATTCACCTTAGCCGTTCATTTCTTCTTCTTCTTCTTCTTGGTTGGAGGCCTGCCTTGTTAATGTGGCTAAGTGAACGGAGAGTTCTGATCTGGGTAAGGTGACCTAGTTCACAGGGTGGTACGACGAGCTGAGATCTGAGGCAGATTTGAATCCAACCATGAATTATTAAAACCAGAGGAGAGCTACCAATTAGAGCGCAGCAATGAAGCTGCAGACAAAAGATGTCCGTCCGAAACTAAACTCTATCCTTGGTATAAATGGTTTTCCGATAATCGCTATTACGCATGATGAATCGCACCGTCGCTCATGTGTGGCAAAATACACGAACAGGTAGATGTAAACAATCAATAATGATATATATATTCGGACTTTCTGTACATGTATTCAGACTTTCTGTTCTTATATATACTTTTTGTATGTGACTGTGGCGAGCAACGATTGGGTCCCATCACGTTTGCGTTCTGGCGGAAGTGGGACTACGTTCCCCTTGCATTAACAAGGTTCCTCTTTACACGCCTTGGAAATGCCTCGTTTTGGCAGAAAGTATCAAATGCTGTCATTTCTTCCTGACATTTTGAATGAGATTATATCTCACAGCTAAGTGGCAGTGAATCAGTGATGAAAAATGTCTGAGGACATAAACCAGAAAAGAACACTGACACGGGGTTGTTCATGCCCTTGGGCAACATCACCTGTTTCCAAAAGAGGAATGAGTGTGAGAGCATCAGCGCTGACAGAAGACACCCTCAGTGATCATCCACCATAACATCCCTCAGTATATTATCACCAGACAATAGTTGGAGAGATTGTGTTGGCGGTGGTGTGATGAGGTGAGGCTGCATCCTTGAATCAAAGCTGTAGAAGGAGAGGAAGACAACGTAACAATGGGATAATATTATACTGCTGTCAGGAGAAAAAACCTTGTCTCTCACTTTTATCATTTGAACTTCGGCTGCTGTGTGGAGATTTCACCACTAAGTTTTAGTCCAGTGTTTCTGCACTGTCAACACATACAGAAGTGCAAGGGTGAGTAAGGGTCAGAGCATCTCTGTTAAACTGTCAACAAGAAGATGGAACAAAAACTCCATTTTAATCACTACACATAAGCTATTTGCTTCATTTTTAACTAGTATTTTCCAGATTTTAACATAATGTATTTATTTTTAAGGACAAACATTTTCTTAAATTAATGCATTTGAACCATATTTTTGAGTTTATTACAAATACCTAAACTAAACACTAAAACAGAAATCTCAAACTTGTTTTCATTGGGGGCCTAATCAACAATATGGTTTCCCTGAAAGGGCCCATTGTGACTAGAAGACTGTTTAGACCAGGTGTGTCAAACATTCAGACCGTGGGCCAAAACTGTCCCTTTTGGGGTTATAATCTTGTCTGTGCAATCAATTTTGAAAATAAAGTAATACAAACACAAACACTTTATATTCAGATGGTGTTTTTGTAGAGTTATATTTCAATAAATATGAATATTTTATTTATTTATTTTTATTTTTTTCGCATCAAAAAACAAAGTGGACCAGGACAAACTTTTTGTTATTTATAGTGATTATGTTATGATTTTACTGGTCCGGCCCGCTTGACATCTAATTAGATTTTTCTGGGCCCCTGAACCAAAATAAGTTTGACCCCACTGGTCTAGACGATATGGATAATTACTCCAGAACTACTCCATAACCTATTAATAAATGTATCTGACAATATCATATAGGACTTACAAATAAATACATTTATAAGTTATGACTGTGTGTAAAACAGGCCATGTTCTTTTTGTCTTTTCAATTTCTTTTTCCCATGTACCAAAAGCCAAAACACAGATCACACAGTAGCAGAGGATTCAAACTCTCAGGAGATAAATTGTACCTACATGACAAAAATATCCTGTATTTGGAAGAATTCATTATATTTTGGTAGAAGTAGGACACTCTGTCAATTTATTTCTCCTCACCTCCACACTCACTCACTCTCACTCCCCAGCAGTGCTGCTGAAAAACAAGGATTAGTGGATTTATAATATATATTTTTTAACATTAACATTAATGTCAGCACCAGCTGCAGGCAGTGTGTTTTGTATTTTCATTTTTTTTAAGAGACTGTCAACCTGAGCCGAATTATTAGGCGGAGGTTGCAGGAGAACTCGTCAGCGTTGGGGAGGGACAACTGAGGTTATCTCACTGCACACTGTGAGCGTCAGCGGTTAAGATGTAAGCAGCTCCATTAGTGCTGCTGAATTCACACATTTTGTGCAAAGCAAAAGACATTAAAAAATCCAGGACTTTTACTACAGTAAACTAAGGGTTTACATAAAAAGAAGTTCTTAAATTTCACTTTTGCTTTAAAGTATCTAGAGTGTGCAGATGATGGGTGCTTATTCTTGGTTACTATATAATAGCCTATGTGCAGCATATATGTGCTTTGCTGTATTTTTAGGTATCCTCCTCTCTGGAGACCAGCAATTATATTCAGTGATAGAGATGAAAAATTGAGCCATTTTTTATGTCCATATTATGCAAACGAGCTTTTACCACGTGATAAAAACTCTTTATTCCATGCTATAATTACCCCACTTGTTACCCAGTATGTTGCCCAGCCCCCTGAATAACCTCATGTGGAAGTGACTCAGAGGGCCGCTGCCTTCAAGGACATTGCTTTAAGTGCTGTTGTATTAAAGATATGCTCAGAGGAAACTGTTTTTCAAGGACATTGCTTTAAGTGCTGTTGTGTTGAAGATATGCTCAGAGGAAACTGGTTTTCCCTATATAAGCTGCAGGATTTGATAGAAGCGTCATTTGAAGTTTTAGCTAAAAGCTAACGTATAAGAATAGATTGATACAAGCAAGACTTTTTTAAAAATTTTTTACAAATTTTTTTTTGCACTGTGTGCATTAAAAGTGGGTTTAATTTAAACTAAAATATGAATCTTAATTCATATATATACATATATATATATATCTATATATATATATATATATATCATATCCAATGAATATCGATCCAAACAGCAGCTGTTAATTGTCGATGGAATCCTTATGAGTGAGAAGGTTGCCATCGTTCAAGAAAGTACACCATATACCTGTAGTTTTAGTTTTAACCTTGTTCGTGAATCGAAGGGGGAAATTGATAGGAAAAATGTCACGTTTTTTTTTTAATTATTATTTCAAATGCAACACATCTGCTTAGATTTCTATCAACTTCCCTCTGACTGCAAGTGATTCTAGCAACTAGGCTGTGAAAGTTAAATGTTAGCTCACCATTAGTCAAATACGTGCAGCGTCTCCTTCCATTCTGTCAAAGGGAAGGTGACCTTTTCACTGGCAGCGACTGAAAGACAGCTAACAAATGAAGATGCCCTGCACAAAGGTCATGTTCTTCTTTAAAAAGGACATGAGAAAGAAACCATCCGACTGATTAATTGACAGGAGTGGCGAGAGTCAGAGACAGGGAAACATTTTTGGACAAACAAATATAACTTATATTGTTGAAAACCAAGAACTCCAAAAAATATTTGCATCATAATGTACAGTTCTGATATAGGCAGTGTCAAAACTTTTGCTTATTCCATTTGTGTGTTTTGTATCTGGTTTGAAATGTCTACTCTAATACCAGTTCATTAAGTAGGTCTTATTAAAATGAAATCTTATTTAGTAATACAATTTTTTTTTAATTCAATTTCTGAATTTATACTGTAATTGAATGCACTTTGCAATACAAACTTGTATTTATTTTTTCTGAAGAATATAAAACCAGCCATTTGTATAAATAAAAAAACACATCTTATGTAACAGCAAAATTAGCAATGTGCTACACATATACTAATCACACAAATAAGTCCAGTTTTGACATTTTGGACTGAAAAGTAGTTAACATTTGACATGAAATCAATTACAGAAGACCTTAAAAGTTGGCCCCGTTTTTTTTTCAAATTGCCAGGAAAAAAGGTAAACGTAAGTTTACAAATAGACACATATATGAACATATAAATATTTGACAGGAGTTAAACTCCTAAGAAGGCAAACCTTAAATAAACTGCAGAAAAATGCCTTAACTTTACCAAAAATGAACGAAAAGTAGAAGAACAGGGCAAGAAAAAAACTTAAAGTAAGACCAAAGAAAAGTTTGTCAACGGTTTAGCAAATAGGATTAAGAGGTTAGCCACATAAAAATGCCAAGACAATGAAACATGGTCCAAGAAAGTCTGTTAAAACTGTAGCTAAACTAACCAACCACACAGAGGAGAAAGAGTTTGAAGATGTCTGCTGTATTTAAACAACCCAAAATAGGGCTCAAATAATGCATTTCATAACAGTTTAATGATTTTTTTTGGAAGAATCACATCGCTCGACATCTGTAGAGCTTGTTCCCTTCATCATGTGATCCTGCCATCTGGCTCCTGGAGCCACTTCAGTGGGTACACACTGTATATGAAGCAGCTTTTAGAAGGCGTTCTGCTGTCTTTTATTCAAACAGCTGCTGTTATTTAAAGTGATGAGGAAGCAGCCGGCCTAGGGGACCAGGCCAGAGAGAGGTTCGCTTACGAGACGTCCTGTTGATTCAGTGAATTGCAGACACTCTGACTGACAAGATTTTGGCTTCTTAGTGTAGACAAAATGCCCAGGTCCTGACACCGAGCTTAACTTGTGACCACAAGGGGCGCAGGGGGGCCGGAGCTGTCATGTTTAATTTGCACTGAGTAAACTTAGTAGTAGTGGTAGTTGTTGACATACCATACAGTACAATCAGGGAGGCAGCGTGACAACAAACAGAGACATTCAGGTTAGGTTAAAAAAGGTTAAAAAAATCAGATTTACGCCTGTCCATGAAAGTTGGTACATGTTCTAATATTTTTATTTTTAACTCAAATTTGACAAGTAAAGGTAGTTGGTACATGTTCTAATATTTTTATTGTTAACTCAAATTTGACAAGTAAAAGTGATCTTTAATAATTTCAAATCCCAAAAATGTAACATAGTTTAACTTTGTCTGTCACAATATAAAAATATAAAAAATTAGGAAGATCTACAAAAAGCCCTTCTACGGATGTTTTTATTTATGTACTCTCCATTAACTTGATCTTTCAGCAGCGTTATTATCTTTAAAAAGACAGCATTTTCTTTCTTGTTTCTTTTTTCTCTGTTGTTTCCAGAAAGCATCAATACTGGCAGGGCTGCCTTTCGATTTTTTTTTTTTTTTTTAATAATGTACTCAGCATCTTTACATAGGAGCTGACCTTGGCCTAGTTTCATATGAAATCTGTGATCTCTCTCTGAACCTCCAACAAGACTGGACTGACCTCCTTCAGTCTTTATATCCAATGGGGCCTCATTAAAACAGTCCATGTGTGGAGATTAGATGTAAAGCCCCCGTTTCACTTCACCTTTTCATATTCTGGGCATCGGCACATATTACTGTACTGCACGGAAACTGTGAACCTCGTGACTTTACCGAGAGAGCTCCACTTCTTGATGTGATATACTGTATATGTGTATTCATCAAGATCTTGTCATCACCTCAGCCTCCTTGCATCATGTTGTTTATTAGCTTTGATATAAAACGTATATTTGGTTTATTTACTTGGTGGATTTAGTTTGGGAGTTTGGATAGAACCATGTCTGTTTGTAAAATGCAGCCATTATTCATGCAAACAGTAAATGGATGTAGGTCATCTAAAGACCTTCAAATAAAAGGTGGGTCTAAAAGAAAAGTTTGTTATACACTTTTTTTTGTACAAAAGAAAAAGAATATCTAGCACATTATGTCATTCTGATGTCGGTTTTCAACACCAAATAAGGAAGAAACATCATTACAGCAAAAACAGGATTCAGTTATATATATATATATACTGGAGCTCGACACAACCGACACAAGACCAAGAATGTTTTCTTAAGTCTCTGTATGAACATTCTCAGCAAGATTTCATCAATTCGAAAGTGGGGGAAAAAACTGTAAAATGAAGCAGGAGAGACCTCAAAATTACTTCTTTTATGTGTCATTTTCAGCAGCGTTTGGGCCTTAACAACATCGTGTATATGGTGTTTGATAGCGTCAAAAATATCACTGCTCAACTGACTCTGCTGGTGTGTTCAAAATTACAGACTCTTCAAAAGACGGATTTAAGTGCATGAGATTACAGTCACAGTTTCAGCTTCTGTGTGTGTGTGTGTGTGTGTGTGTGAGTGCTCTGCAGGGAAGGTGAACATCTATATCTGAATAGCATGTGCTTGAGGCTTTGTCTCACACAAAGACAGAAAAAAAAAAATAGGAGTCAAAAAACTCAAATCCAAAGTTAACATCAAACATGTGCTTTCAATACCACTGGTGCAGCAGAGCGTTTCAATCTCTTTCCCAAACTTTATTAATGAACTCCTCCTATTGGAGCTCCGGTGCCAGCGATTGGCTGCTTTGTTTGTGTGTTTGTTTGTTCATCGCTTTGACCACAGGGACAGTGTGTGAGTACCTTTGATGTGAGGCCTGTCTATAATTTGAAATGGGAGCATTAGCACAGCGTCTCTGCAGACTTAATATGGCTGCAGTGTTATTGGAGTTATCCTTCCAAACACTGAGAGACAACAAAATCATAATTAAGAACATTTGTAGTGGGGATTCCACTGTCACTATGGCAGAAAAAAAAGTCCACCCCCCCCCCCCCCCCCCCCCCCCCCACAGGAGCCATATTCATGTTTGGTCAACAATGTCATAACGGACAGTAAGGCCCCTGTCAGATCCCCGGTGACGAGACGAGACCAAATGACTCTCCAGCCGGAGATAATCAGCTTTGTGTGTCATGTTGACACGAACACAGTGTTAAGGCATAGTGCACTTTGATGCTGGCAACACTGGCACAAAGCTGATTTGAAAAAAAAAAGAAAAAAAAACGTATTAGGAGAACACAAAAGGAAACATTCCCACAGTGTCTAACTGGCATCTGCATTAAAGCAACAACGTGGGAGCGTAAACGGATTAGGAATGGCTCGGTGCATTAAGAAATAACCCAGGGCAATTTCTGTCCATTCTGCGAGCCTCTTCTGTAGGCTAACACTGGACCAATGCAGGCAGTTCAACTTCCTCACAGAGAAGCCGACAGCCTGATAGTTTGGTAACCAACAGATGAGATGTACCGTGATGTGCCAGAATGAACAGCAGCCAGTGTAAGAACAGCCAGTTCCCCAGCACAGGTTGTTCAATTGAATTCACGGTGCAGTATTTAGGACAGACCTCTGCTCCGAGTAAGTACACGGTAGAAGTCATGACGGCACGCAGCACAACAAGGAGAGAAGATCACATTAGATGAAGTTTTGATGCACTTTTATCAACTTCCTTATGGGTGCATGATGTCTTATGCACACAGGGAGATCCAGCCGGTTCTGAGGTTTTTCATTCTAACAATGCTATTGAGACAGAAACCCCATTTTTTTAAAGTAAAAGTGACAAAGCCATCTCGACAAAGCAGCGCTGGCTCGTCTCTTCCACCCACAGACTGCTGAGGATTACACAACCTGTTCTTGATGCTCTGGGATCAAAGCAGTGTTTGCCTGAACTACCCTTGACTGTCTTGACTCCAGATTAACATATATGCAGTACAGATGTATGCTGACGCATAATCATGGGCTGCCATCTCTTAACACTGTGAGGACACCATTAATCCTGACTAAATAACTGAACAACTGTACATTTTCTATTACCCTGGTTGAGTAATTTGGGGTCATTTCCTTGTCACAATGATGGATGGATGGATACAATTACAGCATGTCATGTTATGTGATTATTATTATTATTATTATTATTATTATTATTAATATTTTTTTCCTATGGTTCCAGCATCAATACAGTGTCAGATTCCTCATCATATATTGTTTTAACAGCATTCCACTAGTGCTGATGACATTGTTAGAAATCTTCTGATTTTAATGGAAAGTAAGCATGTTGGGCCTGCCATACCAGTTATCTTGCTAGTTACATTTATTGAATATTCATTTATTAACACCTAGCATGTGCACAGGTTGCAGCACTCCGAACCCCACACCTCAGAATGAGACTTGTATTTCATTCACTTGCAGCTCCTGGAAACCTTGAACAGAGCATGAAGTGCACAGAAATAGGAAACCTGGAAAGTGTACTTCACAGCCACGTGATCTTCAAGTGTGGAAACAAGGAATACATCATTTTGAAGTAAACTGTAATAGTATTAGTAATACTAACAATTACATGGTAAATTGGTTGGTTAGATGATTATGGACATAGAATGGGGTGAGGTGGGAATTTCCAAGCCATAATAATCATCAATTCAGCAGCTAAGGCTTTCTTAGTGTTGACACGCATTTTCACTCAGTGGATTTCAACACATACACAGACACAAAGACCTAATATTGCTTTTTTTTTTTACATTACAATTTTCTTTTTGAAATGGGCCAAGTCATTCAGAAAATATATTTCTTAGGCAAAACACAAAAATTGTAGACTATTTTTTTTTCAAATAACCATTTGTTCTGAACTTAACGCGTAAACTGTGACATTTTCAAATTTCCGATGGTACCTGAACACACCTGATGCGTAAGCTTTAGCAGGACCGTGTAATAGTCTTTGTAGACGTCTATTGCGTCTCTTTTCAAGTTGTTAATTTCTCAAGCTAACATGTAGCTAGCTAACACAAAATGGACAGGTTTTTGACAAGAAATAGAACAAAGGAGTAGACCAACACACACGAAAACGTGGTTGTTTATATGTTTTTTTTAATGCTGAAGTAATATTAAATAGTGAAAAAAATTAGAAAATACACTCTAAAAGTCGATGTTTTTTTTACATATTATGTAGCATTGTCTGTGTGGGTCCTCAGCCTGAAACTAATGCTGTTTAGGGGCATTGGCAGAGAAAACGAACCCCTGGTTTAGAGAACACATTCTGGATATCACGATGAAATGGTTTTTTTTTTTTTTTTTTGTAGCTGGAGGTTAAACCTATTCCATTTTCAAAAATGACAATGCATTTAGTGACGGTTTCGCTTATGCTTAGCTGTCAAATTGCAGCGGCGAGACTCGACTTTAATGACCGTGTCTGTCATATCGTGACGACTGTAATAATTCTATTACATGAAAAAGTCACCAGTAATAGCACACCGGGGAAGACGTCCACTATTCACCTTCATTCACAAATGTCTCCTCGGGATATTCAAGCACACTTGCTCATTTATGGAAGTGCTAGCGGTAATTCAGTAGTTAATCCTCCCACATTAAACCCAGAGGAACACCCACCAGCTAGCTACACCAAAGCTCGGGCAAATACTGGGAAACAGGCAAAGTTGAGGTCCATGCTGTTTTAAAACTTGTCTTTTATACAGTTACGGATGTTTTTAAGTTCTTAGGCAGAAGAAGGAGGAAAAGGAAGAAGTTGAAGTTGAAGAGCAGCAGAGGATTTGTATTAACACCTGTCGATTGCTAAGGATGTGAGACAAAAAAACGAAATTTAAGTGACAGGTATCACCACACGCTGTGACTAAAGCGAACCAAATTTCACTTTGAATTCTTAACAATCACACATTAAAAAAAAACAGTTATCTGACAGAGAATGTGTCAAACACAAGCAGAGTGCTCTCCAAAACCAGGCCTTCAAGGCTTTTTCTGCCGCCACCCTGTTGGAGAGAACGTATTTCTTGGTTCTCGCTTTGTATGTAAAACAACTATTATAGAAACTTCTGAGATCTATTTATTTTCCTCATGTCTGGTAACGTATCTGACATCACCACCACTCCTTAGCCTTAGAAAATTATATAAAAGAAAATTGATGGGTTACCTTTATACTCAGCAGAGAGTATCAATTCTCTGCTGCAGCCTGGTCCTAAGGACAAGTATCAGTCTGCGGACCAGAGGTTGGGGAACCCTGTCCTAAGACCCTTGCCCAACCATGTCAAAAATTGCTTCTCCAGTGGTCATTTCTGATCCACTCTCCATCAGTCTTTATATAAATGTCAACATTTTCTCTGTCACTTTCACATTCTCAAAATCATATGGTATAGCAGGTGATTCCTCTCACTTTTCTTTCACTGTTTCTGCTCTACTTCTTGACCATGATGTGCCTCCATCCGCCCACTTCACTCTACTGTATCATGTACTTTTTGCCAGCAATTATGTCAAAAGGCACCAAAAGGAAAAGGAAGTGGATTTGCCGGAACCATTTAACTGAGATCGAGGGTGAATAAAAACATAAATTGAACCTGATGGATTAAAAAAATGTAATGAATTGAATGAATTAAATATCGCCTTCAGAGTCAAGACTACACCTGTCCTCTCCCCAACCTCAGATTTTACTCCTAAAATCTGAGCTCAGGTGCAGACAGAGTTCATCTTGGACTAGTGCCTCTGTTTTAACAAATGCAGCTCAAATAAGAGCTGAAGGTGAACCTGATTCAGTCCATTTTTTGCCGTCTACCTCACTAAGTGGCAAAGTACATTCTGTATTCAACAAACACTGACACATTTAATATGAAACGCTTTCAGAGCCACTTTTTCTTATCGACCACTTCCCCGACTTGGCAGGTTGGCAGTTATTAAGACATAATAAATAATGGCAGGGGTCTCCCGCAGGCTGCCCTGAGTGCCTTTGGTGATGAGAATGGAGTGGCAATAAGAATGTGCATGGGAAAAAATGCAGCATTAAACCTAAAGAACCCTATTACCGGGTTGCCTTTTTTTTAGCACATACATTATGGTTATGCCTTTGTGCTCTGCAAAAACTGAACCTTGAAGATTAAGAGCCCGGAGTGCTACCCCTGACATGCCTACATAGATTTTAATTTTTCATTCTTCGGTTCTGCTTGACAAATGAAACCTTAGTGATGGCTGCAAGTTTGTGCTCGGTTATAGATCATCTCACCAAGAAGCACTGAACCTGCATGAAAGCTCGTACCAAATATCTCAAGTGATGCAAGGAGAGGAGATAATGTTTGGAGAAGATAATTGCTGACCTAAATCTTAATTCTCCACCTGTTCAACGGAGACAACGTTGTGAAGAACCATTTGTTTTAAAGCAGAACGTTTACTATATTCATTTAGCTGCTTAGACTAAATAAGAAGAACAGGAGGTGGATTCCTCGCTCCACACCAAACTGTCAGTTCATAATTGTGGCAATTGTGGTTTATTTTAAGGCTTTAAACAAAAGAGAAATCAATATAACATTGACAAAACCTTGCATTTAACACTTCACCAAAATGTATGGAGAAGTAATTCACTTAAATTGTCATTTAATAGGGAATGACATACCAATGTAAGTATATTTTCTAAGCCTGAAACAGACTCTGAAAACACTCTGAAGACACTTTGTGATTAGATTAAAAGGATCATAAACCCAACTCTGTGAGAGAGTGCTGTTTATTTCCCATCATCTCTAGTTAGAAATCAAGTTCTGTTACCATAACATTTGTGCTTTTAAAGGCCAAAAGGTGGAAATCGAGACTATATTAGTGAGTCCCACTTACATCTTAAAAAATGTAAATCTAAAAACCTTGAACTCACGTCATATTTACTTTATGTCAAAATAGCAAATAGCTATATGTTCACAACCATCAGGAATTACAAACGTTTTTTTTTTTTTTTTTTTTTACTGACGTATACACTGACGTAGGTTTCACAAAGAAACATCACCAATATACACAATGTGTTCACCTGTGTCATGGTGGTAATGAGAGAGTGAGTCAACCACCAGAGGAAGTCAAGGTGTGAACACATAGTGGATTGCTTTTTTGCTGTTTTTAAAACTGAACCAATTTCACTGGCAACAAACTGCTCCAGTAAAAAGCCAAAAAGCTTGAGATCTACTTTCACCATCTTTCATGCGTCTGCACTGGCGCTTAATTCCATGCTTCCTGATTGCCCTTAACTGTACATGTGGAGTTTGTACTGAGCCTTCACTTGTGCTGTGCTGCACACTGTGGTTCAGTGGGTTCCTCTGGTGCGATGTCCAGATATAAGTACCCAGAATGATCCACGTACTGCCCTTTTTTCCATCAATTCTTTGTCTAGTTAATTTCCTCTTTCTTCTGTCTGAAGCTTGAATTCTTTGTCTATTTCCTACTAACATGTACTGCACATGTGACATATTATGACTCCCTGACGCTCACAGATATCCCCGTCACACACAGAGCAGCTGTACTACATTGTTGACATTGGCTCTTCTGTGTGTTTGCTAATAATAAATGTGCCGAGCGATTCATAAAGATTCTATTCATATGGTGGCGAGACAAACACAACAGTCGTTTAAGGTCGTCAGATAAGTCGTGTACTTGCTGTTGTTGATTTCTTCAAGAGACCCCTAATGACTAATACACATATCATCCTTAGTGAGGGGTGGATGGAGGGGCATGGGGGGGCTTTTCATATAACACATACTCTATGGAAAAAGATATTGGAGTTAACTTTTAATATTAGGAAGAGAAAGAGATCTCTGAGATGCAAAGCTTGAAGCTGAGTTAAGGTATCCTGGGGAAAAAAATGCCAAATACTTCCTGCCATCTGTCAAATCCAGAGACAAGATGTTTCCTCGTCTACTTCTTCTGTTTCACACATGGGTTCATTTGTTGTGATCTGTTTTAACCTGCATTTGCAGCAGTCTCTCTTTGTTTCCAACAAAGATAATGGTCAGTTTCTGACCCAAACCCACAGCTATGTTTAATAAAGCCGTAAGAGGCTTCACAGCCACAACAGCTGCTGACACCACTCTTCCACTCAACCACCGTTTGAACTTACTGCCCTCTGGGTGAAGATACACAGCTCTGCGGAAGGACCCACCTTTATCCTCAGAGTCACTGCTGCCCTGAGTAATTGGATGTCGCAGAGGGGAAGTTATTTGTTGCGTTGCATCACTGTGCAGTACTGTTGTCTATTTTGACTGTTGTTTACTTCTTACACTGTCTGTTAAATGTGTTATTTGTCTGTCTGAAGCTGACTACTGTGCTGTGGAAATGATTTTCCCCACAGGGGCAATAAAGTCTGAGCGTAATTGTGGATGAAAATATGCAATAAAAACTGATTGGTGATGCAACAGCTGAGCCTGTACGGACACTGAAAAAGCTTTAGACGTCACTGCAAAACATTTGTATAAGTAAGAAATCATTTTAACTATAGTAAAAATATTTTCAAAAAAATGTTATAAATCCAAAAAGTCCAAAACAACTGATTCTGGACAGTCAGAGTTTAAAAAATACATAATTACTACTATAGTGTGGTAACGATGAAGGAGAGCAGAGTGAATAAAATAAGAGAAAGTAAATAAAAATAATCAGTAACAATGTATTATTATTATTATTACACAACTCTGGTGCTTATCATATCATGTTAAAATGTGTCACACAACAGTGATATTGACCCACACAGAAAATTATAGAATCATATTGCACTAGAAAAAAATATATATATATATATATACACAAATATTATATATATGTATGAGTCTTAGTGACTCATTTGTGTATTTTTACATTTAATCTTCAATCATCATCGCATCATTTCTTTTGTACTATAGGAGACTATTGTCTCTCCGGAAAGGAGTCGAGTGAAAAAACACGGTCCCGACATCAAAGCCCGCAGTGTTTGATCACACACTTATACAGCACTTGTTGACAGACCCACACACAGCTCTTCAGGCACAGCCTTGTACACACCAGAGAATAGAGCGGCCTCATTCAAGGTTTAAGAGATAATTAAACATTATTATTACTATTATACAAAGGAAGCAGGGAGGGAGGGGGTGTCTGGGTGGGATCCAGCCACTGCCAGGTGCTCAATACTGGGGTCGGAGTGCGGTCACGTTGACTGAGGGCCAAAGTCATTCAACACCGGATGACTTTTAAATACTGCTGTCTTTGAATATTCATGGAGTACAATACGTGTGATTGGCTTAAGGCTGTAAATGAATGTTAAACACACAGTGTCAGAGCAATTGATGTATTAAAACGTCTGTATCCAGCAGCAGGGGGCTGAACTAAGAGAGGTTTCTGCAAGAGTGGCATTGATGGCAAGGACCAAAGAAAAAAATCAATCAATTGAAATCAATTAAAAAATGCAGTTTTGCTTTTCGTTATCATGTAACAGGTGTTGTAGTTGGGCCCGAACCTTGTTCAACCAGGAACGGTGTCTTTACCTGTACAAGGACATAAACTCCAGAACATGGATTTTAAGGCTGAAGGAGAGTTTTTAATCTGATGTAAACAAACACGAAAGTGAATAATAGATCAAAATAAACCAGAATCTGAGTAACCTCTGAATACCAAGTCATGGTTAGAAATGACTGTGGTTGCTAACAGTCCAGGTCTATGGAGGCAGCATGAGCAACAGTGCAATAGATGTTGTGGGTGAGGATGGAAGAAAAACAAGCTTTGCTTCTCCATGATGAGTGACAGAGAAGGAGCCTTTTATTCTATTTCTCGCGTGTTTAAGGTGCGCAAATCAATGATTTAGAGAACGCCCACAATAACTGTCAGCGTGGAGCTAATAATAACTAATGTCTCTGCTGCAGCATCACGAGTGTTGTGTGAATGTGTTTCTCCTGATTTCATCTAGTTTTGTCTGTGCAACTCCAGCTTTACTTACTTTAATAAAGTTATATTACAATACGTGGTGAATACTGACATACGCTGAGAGTGTGTTAACCTTGAATAACACACACAAAAAAAGAAGAAAAACACGCAGACAAGGTTGCATTCACTGTTTGGACTTTGATGCTGTTGAAAGAGTATTAGTTTTAATTGAAGGATAAACCAAAAAAAAGGGAAAAACTAATGTTCAACAAGCTCAGACATCATTGAAAAGATACACTGCAAATTCAAACAAACGCAAAAGGATCAATAACACATTAGGAGATCAAGATATTACCTTCTGGTTTTAATGTTGGAGTCTTTACTCTGATCTCCATACCTCTGTGCAGCAGTGGAGATGGATTACAGTTCTTTACTCCTCCACAGTGAAACAAGTGCAGGCAGTGCTTTCTGGCAAGTCTCTCTCTATTCCTCAGACAGGCTGAGTTCAGGGCTGAGTTTTAACAAATGTTTCATGTGTTTTTCACTGTCCGTCGAACACAGGGTGATACATAATTTAAAGAAGGGGGGAAAGACAATCTTATAATCTAACCAGAAAAAGTCAAAAATATTATTTTTTACTTTCTTATTATGGAATTTCAGGTAGTTTTGAAAGAAATATATTCTCGTAAATGACACTTCTTAATCCCAGGTCTTAACCCATAATATATCATTGAAGTTGACATATAGTATACATAAACATGCTTAAACACCAGAAAATGCTTAATTTTCATGGCACACAACAGGCATTTCTTTTTATATTCTGAAGGACACTTCAATTAGGAAAAGGTTTTAAAAAGGCTTTAATGAACATTCTTACATTCTTTTTCATAATTTTCTATTACTCAGTTTAAACAGTGCTCAAAGCCTGCCAGACATCCTGTCTATTTTCCTATTAAACAGAGTTTTTCTGCAATCAGAATCAGGAGTCATCAAATCATGTGCTACACCAGCTGGATAATTATGGCCGTCTCAGTGCTCTTCAAATTTACATTATGTCCGACGTACAATATCAATCCACAGCTGGTGGAGAAGCATTTTGTTCGAGTGATGTATATAGAGGGAGTTCCTGAGGATTTTGCGGCCCAAGAATGCAGTTCCTGAGACCACATCTTTGGCCACAGCCTTCCTGGAACATCAGTTTGGCTCTCCTCCTTTGATTTTCAAAACAATGAAAGGTCTAAAGGTCAGAGCTTTCTCCATTGTCATAATGCAGAAATGTACCTCCACATACTACGAATGACTATTGAAAGTAATTCTGTGATACAGTTCAATATGGTTTCTGGTCCAGGAGCCTTACATTTTTTGACTCTTCAGTCTTTGCTGCTGCCCAAATAAGACATCACTGAAATCTTTCTTGAAACAGTGAACAGACACCGAAGAGACCTAATCCAAAAGATATTAGGATGTAGTCTTCATCCTCTTATAAAGATGAGGCAGATCAGGGATTCAGAGGGTCAGCACTGCAGCTGTTCATTGCTCGATCAACTGTCAAGACGCAAAGTGCCCTGGAAATAATAGATCAATTGACTCTGTCCAAATATGTCCAGGTGCTGGAGGTGGTGAGCTTCATCACCTGTGAATAAGTCTGAAATTCAAAACTCACGGCAGATATTCAGATGCTGCCGTCTGAGCGTTGGACACAAGGGCGAGATAGCAGTCTGAGGATGACCATTGAATATGAGCTTAACATACTGAACAAACACCTCAGACAAGCAAATTAAGGGCAAACAAATTGCAAATTAGACTTCTAAAATTCATTCCCAAATGATTTTGGGAATGGTTGCCAGATAAACACGTATAATTTCATAATTTCAAAGGCTTTTATGATGTTTTTGTCATCCAACTAACCAATCATGAAAATGTGTGTTATGTATGTTTGCTATGTTTTGCCAAGGTAGGGCACAATCAAATCTTTCAGCTTTTTAAAGAACAGCACTATAATAAGACATAGTGCAGACATAAAAAAAAGTGGGTCAAATCCTTTAAAATATCAGCACAAAAACCAAGGGTTCTGTAGCAACTCCTTTATTTGAATATTGTTTGTGCAAAAGGTTTGTGTCAGGTCTGTCTCTCTCTCCTGGGACAATCAGTGTCATCAGCTTCACCTGGTGACAACTATCTCTCTCCCTCAAGCTGTCACGGTCAGGTCATGGTTCCTGTTGCTCTTCTGGTTCTGGGCTTTGTTTATATTTGCCCCATGGCCTCGTCCTCCAGCTCTGTTTACCAGTGTTGTCCATTGTGCTTCTCCCTGCGTCTCCTTTGTTCCTGCCTGGCCTATGTCTCCGTTGGATTTGCTGGATGTATTTAAGTGTGGACTTTTTGAACCTGATGGCTGTTCCCCCAAGTGCTGCTTTTGGATCCTGTCTGCTTCCTGATTCCTCCTGAACGCAACGATTTGAAGATGGAAGACACTTCTACCTAAAAAAGGTAATGTTTTCATTTAAACTGTTACATTATGTTTATGAGTTTATGATCAATGGGCTGGAGCTGTGCAGGGGTGGGATTACTGCTTGCCATCTGAAGGCTGCGGGTTTGATACCACTTAGTCCCCAAATCCTAGGTTTGTTGTGTCAGTAAAACTCTCAAATCACAGTGCACTCTACTGCTGTTGATAGCCAAAAGTAACAACCAGAGAGTGAATCTTATTCAATTTCCATGTTGAAAACAGTAATTAATTAAAAATATATATCAATAAACTTTCATCTGTTCAACTAGGAGACATGGAAATTATTTTGTTTTTGAGAAGTCACCAAAAGTGCCAGCTTCTTTAAAGAGAACAGAATACATTTATACGGTATCACAGTGTCACAGCTGTCCAAAACAAACAAATTAAATATTTGTTGCATTTTATCAGCTTTAACTTTGTACCCTCATTATAAAAAGATGCTGAAGTCTGAACTCATACAGTATATTTACTTTTCTATGAATATGGAAACGTGTCTACTTAAAAAGCCATCCTACTTCAAAAGGCTTCACATTTGCAATAAAACGTCCCATGAATGTGTTTTTATCTATATTAAACAGACACCTTTAAACAGTATATATATATATATATATATATATATATCCTATCGCCTCCACCTACACACTGCAGCATTGGTTTACTGTAGTCTTCTTCTAGTCAGGGATGCTCAACGGGCTGGTGCAGCAGCAGCAGCTGGTAGAGGTGGCGTTTGAGGTGTGCCACCTGCTGTTATTAATGGCTGATGTAAAGGAGGAAGTGGTAAAGTAAACCCTATATCATGGGGAGAAGGAAGAGGGTAGTTCACACCTTTGAAACAAGAAGGATGGTGGAGGATTGGCCTGAGAGTGGAATAAGTGGAGGTGGGTGCAGATGGTGAACCGAAGGCTGTTGGTAGTGTGAGGAAGTCTGGAAGGGTGTAATGTATAAAGCAGTGGCTACTAACCTTTCTTGGCTTGTGACCTCATTCTGACATCACACATTTCTAGCAAATCACAGCAGAATATTCTGTATTTTATTCAGAGTTGATTAATATTCATGGAAGTGAATCCATTTGGTTATGATTATGTGGTGTTTTAATTATAATTTAAAAAATAAATAATTATGTGTGTATATATATATATATATGTATATGTTCAAAGCCAATGACGCTGGGTCATGGCCGTAAGCCTGAAAAATCCTTATCCAAGGAGTCCTCGTGTAGAGCAGACAGACATGGGGGAGAGAGGTCGATCAAAGGTCGTGGATGTTAGTCAGCAGTCTTTGAGGACAGTGACAGGTTTAGAGGTGGTGGAGGAGAAAGAAAACTAGATCTGGCTGTGGTGGCGGTGAGATCTTGGATAATTTAACTTTAATGTCTTTTCTTGAGTTTTCTTGTCCTTTTTGTGTGGCCCTGTGGTTGACTGACAAATAGGTGAACCTTCACCTCGTCGAACGGCTGCCGGGGTAGGGTCTAGCCTCCAGGCCTCACGCAGATCAGGCTGAAGTGAAAACCAATATTTTCATTCCCAACTCTCTTACTGCACACCTCTTGAATAAGATGGCGGGTGTATGGAGTCCAAAATCAATTTTAAAGGTGTTTATAACAATAGATTGATTTATTCCCATTCACCTCGTGAGCGGTGTCGATTTATCGCTGGTCCTGGAAAAATATAATTATGTGCTCATGCATTTAATGCTAAGGAGCTCAGGTGTCTGTGCATATGTGCTTTGGAATGATCTACTATACTGGCTTACTTAATGGATCTGCATAATTTAGGTTGCCAGGGATTTATTTTACTTATTTATTATCACTTCTGCTGTGGTGTGTCTACACAGAACATGTTATTCTTTTATTTTATTTTTTTAAGTTTGCCTCACATGCACCTGTCAGAACAAATTAATCTTTATCGTGTTCTCCTTGCTGTACACGCACAGGCCACACACATACGTTATTTTTATTGGAAGAAACACTGTGGCTTTGTGAACCAAAGTGCTGCCACCAAGCTCCTGCCCTATAATCAATAGGCCTGAAAATATCCTATGGAGATTTCCAGAGTTGGCAATTATTTTTTTAAGGTTGTTTGTTTGTTTTTTTTTAAGAAATATTTAGCATCATCCATCACTTTGTGGTCAAGTCCAGCCACACATTATAGACGGGGTATAAATATTGCCAATATTAGTTAATCGAGTGGATATTTAAAAAAAAAAAAAAAAAAAAAAACCTTGAACCATGCAGTATTTAATTGCAACCTTCAGTAATGAGAGAAGCCCTGAGCAATTATGCAAATGCAATTCATTTAAATTGCAATAAGTCTCAATTTAAATGTTCTTGGGAGACACACTTTAGCTTTATAAACCTTGATGTTGCGATTTAATATATCCCTTCCATGATTATAAGATGTGGATGCGTGTTGATATTGGGGCAATTTTAGGTAATAAAAATGTTGTTTAGGGTATCACTGCATTCACAACTTTGGAAATAAAGAGCTTTTTAAGATGCAGTCTGCAAAGGGACAACATTGTATTTAAATGTCTGGCTGCTGTAAATATGCGTCTGGACTGTGGACAGTTGGTTGGAAAGTGTACCATCATGATAATGAGATTCGGGAAGGGCTGTGTGCTGTAGTGTCTCAGCCAGAGGGCTTATCTGCAAGCTGTGACAGAAGAAGAGAAAGAACGAGATCACAGAGCAACACACTTTTCACAATTCAAACTGTTTTTTTTTCTTCTTTTTTTTTTTTTTAATAGTGTGGCCGACAATTTCTTTACAATTTTCTAACACTTGGATCAGTGACAGCTCCCACTGTTTTTTTTTTTATTAGAACAGCACTGTGTAATGTAATGTAGTTTAATTTAAGCTTAAATCAATTTCTCTTCCAGTTTTTTTAAGACCATGTTCTGTCAAGTGAGCATGTCGTTTTGTTTTTTTTTAAGTTTTGTTTTTGTTTTCTAAGCTCAGAAAAGGATGACGAGAACAGTTTTCTAATTATTTGATCTGGTGGGATATTTTGCTCTTTACGTATACAACATGTCAGATTTGTAATAAGAACTACATTTCAATAGTAAGGTCTAATGCATATGGAGCATGTCATCTATTTTTATAGAAAATTCATAGGAATTCTACAGCCACTGTTGTGTTGTCCTCCTCCAGTTCAGTTTCTCGCTGCCCACTTGTGTGATGGTCTATTAATGTAGGTCAGTATTTGTGACACATTTAATGTAAACAACGAAGACAGGAGCAGGACTAATTAACGAACTAAGACTAACTTGCTGTTGATTATGTTACCAAACAAGCAGTTTGGTACATTAAAGACCTGAAGCAGCATCCTAGCATTGAATGTGCTAATGTCTTGGTGCTAATTACGCTACTGTCACTTCTCTTCTCATCCAGAACACAGTGGATAGATGAAGGAAGTTTGTTTATTGTTCTCTGGCTCACTTTTTGTTGAGTTATTTGACACTGTTATTTGGTAACTTGGTTCATGTTCACCTCATACTTTACACCGACAGCATAAAACCCCTGGTCTGTTTCTGTTCAGTTGGCTTTTATAATCAAGACATTTTTACCTATCTTTATGTTTATTATTTGTATTTATTGTAATGGAAATCTTTATCAATGCAGTACATTGTCTAATGTGACAACAATAAAGGAAGTAGTTTTCAAGCAGACATATTTGTTTCCTTTTGGCCTGAAGTTCCTCTCTGTTAATGAGAAGAAGATAAAACTGGCTGTAACCATTTTCCTGATGGTGTCTTCACAGTAATGTCCTCATCATTTCCCAGAGTGCACTGCACCATGTGTAACACTGCTTTCCTAGTCATGCACATGTATTAAAACCCTGACCTATAGAAGTATCGGTATTGGTAGTCAGTATTAGGAAGTACCCAAATGAGAACATACAGGTTGTGTATGTTGTAATAATAATTGTATTGTGTATCTGAATTTATTGGACATAACTTCACATCCACACAATGTTACTGTTCATCATTTACCTGTAGCAGTTCTTTAGAACGCAGTAATCTGGAACAGTCTGTTTTTAGATGTTACAGCGGCAGCTGTTTGTGGGCTTTATTTTCATGGTCACATTGGTGTCCTGGTTTATTTTTAAAATACAGCATAAGTCTTTTACTGTCTCTAAGTCACACAATTCTCTCATTACATTGTTTGACTCATTCACAGAAATATAGGAAGGGCTGTAGTCTTTCTGTGATTGACTTACACAGATGTCTGGTCTTTGGCACGTGTTCCTTTTTTCTTTTTTTCTTTTATTTTGGGCTTTTCAGTGTGACCTCAGTTCATTACATTGCACACACACTCACGATAAAGTAGTCTTTTTAATTAAATAGTTGTTTCAAATGATAACCTGTCCTTATCCAAGAGGCTTATTCAGCCTCTTGGATTAGAGGTGAAACGTCTTCTTTTAGAAAATTCACTTCAGAACTGATGAAGCCTCTTGGATTAGAGGTGAAACGTCTTCTTAGAAAATTCACGTCCAGTTGCCTAACAGAACTTTTTAAACTATTCAGTTGTCTGTTTTGCAAGTGTCCTGTATTTGGTACAAACACTGTTATAGCTAAGCAACTATTAAATCAATACAAATTAATCACTATCTATTTAACAGTTACAAAACAAATATATATATATATATATATATATATATATATGACCTATTGATGTAGGTAAAAAGTACATCAAGTTAATCTGACCTGGTGACATGAGGCGGCCCTTGATGTAGGTCATCTGATGAAAAGAGAGTGATCTAGTTTGTGTTGTTCCCAAAAAAATCCCGACATTGTTGACACAGCTCCCCAGGGTGGACAAAAGTGATGGATGGATTACTGAAGAACACAGCCTCATTAAATACTATTAAACATTTGCCTGTGAGCCTGGGTGACAAGGTGTTGATGAGGTTTGACCTTGTCAAGGTCGGAGCTTGCTGTAAAAAGTTTGTTTGTGAGTTTTTGGACCGTGGGTCCAACTGGGCCAGTTAGGTTGTTGGCAGAAATTCAGTCATGGGTAATTCCATTATTTCCCATTACCAACACACATTTCATAGATCTGTTTTATAGATCATGGGGCAGTGGTGACATGAATTACCTGGATAAAAGTGTCAATCGTTTTGATAAGTTTGGTGCCTTTTTCACACTTTCACATGTTCATATATATGTATATACGATATACGTCTGTGTGTGTGGCCATAAACTGTTACATTTGGATGTATTGAACGACATTTGTGATATACAAATTAAATATGTTGTTTTTCGTAAAAAAAATGGCGCAGATGGTACCAGACCAAAATAGATCATTCAGACTTAATGAAAACCCTTTCTATTTTTTTTGTCCTGCTTATCTGAATCTACCTTTGCAGAGATAGTTTAGTGCTTCATCTGCAGTATTCCAGAGAGATGCTAATTGTGCTAAGCCAACCTGTAGTTTGTTCACCTGTGCTGAATGCCATCTTCACCAGTGACACGTGAACTGATATTCTTCATCTTGTTTTGAAATTTTGTCCCATTGTTGGATCAAGGGAAACCAGCGGTACATCCACCAAAATTGGTTCTTGTAATCTTACAAAATCTACTTTTTAGCATGTTCCTAATGTCCTGCACCAAACATATTGGTATAAGTCTCCTTGTGCTTCTCTCTTAAATGTTTAAATTTCTAACTTTTGGGTAAAACACCCTGTCAGTTGTGTCAGCTCTGCTGCTTTTACAGCTGTCATTGTGCCTCCTGTCATTGTGCCTAGCTTGCGGCCATTGAATTCTAGCTGAAACTTTTGACAGTTATTTATAAACTGCAAAGCTGTTAATAGTAGTAGTACTTTTTCTCCATGATCAAACCACATTGAATTGAATGAGATAGAAGTTAAAAAGCAGCCTAAATTTCCTCTAAATAAATGTGATGTTGCTAATACAAGTTATATCTCCATGTTACTTGAGAAAAAAGAAGTACAGTTACCTTTATGATTTTATTTCTGGTTTGGAGTAAAATGAGTTTCCATATTCCGCTGTAGGTCCACAGAGACATTGTTTATTTGTGTTTATTTTACTTCAGACTTCTGCTGCTTTAGCAATGGAGGATGTGATTGGATAAATTGTCAGTTTAAATCTCCAGGCACAGCAGCCAACTCTTCTTGTTTACAGATGAGTTAAATTCAAAAGACTACTACTGTGTCCTTCGTACGTATATGTACAATGACAAACAAACCTACTTTTTTACCCAGATACAAACTCAGTTTATTATATATATTTTTCATTCTCCTCCTGACTCTATCATCTGTTTTTCTCTAAATGAGATTGTAAAAACCATCAGTTAAAAAAGACCAAAGATAACAATGGTGTGCAAACATGCCATGTTGTTTTTATGTTGTTTTATGTTCAGGTTGTATGTATAATTAGAAGGTGATATTTGGATGCTGTGGGGAATTTAAACAGGTGAGTGAAGGCAACAGGGAAGGTAGTGAAGGACAAACGTACATAGCAGCAAACTTGGGTTCTTGGCTTAGTTGATAATTGCCTGGCGCTAATAATCTGATTCTGCAGAGCGTGTGTGTGTGTGTGTGTATGAATACACCATGTATTGTTGTTGTCCTGCAGCACTTACATGGGCATCAAGAAGGAAAAAAAAAAACACAATTGAGTTTCTCAGTAAATACAAGTGCTGAAGTAAGATACTGTATACGTGGGAGGCTTTTGCGTAAACGTCTCCTCATCTGTATTTTTGTTAATTGTTTTTCCCAATGTTTGTTTTTGTGTTATACCTCTGGGCTAGTCACCGCCGTGTGTGTATGGATAATTACATCATTACACAACTGGTGCTGCACATGCTTTTGTCCTTGTTTCTATGCAGCGCTCTGCTCGCTATTTTTGTCTGCCTCTTCAGTCACTCTTGACAGTTGGCCAGCAGAAACTACTGAACCAAGCCCAAAAATTCTGGCCTGAGAGAGATGTAGCACAATTTCAAACAATACAAGGCATAAACTCCCCAGCCATGTCATTACATACACCTGTTTAACTGCTATGTAATGTAAATATGTAGTCAACCAAACATCTCTGCAGTCAGTCCTTCATTCATTCAATCTTTTAGTGCTTGATTATTATAGTGTTGAGGGGTGAGCTGGAGCAAATTGGGGCAAAGGTGGGGGCAACCATGGACAGTTCACCAATCATTACACCAGTTCAACAGTCCATTTATATGGGACTTTTAATTCAGTGTTGTCCTTGGTGCTAGATGGGCTTGTATTTAAAAACACCAACTTGGCCATCTGGGATACAAATCATTGTCCATTAATGAAAACATGTCTAAGAGCAGCAGACTTCTGGATAAAACGAAACAAACACTTAATGCCACAGGTCAGAGAAGAATGTTTTGAGTGAAAAAGAAGGCCGCAGAAACAAAATCTGCATCTCTGAAGGCAAAACTCAAACTTCAAAATCTTAACCAGTCGAGCCACGTTAAAAGAAAATGAGATCAACCACTTCATAATCACACTGAACCCATTTTCTGATGACTAAACCAAAGTTTAATTTATCCAAGTCCTACATTATTAATAAATATGGACATTTTTGTTTTTGAAGCTGCATAGTAATTGGGTTTGTGAAACCACTGGACAGCAGGGACAGAGTCGTCATTCATTCCTTGACCTCCTACTGCTAAATCATATGTAGGTTTGGGAGGGGCTTGGCTCAATTCAGGCATTCATCAGGTAACAGTGGGGTACATGCTGGTTAGTTCAACAGTCTATCACATATGAAGATACAGGCTGATGCTCTGCCTGCTGGGCTTTGCTGCCTGACGCACCTCTGCCAGTGCCTTTGAACAGGCGTGCTCCTCTGAACACCTCCCTGG
>NC_024321.1:3954669-3972833 GCF_000523025.1 Cynoglossus semilaevis
GGGCTGGGGTAAGGGATGGGGTGGAAGGGGGTTTATTACCGGATAATGGTTGTTTAGGATTCGCTGAATGTTTCTAATATTTTGTACCTTATTCTAAGACATCTTCAGTAGTGGACCTTGGGGTCATTGAGTGTTTCGGCCATTATCAATAGACACTTTCACCCTAGGAAGGCCTCGCTGGGGTTGATCATGTGCCAGGGTGTGTCTTGCTAATTATTACTATTAGGTTCATTAACATTACTTTCTGACTTAATTTGCTACTGTTTTTACGGGCTAAGGTTAGTTTATTATTTTAATTGTGCCTATTATGTATGAAATTTACTATTGCAGGTACATTTACGTTGATGTGATTAGGTCATGCTTCGAGCCACGTTAAAAGAAAATGAGATCAACCACTTCATAATCACACTGAACCCATTTTCTGATGACTAAACCAAAGTTTAATTTATCCAAGTCCTACATTATTAATAAATATGGACATTTTTGTTTTTGAAGCTGCATAGTAATTGGGTTTGTGAAACCACTGGACAGCAGGGACAGAGTCGTCATTCATTCCTTGACCTCCTACTGCTAAATCATATGTAGGTTTGGGAGGGGCTTGGCTCAATTCAGGCATTCATCAGGTAACAGTGGGGTACATGCTGGTTAGTTCAACAGTCTATCACATATGAAGATACAGGCTGATGCTCTGCCTGCTGGGCTTTGCTGCCTGACGCACCTCTGCCAGTGCCTTTGAACAGGCGTGCTCCTCTGAACACCTCCCTGGGCCCGACTAGTGCATGAGTGTCACCACTAGTGCCAACTTACCTCAAGGATGATTTTTCTTTGGTGTGACCAAGCGGAGGGGATTGGGGCTGCGGCAGGGGAATTGTTAAGGGTCATCCTTATATTTACCTTCAGGGTGAAGGGACTGGGGTAAGGGATGGGGTGGAAGGGGGTTTATTACCGGATAATGGTTGTTTTACGTTGATGTGATTAGGTCATGCTTTATTTGGCCCCCAACTCCCCTCTCCTCCTTGGCACAAACACTGCCTTTCTCTGCCTCCTCTGCCAGTTCCCTGATGGCTTTCCTGCACCCTGCTCTTGTACATCTCATGTCGTGATACAGTTGACGACCCGACCACCATGACCATGCCCCTGCATCCTACTTCAACGAGGCATGTCATGGCTTTCTAGCCGGCCTCTCTGCATTCTGCTGCCAGCTCTGCATACTTCACATGTTTCCACTCATTGGTGGCCTCCATGACTTCCTCCCATGGGACGGTGAGCTCCACCATCAGAATGGTCCTGCGTGGCTCTGACCACATGATCAGGTCTGGCCGGAGCAAAGGTTCTGTGATCTCTCTGGGGAATTGGAGTTGCCTGGTGAGAGTACTGTTGATGTTACTCTCTGGTGAGGGAGGTTGACGTTCTCCCCGGCCTTTGCGAATCGTATGGGACGTCTTGCTGGGGTGGAAGGTCCGCTGTTGGCCTCCTGTCTGCATGACTACGCCACCTCGACCTGCTTCCTTAATACCAGGTCATGATGCCACCACCTCGACTTGCTTCCTTAATACCAGGTCATGATGCCACCTGTAGCAGCCTTGGGACAATGAGGTCTTGCAGCCTGACAGGATGTGCTGGATGCTTGCGTTGCTGGTGCTGCACAGGGCACAGGGCTCTTTCGCATCAAATCACTGGTGGAGATTTCTTACATATACAGTAGATACAACCATACACACTCGTACCTGTGGTCAATATACAGTGTACAAGTAGCGTAATCCCCAATCTGTGTCAATATAAGTGTACAAGTAGCGTAATCCCCAATCTGCCTGGTTTGGACTGTGGCAGGGAGTTGCAGAAACTAACGAAAACCTATACACACAATGAAAATATATGCACTCCATGCTCCTGCATGTACTGTATATGCCCCGGGAAGAAAATAATGGGTGCATGTAGAATTCCTTGTCAGTGAATTAAAAGTGCAATGTGATTGGCTCACAGTTCAGCGCTTGTTTCCATTGTGCTGCGACTTGACCGCATGTCAGTTTGTTAGTGCACATTTATCAAACATTGTTTGTTTTGGTGGAGGAGTAGGGGGCAGTGGACCTCTGTCTGACACGGGTGGATATGGCCCAGCAGTAATTGTCAAAACGCCAGAACTGGAGATGTGCATATATTTCTGTGTATGAGAGGAAGGAAATGAGGAGGAAGAGGCAGAGAGAGCAAGGGAGAGATGGGAAAGGATGGGGAGGTGCGCAGAGGAGCCGAGAGAGTGAAGCGGAGGAGAGAGAGAGAAGCAGCGGTTCGCCTCATCCTGCTGCTCTCTCAGCATCCGTTCTCTGAGAGGAAAGATAACGGGAAGAAAAGAGGAGCCCAACCTACTTATGAGAAACAATTTAAAAGGAAAGAAAATATAATTAACCAGGGTCTTGCTTTCTGTCGTCCACTATCGCCCCACGCAGCTTTCGCAGGGCTGCGCGAAAGTTTCCACCAGGGGGAGAAGGAGGAGCGCCCTCTCTGTGCTGTGGGGATGATCGTCGGATGCTGAATTTTCATTCCTGGAGGCAGGAATGTAGAAACTGTGGAGACCGGCTTGTCTTGGATTGATTTGCGGTGAATCTGTCGGAGGGAGAGATCTCACAGTGCCTCCCCTTTTCCCACTGTGAGTTTCACACTTGCATGCACGCATTTTCCAGCAGAACACGCGTCATTATTTCACTGTGGAAAGGTGGAGTATCTTACAGGAGCAGCATTCAAAAGATTTTGCCCACGTCCAGGAGTGTGGAAGGAGAGAAACACTTGATTTGCAGAACGACTGAAGGACATCTTTCATATTTGTATTTGGGGGAAAAAAGTAAGTTTCCAGCAGATACATCTTCTGATTGATCTGTGATTCTCCAGGACTGGGAAAGGATTTTAAAAAAAAAATCTTTCCCTTGTGGATCAGCTTCAGAGAGTCTCGTGGACAGTATGGTTTTGGATGACGTGTAAAGGTATGGTTATCTATTCGTTCATATATATATAAATATACATATTATCATCATCTCACCGAAGGGCTTTGAGAAAATGGCAGATTTTGGATCCAGAAAAAAGGGCTCCACTGTAGGGAGACTGAGGATGGGAGGGAATGAAGGAGGACTGAAGGTTGTCTGTGCTCTGGCCAGTTTTTTGCAGAAAAGTGCAAAGTTGTAATAAATCTTTCCTTAAAACAACAGAACATCCTCTGTTCCTTGCATATAAACCAGAACGTTTCCATTGATAATGTGAGGCTGCTCCCCATTCCAGTCATCTGCATACTTTTGCATGTACGTTTGCTGGAAGGGGAGATGTCTGACTGCAAAGCATTTCATCTCATCCCTGCTACATAACGGGTTATCACCAGGGGAAGCTGCCAGTGGAAGCAACATAATTGCAGCTGCTGTTTTTTTTTTCTCCCCATCCCTTATTCTTTCATCGTCCTTGCAGCAGCAGTCTGTGTGTGAATTACTTTTGTTTCTCTGACCGCTGAAGAGGGCTGTGCATTTCAAAAGCTGGATTTTATCTCTTGCTCACAAAGAACTGATAGTGTCCAATAATGCAATATCTGTCTCCTTAGCTCCTCTGCCTGCGTTTATCTGTGGATGTATGTGTGTGTGCAAGTTTAACTACACAGTATAAGATCTGGTCCCCTTTCTCAGGCTGTCTTCATTCAGTCGCGTTGTCTGCCCCCGGTGAGACGGCCAGGGAGCAGATCTCTACGTATGTTCTCACTCTGGAAGTTTTTTTTTTTTTTTTTTAATGTAGGGACTTGGGAGATGGAAAATGTGCACAGTAAAAGGCAGACATGGGTGTAAACTATCATGTTGATGATAAGTAAAAGGCTGAGAATATCCATGCCTACACAACCAACAAATATTAGGACGAATTCCATAAAGAATATACCAGCAGGCTCCTAGCTCTTACCCAGTTTGGTCAAACGATACTTTATGTACCTCCTCATGCAACGCACAAACGAGTGATCATTAAATGTCCTTGTCTGTGGGAAAAAAAAAAAAATCAAACAGAGTATAGCAGAACATCCACTGGGGGGAAGTGGAGCCTTTATAGGAAGCTGATGACAGTTCCTTCTCTATTCATTCTATTCGTAATGAGCTTCATCTACAGTACGTGTGTGCCAGCTGAGTGCACTTTTGTGCACGGATGTTGCAAGGGCGAACATTTAACTCAGTGAAAGCCAGTTTCTGAGTGTGTTATCTGTGTGGGTGTGTGTATTTGTCCAGTGCTTTGAGCTTCATCCCTATTTTGATGTTTTATTGAGTGTTAACCATGGCAGTACTGACGCACTGCTTCTGATGCAGACGAGCGTGATTGAAAGGAAAGCACTAAGCCTGACCCATGTTTTTCTTTCTAACACTGGAATTAGAAAATGCTGCATTCATCTCTTTACACACCGTGGATTTTGGTTTTGGATGATTTGGTTCAGCTGTGGGATTTTCTGTATCTACGTACCAATTTGACTTTCTGCTTCTATAGGGATAATACATTTCAGCTTCATGAAGGCTAAAAACAGTACAGTATGCAGCCAAGATATTCTTGTCATTTATGGTGTTGATGAAGGAGTCAAAGATGTGGCAACACCGTTTTCAGTGGATCCACTGAGTCAGAGGAAGCACAGAACAGAAGGGAAGTGTCTCCCCCACTCTGTACCGTCCAACACCTCAGGATTATTCATTGCTCCTGACATTGTGTTCCACATGAGGCAGAAAAAGATGAAATGACTGTAATGACGCAAAAAAAAAAATAAAAAAAATAAAAAGGGCTCAGCTTTTTTGATTTATCGCTGGCAGACAAAAGTTTGAATGGGTACGCGTACTGAGTCAGTGTAGGCAGCTCGAATGGACACACCTGCTTCTCTCTATCATAAATCATTTGCAATCACACGTCACTGTGCATCTGTCACTTACAGTCACTGCAAATTAGACCCAACGTTTTTATCGCTGTCTTAATCAAATTGGCAGTCTTTAGACTTCAAGTGAGTGTCAAGAACGTCGCCAATTAGGAGCTTTTCTCAGAATGTCTTACCTCATTATGGCGTTAACTAACAAGTTATATTAGGTTCCTTTACAAGTAAGTAATGTGTTAAACAAGGTGTCGCTGGTGGAATGGGAATGTAGTAAAGAAATAAAACCTGGTGTCTGACTGAGGGAGACTGAATAATCAATCATACATGGGAAAAAACTCGAGAAAGGGTTTAGACATTTTGAATAAAAATACCAGATTATACGTTAAAAGAGTTGCTACACCTCTGCTATATACTTTTAATTATTGTAGATTTCATAGTTTGCTTATAAATGCATTGTGATTTAGTGGTCTAACATAAATCTTTTTGACCAAAATACTTTAACAAAATGTTATGTATTGGCTAAATATAAAAATAATTATCTAAGAAACTAGCGGGATATTAATATTGTAGACCAAAAGTGCTACAACAAGAATACATCTGTATGCAAAAGCTTGTTTAAAAAAAAAAAGTATATCACATAAAGGTAGAAAATAACATACAGTATGTGACACTGAATATAACCCCAGAGCTTTGGAAAAAAAGTGTTTAAAAATAGGTCAAATTTGTTTCAGTATTTGAAAAAATCTCCTGCCGTAATTTGGCATTTCAAGCTTTAAAATTCCTTTAAAGACCAAAGGGATTCAGTTTGAAACGTGCCAATTGGTTTTTGTCTTTGTGTAATGGAGAAAACATATCATTTGATACAGTTCTACAAAAATATATTGAAGTGCTGTTATGTGGCCACAGGATAGTTATAAAGGGATTTCAGACAAAAATAAAATCTGTAACCAGAAGCAGAATAGTATATTGTTAGCCTTAAGTCCATTAAGGACATGGTAGAAAAATCAATGATCAGCGACTGAAACGCTGGGTTTCAAATTTATTCATTTATTTTTGTGTTTTCCTGTCTGACCTTTAGAGACTGTTGGGAATATGTACTCTGGAAATATCAGATTTAAACTTACTGAAGCAAAAAGAATTGTAGATACACATGAAACAATACTTTTGCCTCTTTGCTAATGTTGGTGCATGGACTCAAATAGATCTGTTGCAGCACTGCTGTGTCCAGGAGTTCAATTTGCTTTTGTGTTTCTGAGAAAAAAAAAAATCAATACTTGGAGAATTTTATAGCACACACATATTTATCCCACAGCTACTGTACATAGCTTCACCTAATGCATTCACTTGACAGGTAATTTACATTATATTTATGCTGCAGCCATGGTTACAGTGTCACATAACTATTATCTAGATATACGGGCCTAGGATGGAAACCTGCTGCTGAATGTGCATATTCCGTTATCCATGTGAAAATAAGTATTTTAAGAAATATATTTATTTTTATTTGCACATACTTTGTTGCCAGCCATTCTAGTTGTCATTCTACATTTATTCTTTCATGGTGTGCTTATTCATGCGGTGCTTGAAACTGATGGGAAGTCCTGGAGTCTAGATGTGTCTCAGATGTGTCTGAAACTTCCTGGCTTATCATAAAGAGGCGGCTCAGACAGAGGAGTGTGCAGACAGTAGGAAAGTTAAAGTGATTTACCATCAAAAGTGCGGAAAACTGTGAAAAGTGTACTCACAGTTATTGCAGTAGAGAAAAACATCTATAGTATATGAGACATTTATTTCAAATGACATTTTAGTCACTGGAGAGCAGGCTGTGAAAAAATACAACTGATTTGTAGTCAGGCCCCTTTCTGCACTTATGGGGTAAAACACAATATGCTCCAACAGCTGGGTCATTTATGGAAAATGCTTACTCATGATGGCCGACTGCTACCAAAGGGAGGGGCAATGATTGCGTTTTAATACCGACTGATCACTTTAACACAACTTGTTTAAAAGCAAAAATACAGCATGGCAGCAATTTGTTAAGAACCCATGGAAAAGTTTTCCATCCCAGACTGTAGTCCATGTAAGAAAGACAGAGACGAGAAAGAAGGACACAAAGGATTTCTGTCTGTTGTTCATGTGATGTGCTAAGTGGCTGCTGGTGGCAGTGTGTAGCTCCTCTGGGATACAGTAATCACAGGGAGGCTGTCTGGGTAGAAGTGCGGACTGATATACGCACGACCTCTGACGACGGTGACCCTGCTGTTGGTGCCACTTTGAAGTATGACCTTTCCCGGGTGAGCTGTAGAGGGCGACGGGTGCAGGAAAAAGTCATTTCCTGTGTGTGTCGACAGAAAGCATTAGTAAGGTTCAAGGGTGATGTACTGCACCAAGAGTAAGGGGCACACACTGTATTTGTGAATGGGGCTGAACAGAAAGGACTGACAGAATAATAGTCCAAGTTAAAGTCCCACACATTATGCTCTGCTCTGACCTTTGTCTTCCTTGTTACGTATAGTAAGTCTTACCCTTCACACTTCAAACACTTTACAGGTTTTTCTGTCAGTTTACAATATGGAAAAACCATGTTTTGAATATAGGGTTTGAACAACTGATCAACTAGCTAACAAAACAGTCATTAGATTGAGAAAAAAGGTTCACATATATATCTGTTGGAAAATACAGTACATGTTGCGAAAATCTGACAAATCTCTCAGGTAAATCACTTCAAGGCATTTCAATCTGTAACTTATTTTCTGTTTATACCTAGAATCAGTGGAACCAAGCTGTTATAAAAATGAATCATGGAAATGCCAATTGTCTGCAGATTGTTATTCAAGCCTGCAGTGTCCACAAGGCTCTCCACAGGACATGGAAATCATGTTACATGTTACAGTGTGTGAGGAGGGTACAATTACTGATTCAAGAAATGTTCCAATTAGCATTATAATATATGGCCATTTGCCTTTGTTACACATGGTTAAGCAATCAGTCAACAAAAAAGTTCTATTCCATGATCAATTTCTTTTTTAACTGTAATTCTGGCTTAAAGGAAATATAAGTAATACATTTGTATACCGTTTGCATATACAATATTAATGAAATATGCATTATATCATTATTACATGTTGAATTTTGAGATGCTGATGTTCACATGCTAACGATAACACATCACTCATAGACCTCAAAGTTTACTTATGGTTTTATTACTGACCAGTTAGAAATCCAGTTTAAACCAATCAGCCTCATTAAATATACACTCTCCAGAAAAACACAGCACATGTTCTAACAGAGAAGACTGATGGATGCTAGCTCTGGAGTGTGTCCTCAAAGCCGCTCTGTCACTTCTGTGCCTTTACCCCCTTGTCCTCAGTTTGCAGCAGGCTATTTAAAGTATTGACCACTCTGCTCTTTAGATGCTGTGTCTCCAGTATCAAGGTGAGCAGCTACTTACACATTCATCTCTCTGTCATGTGCATTGCTTTGCTAAGCTTGATCAATAGTCTTGTTAAATGATGGGTATTAACAGATCAGATCAGGTCCTGAATATCAATGTGAGCTGATGGCAACGCATGCGGCGATGTATTGAATGTAGCATAGCGTTGCGAGTGCACTGTCGCTATTCGCTTATAAACAAGTATTGTGAATATCAATAAATGCACCGTGTCTAAATATGACCAACCTCACTCAAGAAGGTATTTCAAGAACTAAGCATTAGGATTTGTTATAGGAGAAGCAAGGGACGAAATTTATTTGTGTTGTATCTATGACCTAAGACCCGTCTGTGAAAAATAACTGTCTTAACAGAAAAATAATGTTGTTTTCAAACATTTCAACATCTTTTAAAATGGATGACTTTGAAATGTTATTTCATTACAATCAATAAATGAAACTAATGAAGAATAAATGGTTATGAAATAATGTGAGCCTACATTAGTCAGAGTTATTTATCCTACAGCTGTCCCATGCTGTCACACAACTTGTTGGTGTATTTTTTATTTATTTTTTCTTCAACCCCACGTCTGCCTGTCACATAGCCATGGTCAATAATATAGTTTAACGCTTTGTGCTTCTGCATGTGTTAATTTAATGAGTCGTACGAGCTTCATATCTCATTAAATCAGTTCACCCACTCATGGAACCGTTATTATACTAGGGATCCTCGGTGTACGACGTCATCCAACTGCGGTGAGGACCAGTCCTCTCAGCCACAATATTGGGCTTAAAGATCTTTTGTGAAAAAAGAAAGATACTTCTGTTCCAAGTTGCTTTATTGACTAATTGCTCAAAACAAAAAGTATACATTGGTCACTGGCCAGAAAGCATTACTGTACTTGATCTGTCGTTGGAAGCACCAGTGCCAGATAAATATGCGACAAACAGCCCATCTTTAGAGTCGGTGGATGACTGATACAGTTTGTACTGCTCTCCTGACACGTACTTTGAATAATGTCAAACTTGTTTTCCTCTCTTCTCTGAGGAGGGCAGGGCACTCTGCCCTTTTCCCTTGAACACTCTGAGCCTGTAAGCGACTCAATGTACCATCCATTCAGTCAAAGCATTGGGATGAAAGTATCTGTGAAATGTAATTAGATTAAACACAGCCTTAAGCTAAAAGCCACAGGACAGAAAAGTTAGGTCATTACTGGCGTACAGCCTCACCACTCATGCTTAGGACGGTTCTTAGCTGGAGATGCACGTCGGCTTTCATCGCAGCAATAGTTTTAAGTGTCAGGACATGAAATTTTCACCTGCCTCTGAGCACTAACTTGTGTCTGGACTCCGCTCCTGTCAGACTGAAAGGCTCCCAGCAGGACAACAGGACTGCACTTGTTAGTGCAGGTCACTGATCCTGGTCTCCTTTGGGCTTATAGCTGATATAGACCAAAGTACAGCTTTGGTGTCTGTAAGTCACTAATACTTCATGTGGGGCAACACGAAAAGGTCTGACACAGGTTTTAACTTCTCAGGGAGGGAGAAGATGTGTGGGGGTTTTTTTTAGTAGCTTATGTTCCCAGTCTATGATACGGTCTAAAAAATTGTGGCTAAACATAATAATAATAATAATAACAACAACAACAATAATAATTGTGCTACAAACTTTCTCCAACACTTACAAAATAAATGTATTTATTCCTATATTTGTCATTGGCCGAATCAAGCATTATGAAAAAATACATATTATCATTGCTAATAGGCAGACTTTTTTTCACAGAGCTACAGATACGTAAGTCCAAAAAATATTTGGGAATTTTAAGGTGTATAAATAATTTTTATTTTTACTTTAGAAAACTGTTTACCCAAAACAACCAAATCATTATTCTCGTATTACAGTGTGTGTGCTATAATGTATAGTATATAAGAATGCGCTATGATAAATAGAACAGTTTTTTGTTCCAATATTTGATCCTGAAATTTTGCTCAATATCCTAATGATATTGATCCTGAGTATTGATACAAACCAGTACAAACCAATGTCAATTCTACCTTATCATTCAGACCAACACAGTATGGATGAATAATTTCCCCATGAAGTCAGGGACTCGATACAGTCACAGTATTAAAGTAGGCCCTGGACATGATTTATATTCTTTAAGGACATCATAGGTTTCCACTTTTGGAACTATGTGACCTTTAACAGTCGACTGCTATCCAGTAAGTGCAACCACTTCCATTTCATAACCGTGTTGCTGTCGTCCCGAACTCCCATATAATACACTCACCCCCTGCTCTTTTTTTTAGGCTGTTGCATAAACTGCCAATAAATTTGCAGGAAGGGCCATGATTCACTGTTGCCCTTTTAATTTATTGCATGCCTCCTTCTTATTTTCCTACAATCTCAGATAGCTGTCAGTGCGTCGAGAGTCTCATTGGAACCTTTGTCATGCCTCTGCTCCTGGGCTGGGGAGCATACTGTTCTCTCTCACTCCTTCTTTATCGCCCCTGCCCTTTCTTTTCTTTCTGATTTTCTCCTTGAACAGTGTGTTAGCGCAGGTTTAACTTATGCATTAAGGAATTATCCTTGGATGGGATGAAGCCTCTGAAACCCAGCTGCACTCTTTTTAAATCTTAAATTTGGTTAAAATTTAAAATTTGTAGTTGGGTTGATTTAATTAATTCATTGTTGTAGTTTTTTTTTTAAAGGCTGGCTCGGTATTGTTTGTCTTTATTTCTGCAGTAAATGAGTTGGGAACAAAATATCTATTTCTGAGAAAATGTTTTTTTTTTTTTTGTTTGTTTTGTATTCACCAGCATGACTGATAAAATGATCTTGTGGCACTTCATACCATTCTGGTGATGTTTTTAGTTACTTTATATTATTTATTTTACAGAGAAACAATTTATCGTCTACCATAATAGGGATGTTTGGCTTTCCATAAAAAAATAAATCTTCTGTACACCAATTACTACGACAAAATGTTTTGAATAAGAGATGCAATTGAATCGTTCTGACAGTAATTTCTTATTTGGCAGCAGAAAACGCAGTATAATTATATTAAGATGCTCTTGTAGATTATAAACATTTTATCCACTGATAATTTTATTCAAAAGAAAGGGTGATTTTTTTTTTCCCCCACATAATTTGGTTTAAACTTTAAACAAATGCGCATTACATGGAATATGTTGTCATTTTACCTAAATATAACAAGATATGTAGGTCTGTACTGTATGTACCAAACTAATATGAGATTAACTTTTGTATCCATGTTTTAAACCATATATGTTTTTATACATACACTTTCTATTGCCTTGGTCTTGTGGGCTAACGACGCTAATAGAGGAGATTGATTAATATATATATATATACTGTATATATATATGTGTGTGTGTGTATACTTTATGTATATATATATATATATGTTTATATACTTTGTATTTATAGTAATCACGTATCTGTTCCTGTTATTTGTGTGTCCTACGTTTTATCGAGTTAATGGCATTTCTCCATTCTCCATACAACAGCTGTGTACAACATGACTGATGCGTGTACTTGGAAATATTTATTGTACAGAATAAAAGTGCAAATTGCACTGCTGTTGGATGAAACCTCAATATTTGTATTATAACCTTTATCTCAGAGCACAGGGGATGCTGCAGTTGTCAACACTTGTAATTCTTAATTCCTTGGATTATAAATCAATGAGCATGTATTAGGGTGAAATCCCCACAGTACCCAAGGCCTTGTTTGTGATCTGCGAATGAACGGGAGAAAAAACGTGCAGCCGAACCTCAGGGGATGTGAAGCAGATAGACTGTGGACGTGCTAGTCACAGCCCACAGAGCCTATCAGATACTTGGGGGAAAAAAGGAGGCTGGAGCTCAAGGTCTGCTAGGGAAGAAAAAGAAGAACAGACATTTAGAAACTAGAGTTTAGTGCTTTCTGGAAAGCTCTGGACAACGTGTGTTGGATAAAAGGAAAGTTGTGTTCTTTGGTACTTAAACTAGGACTGCAAATTAAAAAATCTATATTGATCAATGTTCATTTAGCATTTATTTTAACTAACTTAGCATCACTTTAACCTATTTCTAAACTTCCATTGGCAACGGCAGCAGCAGGGATTTTCGGAGTCAATTAGTCAAAAAAGACACTGCAGTTGTAGCTAAAGGGCTACTTATAGATTAAAAAAATAGAGTTTCATGTCATGTCCTTGGAAAACTTAATGCAGTCTTTGGTGCTTGGCAACACAGCTGCATCTGGAATAAGATAAACGTCAAGCTCTGGCTTTTATAAAGTTTATGAGAAAGCAGAATAAATGTGGAGTGAGACCTCTATGGGGCGGAAATGACCGATAATCCAGTGGTTTATGTCAACGTAGCCCTCGATTAGCTCCCCTGAATTACTTTGTTGTTAGTAAAACCAAAAGTAAATCTAGCAAAATATTTATATCAGGTCTTAAATTGGTGGCTTCAACTGATAAATCCAATCCCTTATTTGATATCAGTTTATACATTGACATTAGAACTTAATCTCATCAAAACTAACCAAGGGGCTGCGGTGTTATCACTGACAAAATAACCGCTAACTAAATATTAAAACAACATTTTTTTGGGCTTATTGACCTGACCTGACTAATGCAAAAGACAAGAATACTAGTGATGCCATCGCCCTAAAAAAAAAAAAAAGAAAAAGGACAAGTTAAACTGGTGAAAGTTTTAGAAACTGGTAGAGGTGGAAAGTTGAATATAAAAAAGAGGAGAAATTGTCTGAAGTAATTTGTGAGTAAGAGATTACAGCACGGATTAAAGATTAGGGCGTGTTGAGACAGCAGCACCGCCGGTAGACTGAAGGAAAAGTTGGACGACGTAAAGTTCGAGGATGACAGCTGAGGTGAGGAGGTTTCATATGGAGTCTGAAAAGCAAGATTTATAGAGTTTGGACATGTGTTGAAGAGACGGCATTTTTATTAGGTTGGTGACGGGTCTGCTCGTTAAAAGGAAAGTAGAAAAAGCCTTCAGCAACTTCACCTTAAATGTGACTGTTGTAAGAGTGGAAGAGGCAGGATACGAGATGAAATAGAGGATGATGGTTCACTGAGGCGACCAATGAAGTAAACATGGAGTTTTTTTTTTTTTTTTTTTAGCAAAGGACGCTCGAGTCTGTGGCAAGCCCAGAAAAATATCTGAAGAGGCCCTGGAATCTTTTTTTTATCTGTACGTGAGTGTTTTAGAAATAGTACATTATAAATATCTAGGACACTGTATCATAAAGCAGAGGTAAAAATAGTGTTTTAAACATAGTGCCTGTAGATCCTGAAGGCATCTGACAAACCCACACAGCCACATCATACACAAACACACAAAGGCACACAGGCAGGCATAAGGCAACTAATTTAAATAATTTAGATAAGATGAATATGTTAACATACATTATGCTTTTCAAAATAATGCATCTCGAGAAGCATTTTTGTAAATGCGCTTGACAAAGTAATGGGATTATCCTACATGGCTGCGTCAGGAAGCCTGTTTGCGTAACATACGGGTGAGGAAACATTTACACTCGTTTAGCCATTTAGTTAGTTAATGATCGAGGACACGCTGAAAACACTGACACGAACATTTTTTTTTAATCCAGTGGCATTGATCCATGAGAAAAACACACTGATGTAACATAAAGTTTACTTGTGACAGAGTGCGCTGGTGATGATCTCATGGTTATATTTCTGGCCTGTGGGAAGAAGACAGAAATGACTTGGCTGGAAGAAGTTCCTGTGATGTGAACGACAGGACCTTGTTCACAGTGAGTCGCTGAAGAACATTATCCTGGGTGAGAAGGATGAAAGCCTTCCGTATGTTGCACTGTGCATGGCCAGAGACCTCGGTCCTGAGGGTTCTGTCCGTCTACTCTTCCTGTCGGACACCCATCTAATCCCATTACTGTGTGTGTGTGACTCACCACTTTCAACTGTGGGCCGGGATAAAAAAGCATAAGTAATGCATCCCCCGGGTGAATCCTTCCCCAGATCAATGGAGATACAATGACCATCTACAAAGACGCTTGGCTCAAGGCCATATTTGATCACTTCAACTGTGCACTATAATTGTTACTTCTTTTTTTTTTTTTTTTTTGGTTAACCCCTCTGAGACTTAATTATTTCCATGTGTTTGTAAGGTACCTTTACACAAGAACACAAAGTGAATACTTCAGCTTGCCGAGGAAGTAGATGAATATTTGATGGTGCGCAAAACGACAGAAGGATGGTGTGAGTCGGAGCGGGGGAGATAAGAGCGGAATGTGACGGAGCGTCAAGTCCTCAAAGTGGGCTTGAAAAGAAAAACAAACACTTGTTGACATAACAGCTGAAGACATTACAAGTCAGTAGGAAACAGTTGTGATAATGTGATGCGACTGGATGATGATCAATGTCTGGCTCCGGCGCATACTTTGCCCCTGTAATTTGGGTTTTGAGGACAGTTCAGGTAATTCAGTAGCATCACTCCTACTGCAACACAGGTGACCTGTAAAAAAGTCAAGGCACTAAGACGAAAATAGGATGAAAGATCTGAAGTAGTGATAGGAGTATCGAGTATTGACTACTCTTATAACATATTGATACAAATTAATAAACAAAAAGATACATGTGCCTCTTCCACAAATATTAGTGTCTTGCATTTGTGCTGCAACAACCTCAACCAGACTCATTTACTTTTTAGACAACACAATAGACAATAAACCAACCTGTCACGTGACACTGTTGTAATGGGCAAGTTTTCCTTTGTGCAGCTCTAATGGACACGACTCCACTCAGTCCTTAGTTACACTTACAGTCTTATCTTGAAGTGTGGTCTCTTAAACGAGCAGTTCAGAGTCAGTCTCTGCGATTGATTCTCTTAGGTCTCATGTCCATTAGTGACAGCTAATGGACATGAGACGGTATAGTAGTACAGAAGATTTTTTTGCCCTGTTTGAGAAAACACAACTAGGTCTGATACTTGATGACTTGATTTAATTAGACATGAAACTGTGGTGTGAATTGTTTTTAGCTGATGCAATCTTGGCAGTGAGATTTGGTTTGGTGTTTTTTTTACATTTTTACATTATTTTTTAACATATCAGTAAAAATTTATATTGGAATTTAGATTGGAAATCTTGTTTTTTCAACTAACTTTTTATTTTGAAAAATGCGGATGTTTTGCAAATCTGTCAAGTTACAAATTGCTGTTAAATGCCATGTTTACTTGTAACTAATATTGTAGTTATGATTGGTTTTCATTCTCCTTCTGTAACATTAGGCAATGTTTGTGGTAGCCTTTTTACACCTTTAGATGTTTATTTAAAATGTTTTATTTTCACTTTGATCAGCCCACTTATTTTAGAAGTTACTTCATCTATTATTATTATATAATATACAGTATACGTATATATTATATATGTCTATATATATAATATATACTGTATATACTGTATATCTATATATGTAGATTTTTCTTCTTTGATGTATGTGGTGAATGATACATGGATAGTCCATTTATATTTAATTGTCAGCAGTAAAGAGTCAAAATCTTCAGGAACAACCAGCCAATCAGAAGACAGACTCACTGAGCCATCCAGACTGTAGAATTCAGACTAGGCTCCGCCGTTGGATTATCAGGGTTACAGTCTGTAGTGTTGCCTGCAGTGAAGCCTGCTGTGCCTGCTCCGAGCTCACTTTTGGAGGAGGATTAGGGAAGAAGCACTCTTCTCACAGCTTCTAAACCCTCCGGGGCAGACAGTTACGGTGCCAGTTTGCATTGAGCTGAGCCATGGCAGCACGGACACAGAATGCTCCACCATCTGGGAAATTCAGGAGAGGGTCGATCAGGCAGCAAGGGAAGTCTGCATACATGAAATATGCTCCTAGTGAGCAGCAGTTAAAGACCCAGAGCTGTGAAGCTCAGCTTTTTTTAACCTCCTCTGCTGACTTTAGGCTGTAGATTACGTTATGCTGTGAGTTAGCAAGTTTTCTGCCCACACAGCGTAACCATAATAACGAATCAGTCAGATTTAGACAAGAGTTAAACTGAAAACCAAAAAGAGTTTAAAATAGTTGGATGTAAGTCCACCAACTTGAGATCATAGGACTTTATTGCAGCACTTTTTGAAGTTGTAATCTTTACTTTATTTGCAAAAACATATAAAATCTCCAGTAGGAATTTCAAGGGAATACAGATGTGCTTGGGTTTGTTTTTTTCATAAACATGTTCCATAAAAACGTTCAAAATTTGCCATCAAGTCCTCGGTGCTGCGATCATAAGAATACATACACAACGGCACCAGTTAGTTAGAAATAGATACCAAATATTTCAAATAAATTCAAAACACTTTATGTATCACCATTACATACCGTCTTAGCAACACCTTAAAGCTGCTACATATATGTTACCATGACTCTAACAATGTTCCTCCACGCAGTAGTGTACTAATGTGTTCCTTCAGTAGTTGCAGTAGTAGCTCCTTTGTTTTACAACATCCTGTTTTATGACTTGACTTACAGATTGTCGTCTCACTGTCATCCACTGACTGAGCAGTCTGTATAATCATCGGTGAGAACGTGGCACAGATTGTCGAGCGATAAGTGTGGGAATTTAATGAGGAAAGTTTCCGACGCTGGCAGCAGCGTCATTCCCAGGAGCAGCGTTCCTGTCACCGCTGCCTGATTGAGTTTAGTAAACACCTCAGTGCTGAAGTCAAGCCTCCAGGTTCTGGAATGCATTGCATTTTATGTGATCTACACTGGCTCGGGGCTATCCCCCTGCATGGGAGAAACATAAAACTGAGCAAAATTACGAAGTGACAATTTGATTTACCATCTGGTCTGACAAAACTTCTTAATGGTACATTCAGAAACTTGATTAATGCAAGAACTTCATTTTATTTCATCCTGTTTTCATGTGTTGTTATTGTGGCTATACTCATTCTTTTTGTAATTTTTCCTGAACTCAGATAACCTTGTGTTCTACTTTGATAGCAGAATGTACTTTCATTAGATTTCAACTAGGTCACAGTCTGTACACAAGCAGGCAACAGTAGATTAAGTGTCTACTTTGAAGCATCACACCTGGGAGACATTTGGCCTTGAAAGCAGAATAAAAGTTTCTTTTGCCGCCCGCGCCCTCTTGAGAGGATGCCGGATTTAATTTAACTTAATTATGAGATGATAACTTTTCAAAAGCTCCTGCTCCAATCAAGTCCCATGTTCTTGTGTAAGTATTAGAGATATAAATATTAAAATGTTTGATGTCAATCAGTGTAATCATAATATAATTTCCCCTAAAGAGCAATAAGTCCATGTTTTTCTTTTTTTTTTCCATGCAAATAAGTACAAGTATGTTACATAAATCTTTCAAAATCCTTTAAGCGGACCGGATGGAGACACCAGCGGGCTGTTTTTGGCCCTCTGCCCATATGTTTGACACCCCTTGATTACAGCACTGACAGCAAAAAAATGATTTGTTGACGCCCCGTGATGTCCACGTCCCCATATGTTCTTGTTGTTGGACGTATGTGTCGGTGTAGTTCCTTGTGTCAATGTGATGGTGTTAGTAAATTAATCGACTCGAATTCTACTTTATTGTCAGTGTATTGAAAACAGTGAGAAGTGGTCAATGTCTATGGCAGTAGCTGATGTCGGAGTTTATGTGTTCACCGGCCTAGAATGCATGCTAAACGTTGTATTACGGATGATTGGGTCAACATTTCGACGCCTTTTCTCTCCCTGCAGTTTGACGTACATTTTTTTAGGGCTCCTTGTTTCATCCCCCCGCCCCCCGCTGTCATTTGAACTATATACTCACATTTTTATTTCACTCAACTTGAAATCACATC
>NC_024321.1:3972928-3986503 GCF_000523025.1 Cynoglossus semilaevis
GAAGTGACATCTCCTGTCTGTGTCTCCCGACACGAGATCTTCCTTTTAAGCTGTCTTGTCTCACAGGTATTTGCTACAGTCTTAAAAGTCAATGCAGAACAAAGACATCCAAAATGTCCTACTTAGTATGGATTTGCTTTACTCATCCGACACACTTCTTGCACTTTTGCAGGTGTCACATTTAAACGCCGGGGGTTTTCTTTATATTAAGAAATATTTTTGAGCTTAAACAGCATTTCATACTTTACACTTGGTTGATGTATAAGAAGTGAAGAACAGGAACTCTTTAAAAGATTCTTTAAAATGTTGCTTTTTTTGTTGATAATGAAGATGCTGTTATTGTGGAAAATCGAAGTCATTATCCTGCTTTTATCCTGTTTGCTGTTGTAGTTAAAACGACATAAAAATAACAACACTATCATACGTATTACCTACGTATCTACTAGTGGGAATCACCTGTCATAACCTACCAACTGTTACAGCTGTAATTACCTTTTTAAATGTCATGAGCTCACAATCTTCAGTTTGTGACCTTTTGAATAAAATGTATTTAACTAAAAATAATAAATTACGGAAATCTTTCTTTGATCCATAAACGTATGATCGACAACCTAGTAACAGTCCATGGTTGGAAACTGGTGTGTAGAGCACAGAACGAGATATTACGATATGGAGAATATGATTGGATCACGCGCTTGTCATAGCTCTGTGTTATAGTCAACGTTGTTGTTTATTACATTCTAAGAGTTGGCATTGTCAAAAGTTTCTCTCAAGGACGAAAACATATTCGTTTTGCTGAAAGGAAGCGCTTACAACGACAGAAAAAAGAACGTTCTCTTGATTTAACTGCAGTGGTAGAGCAAAACAATCACTTGAAAAAAAAAAAATATCACAGCTCATAAAACCATATCACCGCTCATATTTACACATCACATTTCGTTGGAGCACCTGACATTTCAAATACAAAGTACTATTTCCACAAGAGCAGCATTTATGTTCGGATAAATTACTATTATTTACCCAATAATCTCTGAGAGAGAAGACCGTATCTAAAATGTCAGCAGAATACATAATATTCCTGAATGAAGATCATGAAGGAAAAATAATCTTATGAATACAGACATGAGTCGATTTCTGCTTCTCCTGTTTCCGCTGATGGTTTGAGTCACTGTCTGGAGCTTCATCTCATTTTCTTTTTTTTAATATGTTCATTAATTTGCATGAATGATGGCAACTGGTCCTTCTCACTTGTCTCAGTTGTTATACCTTGTTATATGTCTCTACTATAGGCTCTTTGAGAGTCTGTCTATTTTTTAGGTAAATATGGCGCTCTGTTTATGGCTGTGGGAGGACAGTGGATCGATTGAATTGAAACCTAATGGGAACTGTTCAAAATAAAAATTAAAAAGTAAATTCCTCCAATTGCCAGATGAAGAAATACTATATTACCAAACGTCAGTATCTTATAGAGAGGAGTTCCAGGTAAATCCCAGGTGGTGGAAGGGCACGTTGACTGTCACTTCCAGTCTGAGGGGTCTGCAGAAGAGCCACTGGGAGGAAACCCCTGGGTTTCAGGGGCTTATTCTGTAGATTCTCTGTGGGTTGTATCGGACTGTGTGTCTGACCCTCTAAAGTAAAGACTTTGATCTCCCAGTCACTCTGGGAGGGGATGACATTTCTCTAGCTTTGACCTTTTAGAGCAGGGCTTTATTCCCTCCTACCAAAGTGGGTATTTCCTCTGAGTTAGGACCACTGTAATTACACCCTCACCATTTATTCATGACTATCATGTAATATCAATAGTTCTCATCAATATTCCTCATTGCTTCAGACTTGTTGTTCCCTTCTTCTACTCATCATCCCAATAGTGGCCTAGTCTTGGTTGTGGTACTTGTCCCTGTCATTGTCTATCAGTTTTAAAAAACAATTTCTTTTTTTTTTTCAGTTTCAAAAGTTTGTATAATTTTTTTAATTTTTTTATTTGTCAAGCTAACTCTGGGATAACAGTTGTTGACCAATATGCCATGTTTTCTTAAAGGCTAACTCTATCTACCTAGCTATTTCTTGATGTAATTTTTGTTAGTTTTGCAGATTATTAAGGCTAACTCTATCTAGCTATTTCTTGGTGTAATTTTTGTTAGTTTTGCAGATTATTACTCCACAAACTGAAGGTGATTTTCAAATAGAAAGTTTATCATTTCTACACAATTTAGCATTTAGCAATCAAGCTAACCTTTAAATCAGTCTCTACACATTTGGCTGCTTGTCGTTAAAAATGCAGCTTTGCAATTAATCATATACTGTACTACATATTCTATACAGACTATTAGCCGATGCTTTTGTTTACAGAACAAAGGAAGATGATAATGAGATATTTCAGATTAAAGAGTGATATTTGAAATTGAGTTGGTGGAGATGTCTGTGTGTGGAGTGTCTGTTTTCTTTCCGGTGACTTGTCATTTGAGCCGAGGTCTTGCTGCCATTTAGCAGACGTGAATTAGCTAATGTGACCATTTCCTTTAGAAATGGCCAAACATTAAGGAACTGCTGAGTGCCTGTGGAGACGACCGTGACGGAAGAGATATCAAAAACGCTCAGGGCTTCCCTTTTAACCATTTTTTTTCCTTTCTATATGTTATTAGAAATAAAAAGTGTTGGAGTTTTTAGGAGAAAGTGGGAAAAACATTCTGCCAGTAAACTCTGCCCTTATAAAAACCTGTGCAGTAAATGCAGGCAGGGAGGGAAAACTCACAGCACAAAAACCAGCACCTGCCATAGGTGAAAACAACCTTTTTACTTCAGCATTTGGTTCACGGCAGAGATGAAAAATAGGCTGTCCGAATCTCTGCAAACTGTGGTCCTTCACTGACACCTAAATTGAACACGAAACAGTGAACAAGAAGCAATATCAAATTAAATAAAAAGAACATTTTTTCGAGAGTGCTGAAATAGGCTATATGCCAGGGAGCCACATTGTTAATTGAAATTTAAAGGATAGAAAAATAAATGTTGCATACTGTTACAGGACTAATCCTAAATGAAGAGCTGCTGTTTTCCTTTGTTCATCCATTTAGAATTAGAGAAAGTGAAGTTAGAATTTCCTTGGGAAATACTGTGTTCTAAATACTTCTAAGCTGGGAGAATGATAACAGGGAATTACCACTCAGTCAGTGGAAGCAGCAGAAGAAATTAGAACTCTTTGTTAACTTAAGGATTTTGGACACCAACAATGTCTCTCTTCTTTCCCAGCTCTAAAATTTAGTTTTTAGTCTTGTTTTCTAGTCAGTGGTCTGTAGACTCACCTCCATGGGAACCAGACATGTCTTCACAACAATAAGTCATGTTACGTTTTCCCCCAAATTCTTATGGTATTGTCGGCTCATATACTCATCATCAGCTTTCTACGTTAGGGTTACGTCTGTTACATATGAAAAATGTACAAAAAACCAAGGCGTACATATTTAAATGTAAAAAATGATTAATTATGCTTAACAGAAAACTTGGAACAAACCTGTTTTTAACAGGGAAATAATGGGTCTCTCCTGCTCTGCATTGTTGGTCGCATTGTAATCACATTTCTCTCTTTCATTGCTTACATTGTTATCCTTTCCCCCTCTCCATCAGGGCAGCAGAGAAACAGTGCTAATTAAAGTGAAAGGCCAGGTGGGTGCTACACATGCTGGCATGGCAAAACTGGCAACTTGTGAAATAATCAATTTAAAAAGCGGTGTGGGCGCTGGTTCGCCAACCATGCAACAATGACCAAATTGCCAGTATAATTACATGCATGGGACTTTTTTTCCCTGCCTCTCCTCAAGTTCTAATTTATTACTGCACCTCAGCTGTCAGAACTCAGTCTTCGCTAATTGGTCATTGAATAGCGATCATATTGAAATTCAAAATGAATATGGGATTCAACTGGTTGTAGCTCACCAGTGGTAAGTCAGACAGCTGGTTTTCACATGGAAAAACAAGGTGTTAATGGATGGAATGGATTGCAGACGAGGGTTAGTGCACTCTGATGTGATGTTTCTTCACTGGAGAAGAACGTGCATCTTGTGCCGAGATTATCGCACGTCATAATTTAGCTGCACAGATATGAGGCAACTCACCAACGTGCAATTGTTTTTTTCTAATTAGGCCATATGTCTATGGGTAGGGGAAGCCAAGTGATTATCCAAATAAGGAAGCAGTGACTAAATCAACTGTTAGGACATGAATCAACTGTAGTGAATAACATCAATGATGGATCATTTTTAACTAGAATAATTTTGATGAGATCTTATGAACATGATTGTTTTCTGGGAATCCCCATTTAGAGAACCAGGTTGTCTTGATTGTTTTAGAATAATGTCAAACACAAATTAATTATTATTTTTTGGTGCCAAATATTATGGACAATGTCTGAGTAAATTGTCCTTTGTGATGAAGTTAGGCACCTGATGTTTCCGCCGCTGGTTTAAAACATTTCATTTAATTCTTTAAAATATAAGAATACCCAGTGCACTGTAACCTAGTTTTAAATATAATATGTGGTATATATGTACATGAATATATATATTTTAAACAATCCATATGTAACCTTTTCTATGTGGGAGATTTTAGTAATCTGTAATGTTTTTTTGTACACAGTGTATTTACAGTAGTGTGTACTGTACATCCTAAAATGGAAAGTAAAAAAAAATATTTCAAGATTATTGTTTTACACGTGACCTGTATAATATAAACTTATTTTGTGTATTTCATTGGTAGAACTACATCTTTATTGATGTCAGAATGTGGTTTTTAATATTCAAAATCTATAAAGTCTAACACTCATTTGGTGCATGGGAAAGTAACTTTGCAAAGAAAACTAGTAATTATCCAGTGATTCAGAAAATATCATTATTGTGAAAAACCCAGTGATACGGTAAATTGCTGAAAAAAAAAAAAAAAAATGCTGAATTCATTAATAGGAGTCGGAAGGGACATGAGCCTGAAAGTAGTCTGTTGAACATTCTCTCTTTGACATATTTCACCACACACCCTACAGCAAACCCAGACAGAGTCAACAAGGTTCACCACATGGCGTGTACATCTGCCACATGTGTGTGTAAAGCAGACAGGATGTCAGAAAGAATAAATCCACTCACATATTCCAAGATTGTGTAAGAGCCTGACCTAGTAGTTTGCACTAAAGGAAAAGTACTTTTGATCTGAAATGTGACTTTATAACCGTGTAAATGTAAATAATAAAGGTACATGTTTAACAATATAAAACTAGTGTTACATTATAAATTGTTAAAAATAAAAATATGTTGTGTATGTATACATACATACATACACACAAACACACATTTTTATATATATATATAGTTAGTTTAGATTATTAATATACTTTTTTATTCATTTTAAGGCAGCAATAATTTTAACAAATACATACATTAAAATAAATTTTATTCCTCTGAAAAAAAAAGGCATTCACTGCATTTGTTTTTTCTTTTTTTTTTTTCTTTGTAGCATTCCATTATCTATCAGTTTTTAATTTTTGCCGTTAGGGGAACCAAAAATCAAAACCTAAAATAGAGATCAATTAGATGGATTTCATTGCCATTTCTTTTTATGGTCTTGGTTTAAGATGTTGTACTTGCATTTTCAGTCCAAAAAAAAATATATTTCCATTTCCATTCAGATTTTGGCTACACAAAATCTGTCAACAGACTGTTGATATGTCAGCTTTTCTGACTGAAAGGATACGCAGTGAAACCAGATGCACTTATGAAAATAGCCACCTGCACCAACAACTTCCACATCATCTTCTAAAATGTTCTGCTTTTGTGTGTAATCACCAGTCAATCAGCAAATTTGGTAAACAGTAAACTGTGAAACTTCCATCATCTCGCTTTAGCTACGGTTTCTTTCACACTCTGTCTATTGAATGTGTCAGTGCAGCAGGCACTTCTTCTTTTCAAAATAGAAGGGTTGTTCCCCGTGCTTAGTGTCTCTCTCGTGCTCTCATGCCTTTGCACTAACACTTACAGGCAGCCATCTTAAAAGCACGCCGTGCTCTTTGTGCTGTGCAGTGCCATGCCGCGCTGTGCCACGCACTCAGTCGTACAAACAAGCTCATACAAGTCCAGAGTACACGGATCACCCGGCACATGTAATTAGCTGTGCACCAGAGCAGCAGCTCAATAAATGCCTTCTGTTAGACTGGACAGCATTTACAGCTACAGACACAATGGTTGGCTGAGAGGAAATGATTATTGGAGCTTGAGTCTTTAACAGTTGACAACCTTTTTGCTGCAGAGGTTTCTTGTTCTCAGAGTACAGTACTATACATGCAAATCAGAGTTAAGACACATGTCTGCAATAAATCTCAATGCATGGCTATTTTACTTTGAATTGGCTGCATGTACTGGAGCAGTGTGTGTGTGTGTGTGTGTGTGGGGGGGGGGGGGGGGGGGCATGGGGCATTAGAGAAGCATCCCTAAATTGGAGAGAAGATGGGAACATAAATGAAAAAATAAAACAATTTTATAAATTTTATACACATATTTCCTTATTATCCTCACACACTGATGCAGCTAGCTCACGCAAAAAGGACATGTTTTGGACAAGAAAATAGACGGAAAGAGCACACCAACACTGAACAACACACTGACATGTTGAGAAAATGCATTCTAAAAGTTGACATTTCTTTACATGTTTTGTAGCATTGCAAAGATTCTGGGTATGAAGAATCTTGTAGCACTTTGATTCTGAGTGATTCATCATGGGTTGGAAATGAGTATGTGGAAGGATGAATAAAAAATTGATCATCATCCCATTCATGAAATTTTTCACACTGCATGGTGAAATGTTATTCCTAAAATCTCAGTTTTATCCACCTCCTGTTTCATCTCGCCATCTTTTGGCTGAGGTCTTTATTGTTAAACTAACACATTCTGAAAACACATTAGGGACCAGAGTCAGTGATTTCCAATGGCTTCCCAGTCATCAAGCTTCACCGGCGTCTGCTTTGTATGCAAAGGCATTTGTTTCCATTCTCTGTGTGGAACCCATGAGGTGATTTTTATGGTAATTGGTTGAACGCTTAACCAAGCCTTGCAGTGGGGTTTGAAGGGGTTTTCTGGTTCCGAGGTTTTACATCAGACATGGCGCCCCTAACCTTGGCGGAAGGGCAAATCTCTCCTTAAATTTTTACAACAAAGTCATACAGCACCGGGGAAATAATAACAGTGGCAGGGGAGCACTGGCCATGGGGTGTCATCGTACCCTTGTTGCAATAGATTGGGACTAGGGTTTGTTGACAGCTTGACAGCTACTCTAGCACCAAAGAAAATTGAGTCAACTTTGCTTTGAATTTGTTTTCTTTTTACTCGGTAAGCTTTGACATATAAACACTTCAGCAACCTGAACTGACACGGCTGTATAGTAAATAGCAGAAATGTAGGCGTCATATTTGAAAGACCAAGGCCTTTTTATGTCTTTCAGTAAATATAGGAAAATTACAGATCACACTGCTCGTTGCCAACATGACCTACATAGTAAGGGAAGGTGACCGGAAATTCAACATCTTAACATTACAGCACACTACACTACTACGTAAAAAATGTACTGTGAAAGTGAACCACAAATTGAAAAACTTTACAAATGCATTCTTAATCTTAAATCTTAAAACACATCCTTGTATATAATGAATCTTGCATGGTGTCTCTCTGCAGTTTACATTTTCTGTCCTTGTTAACACTAGTACTTGTTCATGCTCTATCCACTGTGGAACCCTTTGTCCCAGTGATCATCAACTGGCAGCCCGTGGGCTAAATCCAGCCCGCCGACCCGTCTAATCCGGCACATGACTGGATTCCAAAATTGTGAGGATAAAAGAGAAAATAATGTGTGGTCCCATCTCTATACAAGCGTATGAACAATCCAAAACTGAGATTACTGAAGTAATCCACACCGTTTATGATGCTATTTATGTTCTGTTGGACATAAAACAAATATATATATACTATATATATATATTTTTTTGTCTTTCCAGAAAAAAAATCTGGCCGTTTGACTACTATGGTAGACATTGTGTACCTTGGAAGAACCATTCTTGTGTGACATTTTTAAATATATTCTCCAAGTTTTCCTGTAAAGTCAAATCTTTAAAAAAAAATTGATACAGTACTGTAGAATATCGACACAGTATTCCAAATTAAATCACAATATTTCAGTCTATCTATAATTTTCCAAACACCCATATAAACAGAGGAAAGCCGAGGGAATACAGTATATACCACCGAGGGGTGCATTACATAAATAACAAGGGGGTAGACAATTACAAACAGACAATGAGCAATTCAGGACGACGTGGCAAAAAAGGATGAGAGGCTGTGTAAGAAACAGACTGTTGGCTGTCCCCAAGACAAGGGCCAAGTTGTGATTTGTTGTTCTAAACACAGGCAGATTGGGCAAGAATAGCATGAAAATTGGAGGGAAAAATGGAAAAGCACTGCAGTCAGGAGATAAGGTTCTCTGAATTAAGGTGAAAAAAAAAAAAACCAGCCCGACCTTCCTTCACTAGTGAAGAAAAGAAAGCAACTGTACTTGGGATGTGTAGAGGAAGAGGTGTAAATTTGTTACCAGTGGAATACATTTTGTAATGGGATATATTGGTGGTTTTCAAAGTAGGGGCTGCCTCTGGGTTGGGGGGCGGGGGGGTAAGATGGTACCTGAGCGCACACCATGTGACAGCTGCAACTGCATTATAATGCCATCATAATAATTGTAGTGAATCCAGAAACAATAACAGTAATAGATTATTGTCCTATTGTTGAATACCCCTGGTCCTCAGCTAGATACATTTTGGTTTCCAGAATGTAGGCCTCAAATTTAGATAGATTAGACTAGTTTAGGTTGAACCTTTTTTTATCCCGTTTCTTGTTTTGCAGCTAAAATCTCCATTATGGGATTCAATTGCTCAGACTCTAAGTTGTTCTTAACCTTGTTGGAGGTATTGAACCCCACCAGTTTCATACGCTCATTCACCGAACCCTTCTTTATTGGAAAGAAAAATATGATTTTTTTTTCAAACTCAAGACATCGGTATATGTTTTGATTCGTCTGACTGCTTTCTTTTCTTGCTCGACATAGTATGAAGGGACTAAAATATTAAGAAAGAAATCACACGACATACCATCACGACAGTCACAAGTCGACTATTGAGCTACCAAATTCCTGCAGCTCAGAGAGGCCAAGCAATGTGGGGTGATCACCTGCAGGCAGTGATGGCCAAGCGGGGCGTGTCATCACAAATCATATTCACAATAATAGAGTCGGGTGTATGTCTTGTCCTCCACTGAACCCCTGAGACTGACTCATCGAACCCATGGGGTTCAATCGGACCCAGGTTAAGAACCACTGCTCTAAACTGACTGTACTGTACTGTAAATGGTTGTTGTCTCTATGTGGCCTTATGATGGACTTCCCTACGCCTGTTTAGTGCCCACCATCCTATTACCCTAAAAGGTATATTTGATGGCATCTGGCCAGGTATTCTAGATTATTTGCTCATATAAATATACACATGGAATATTGTCCCAGAAGGAAAATGCATTTTTAAATACGTTGCACTCAGTGCTGTAGGCAATGGTGGTGTGCTAATGTTTAGCATCTAATATAGATATTTAAATTATTAATGGTATAGCAGAGCTTACCATTACCAGGTAGAGCAGGTGAAAAAAAAAAGTTTGAAAGCAACTGTGTGTAAATAAAATGAAGGTATAGACATGGAAAATAACTATAGTGTATACATTACATGTGCATTAGTGAAGGTACCGTTCCCACAGTGAATGCAGAATTTATGTCCGATTGTCTCTTTGCGTTTGAATGTAGCATTGGGAGTTTTGAACTCCACTCTGGCTCCATTGTAAATAAACCTACTCACAGTGTTGAGGTTGCATTGTTTAAACTCTCATCAGCCAATTTGTTTACCATAACTCTAAATCAACCAATGGGTACTATTTTCATTATCTAATCAGTGGTCACTCTGACCTATAAGTGAATATTGCACTACGGGGAGCGGTGTGGTGGTACTATAGGAGGCCTGGGAGGTGGAGGAGTTGCAGAGTTAGCCTGGTGGAGTGAACTCCTTTGGCTGGCATGTTTTATTCATTCAAATATGTACTTAGGGTACATGGGGAGCGCTAAGAGCGTGCATGCATGCACAGCACACTGCTACGTCTACACTTCAGCACAAGGACATGGTTTTGCTCGGGTCGGTGAACAGAGCGGGGGCTGAGAATGATAGCAGGTACACAGTGCACACAGTGCTGTTCTTGTTAAAGGACATCCAGTGGTAACAGACTAATAAAACAAGTGATGAGAATCAATTTTTTTCTATCTTAAGAAAATACAGCACGTGTGTCTCGCTCAGCAACTTTCCTCAGCAGATACATTCCATGGTCTACACTGGATTATCTAGTGTACAAAAATATAATAACGTCAACACTTTGACTTAAATCCTATTTAATGAAACTTCAGACACTGTAATGTAGTTACTGAATTAGCCAACAGAGGGCATTCAATGCAGAGCTTAAATTTCAACTCATGTATTTTAATAGTAGTAGATGTAGGCCTGCGATTGATTGGCCAACAGCCCAGTGTGTGTGCCCACCTTTATGTGTTGCCTGCAGGGATTGGCTCCTATTCCCCTAAATAGGACTAAGCAGTAAAAATGGTTGGGTGGATAGTTGTTGTCTGCTGTTACGAAGGGACCAAATCTGTCCTCCTGTGTGGACTAATATATAGAAAGATGAAGCTATATTTACCTTCTGTTGTGCAGGGTAAGCACCATACAGTCGTACTGAGAGTAAAACAAAAAGCTTCATTGGTAAAGATAGCATAGCACAAATGATTTCCTTGATATTTGACACGTCCACTCTCTGTCTGTAGCAGTTGTATCAGCATCATGGCCTTTTTCAATCTCATCATCTTTGCTCTTAGGATCTCTTTTGCACAGATAGCAGTGGAAATCTTGGCAGTTGTTGGGATTGATGCACCAGCTCATATTCAGTGATGTTTTAACAGTTTAACAGTTGATAAAGAGAGAGAGAGAGAGAGATTTTAAGTGTTGTTGACTTTCACTGTATGTCAAATGTCCACCAAAATGAGAGCGAGAGCAAGAATCCTGTCAGTTTGTTCGCCCTTGACCACATTTAGACCACAGATCAATAGCAGCATTACCAAGAATGAAAAACAATTCTATAGTTTTGATAAATATTACAATGAACAATAAAAACAATAAAAACTAAAAACTAACATATAACTGTTGGTAATTTAGGACGTTTTGGGGAGGGTTTCCTACAAATGGTTTTACATAAGTGTCAGTGTCAGCTTTTATTCAGCTTCATTGGCTTCGACCAGAAAATAAAAGAAAACACATATGGAAATACAGAGCAATAATATAGAAATATAAATACAGCAAATATACAGACAAAATACTGTTGAGGTACAGATTAGACTGATGATATTGCCATGAAACAGAACATATGATAAGACAAGCTGGGACAAGAAATAGCTAACGTTGGGTAAGACTAACTATTATTACAATAAACCTAAAAGACATGAGAATTTAAAACAATTCCAAAATACAACCCACAAAGAGCCAATTGTTAGCAAGAAGACATTTAAGAAATTACAGCAAAACTGCTGTAATAATCATAGAAAACCACACCAATTCTAAAAGGCTTAAACTATTTCTTGAAGTGCAGACATACACACTTTTTTTCATGACACTCCACACTCAACTAAATATCAAAGAGTTGTTCAAACAGCCTGACCCTGGTAATAAAAAAGATGTCGCCACATTAGCATCTCATTTAATTTTTTTTCCCTTCTTCCTAATTAGTTTGCACCATTTAAGGCCAGGCTGATTCCCTGTGAGTCTGCACAAAAGGCACGGTCAGGCTGAGGTCACCAAAACCCACGATGCTTCTCTGCATCTAAGGCAGAGCCTTCTTTTAACATCAGTGGTAACCATCACAGCCAATGCTGGGCTACAGCTGCAAAAAAACACTTAGAAGCAAACATCTTCACAAATACAGACAGTGGCCTTTGTTAACATAGATAAAATGTTACTGCACGGAATAGATGGGCTTCAGATGTTCAGTTAGTATCAAAAAGAGTAGGTTCACATACATGTGTTGTACAGCAGCACCAATATAAAAGCTATGGATTTCCTCAGAATTTAGATGGCAGTGCATCTTGTTAGCGCCATCATTTCACATCACTCTGAAGCTGGAAAAGGCCCTTTAAATGCAACAAAGTTGTCTTTTCAACACAATTCAGATCGAAGGTCAACGGACAATTATTTTATGTTAGAATCAGAAATGAGCAAAAAGAAAAAGTGTGGTTTTGTCACGAATTGGGGTGAATAGGTCAATTGCACAACCGCCCGTTCAATTGATGCTGTATGCATAATTTTGCTCACATTATTTTATTTATTTATTGTCATAACTTAATATGTTTTTGTAGCAGAAAATGAATGCAACATTCAGATTTTTTTTTTTGCCTTTTTCGCACAAACCCAGACAGTTTGGACACACAGGAAATCTTGTGCCGGTTCTGCCCCGGAGCCAGATAGAGTCAATATTTTTCTCTGAACATAAAATATGAAACGTTGCTAAATTTGAAGCAGGGGAATTTACAGCTGGTCCAGAGAATTACCAAGTTTTTAATGTTCTTGGCTTATAGCAAAAAGATCACCGGTTCAATTCCCAATAATTTTTTTTTCTATAACTCGATCCTATATCTAATGTCCTTTTGCACCTTACGTGGGTCAGTAAACCAATTTTGTTGTGATACTGCAAAGTGTATCTCATCTCAGGTTCTCTACATGTGACCTTAGTATTAAAGTACTTTGGTTCTCCCAAATTCCAAAAATGTGCATGCTTAGCGTAAGTGAAGTAAACACTGAGTGTAGGGTTCGACACCTTATTCATGTTTTACATAAAAATAATAAAAATAGCTGGAAGGTGGCAGGAAAAAAGGAACTCTATTGTGGTGAAATTGAGAAGAAGTCACACGTTCTTCCAGACCAGCCTCATTATACTGACTTAAGGTAACCCATACAGAACAAAATGTCTGCAATTCAAAATGTTCTGGAACACAGGTTATACTAAAAGGATAATAGTAAAGTATAGAGTATAAAGCCCTGCGTCCTCGGCTTCTGTGTCCTTTGTAGCACAGAGCTACAATGTCCAATTTGATTGGTTTACACTGCTAATGCTAATATGGAGGATAATGTGATGAAGATTTCATACATTTTTTTAATCATTCTGAATCAAACAACTGATTAGAAACTTACAGTTTATGATAAAATATGTGTTATATGTGTTTTTATTGTTATTTGAATCAAATGAAAGATGTCACAAAAGAACGGGGCTCTCTGATGACTCTGATTAGACTTTACGGTGGATGGTTTTGCAGGTTAGCATTAATGCTGCAGAGCCACTGCTGCCATTTTACCTCCCAGACATTAACTTTATGTAGGTGGAACCATCATCTGAGCTGCAGTTGGCTCATTTCATGCACTGCAGGAGC
>NC_024321.1:3986554-3989688 GCF_000523025.1 Cynoglossus semilaevis
AATGAATAATGCGTTGGAACACGGTCATGTGGAGCTCAGCTGGTACTAAGAGCAGAATTTCTGTCATTTTGCTTTTGACTTGTCAGAAAAAAAGATGTGAGGAAAATTATTAGTTCCTAAATGTATAATATAATAATTCCAAGTGATACAATATATCCATATGTTTTTTCTGTTATTGTTTTGCGTTACGTTAATAAATGTAGAATTAAAGTTTAACCAGTTTACCAGTGTTTTTCTAAATTATTTAATTCTTACAACTTTTTTTAGGCAGAAATATTTTATTTTTTTATTATATAGAGTAAAATTAAGTGTAAAATGTACACTTCTTTTATCATACATCTGTTTATGAAGTGATCTTTAGTTAACAGGAGACAAAATAATTGATAATTGCACTGGGGTTTAAAAGTCATCTTTAAGGCTGTATGACGGAGGGTCAGCGGGTCGATGTTTTTGCCCAGCTTTGTCTTTGTGTTCGTGTGTTTGTGAGTGAAATGGAAATGTTTCATCAGAAAGGAAGTCTCTCATTAAATCAAATATTTTGCATTGGAAAAAAAATACTTGATTGTCAGGGTTGTAATTTGATTTTCCTAAATGAATTAAGCTTAAGAAAAGAGTCTAAACCCTAGTACAGAGACTCCCTGCAGAAATGCTTCAGTATGTTCTTTATCATCCAACTCAGCAAATGTTGCCTACATCCTCAACATGTGTCAGGAATAGATATTTGACTAGGTTAAGCAGACTAGTGGTGTCCTTTACTAGATACATGTCTACAGCCCTGGTTGAAAAGTATCACATCAGTATTGTGCTTGTTTCTCCTTGTGTTACATTTTAGGAAAAACCTGTGAGTCCTGTGTTCTGTTTTTGTTTAAGAGCCAGTGTAGTGTGTCCTACATACCGATTCCTGTGCTGTAACATCTCCCCGAAAAGTGAGCTGCAAAGGTCCCAGAGGGAAATGTGGCCCTGTTTACACGACTACTCCAGATACTTCACTGTCTGTTAACTAATTTCACAGACAAGCCTTTTTCATCCACTCAAACAATGCAACTACATCTGTTTCTCCAGTGAAGGATGCAGGTGAAATAATGAGGGGGCTGGCTTCTAAATGATACAAAACCACTGGTGTTTGACTGATGTTGTGGCAGTTGACTCTCACTTTCTAAACTAACGATATCATAAAATCATCGTTCAGCCACAGTTTAAGGAGACACCACACACACTCTTCTTATACATGACACCCACACCTGTTAGCGGTTAAATATGTTACACATATAATGACTTTTCACCCATACTTTGCCCTTTTTTTGCTTTTAAAGAGAGCTTATTATCAAGTGTTTTTCAGACATTACCGTAATCATTGGATTCTCAAGTTTCCAATGGTACCTGAATGCACCTCGTGTGGCAATCCCAACTTCACCATGATGATGTCATAATCTGTGTAGACCCTGGTGGTTTGCTCCTGATGCTCAAGATAACAAGTAGCTACGCATGTTTGTCAATAATGTTCTTATGATAAAAAAAAATGTAATTGTTATTGAATAGGGGATGTACATTTATATAACATCCACCCAAATATAGTTATATATATTATATATAAGATAATTACAAACTACATTTTAATTTTACTTTAAAAATCATTTTGGAAACATGTTGCCTTGGTCGGACGAGCTAAGCTACAGTTATACCATTCATAATTGATGGAAGCTCGTCTTATTTAATTACTCTTTTGTCAGGTTTATTCCTGTCTGGCACTGCAGTTACAGGAAACAGGAAGGACATGAAACTTAATTTGCAATACTAATGGGTCCAGACATATACAGTTGGAGGACATTCACTAAATGGACTTGATCTGACTATACACAGGCCAGTTAGTGTATAGCCTCCCAAAATATAGCTTCAGTTTAGGATACATTTCTATAATGTTTTATATCTGGGATTGATAGTGTAAAGTTCTAATTACAAGTGAGATTAAATCATTTCCCCACTGTTGTTGTCTCAGGAAACTAATCGCAGGTGAACTCAGATCTTTGATGTCTCAGCTTGTGAAGCTGCTGAACTGCAACAGCAATCAAAATGATTTTCATTGTCTCTGCACCAAACACTGGTGTCATGGTGGAAGTGTACACCAAGCTAATTCTAACTCACTTGAGTCGTGCCTCCTTTAATTCTGTTCTTCTTTCCATGCCTGCCTGTGCTTTTAGTTCTGAGCCAAACAGCTTTCATGTCTATCAATTATTTAGCTCCCATTACCTTTTGGGAACTCCAGATAAATTATGATGATGAATGTAATCAAGAGATAGACAAAAAATCTAATTAATTCATTTTTTTCTTTAATAAAATATGTATTTTGATGGAACTTGAGGAAAAATGGTCTGGAATATGAGACGGAATCAAACAGGAAGAAGTTTTTAGAGATCAAAATACATATTTTCAAAAGAAAATTAATATTTGTGTGCTGTTAATTTCCTCTTCCAACCTTATTCTCTATTGCACATATCAATTTTTAAAGTCTGATAAGTAGCTCAACACACAGCCCTGAACAAAAACACTGTTTTTGCCTCTCATTGAACTTTAATAAGGCGGCTAAAGGACGAGGCCTTAATGGACAACATGGATCATACTGAGACACTAAATAACCTTTTAGACCACGGCCCCGCGTCCTTTCTCCCAGGCATTACTGCAGTGTGTAATACATGAATCACACAAATGTTTTCTACTCAGTGAAAGGAGTATATAGAATTGAGGAGTTTAGAGCCATTAGTGCGTCATATCATACTGTTCAGATTTTGTGATTCGAAGAAAAGAAGATGGAAATGTTTATGTCTGAAAGCATGGCTGTGTAACGCCCAGAAACAGTTATCTCCCAGAGAAGAGTGCGTACGGATGGCAAAGAAAACAAACCTTATAAGGTGTAATCATGTGAATCTGGAATCACATGAATCTGGAATCAAAAATCTCAGCCTTTGTTTTGCTTACGTAAAGTGTAAGGCCTCCATACAGTAACAGTGACATGCACTGTACATTTACAGCAAAGGATGAAAACCATATTCACGTTTCTCGGACTATTGTGTGGTATTTTGCATAATTTTGGCTACTTCTTAAGATCACTTTAAGCCAGTAAGCCTATTAAGATTATT
>NC_024321.1:3989752-3995300 GCF_000523025.1 Cynoglossus semilaevis
AGCACATGCACAGCTGTTGCTTCAAAATTCCACTGAGGGTTATTAAAAACACTGTTATTTTGACAAAACAAGGGGACATTCACATCATTTAGAATCAGGAGGTGAGAACAACCCATTCCTCTCTTTTTCAATAGGTTTTTTGTACATTTGGCCATTTTTCTACTACTTCCAGGCCACCTTCTAATAACTAACTAACTCATAAACTAGAGTCAAGCTAAATCTTGAATATTGATCACTTTGACCAGCACTTGGACATATTCTTGGCTTGCTTTTAAGCAAATCTTTATTTTTAGTTTTTATTTTGGAGCCATGATTAGAACAATTAGGTACCCATTTTGTTAACCATTAGCTTTTTTTGGTAGTATTGATGTTTGTCATTTGACTTGATGTTTTGAGCTATCCTGAAGTACTGTAGATGCCAATATCATCTACTTCTCTTTACTTCCACTGTGTAATTCCTTAGCTAATTGTAGCCTGTTTGATTACATCCAAAGTTTTGAGCTAATGTTGTTGCGTCTGTGGTTTGGTTGCATCATAACTAAAGCATTGACCTAAATCCATATGTGCATGATTGCCACATATTATTATTATTGTTATACATTTCTATTAGGTCTTTGATCTGCTCGTTCTGTCCATCCTGGTCACTGCCAGTGAAAATCTCAGCCTCTTCATTTCTGACACCAACTTATCACCTGTCTTCGAACCATACATCATAGCAGGTCTCACTGCTGTCTCATTATTGTGACATAAATATTGGTAATTATTGTTACCTATGCTTGAATGCGTACAGAAACCATCAAAGAGCAGGAATATTAAACTCATTATCAGAGGCCGATGCAGTGACACAGATACAGAGGTGTGAAGTCTGTGTCTGGAGTTGCACAAGCATCGGAGCTGAGCGTGGGCTCGATATAGTGATTTAGCAACTCTCAGCATGTTGTCTTCAGAGAAAAGCTAATGCGGACAGTGTGTTGTTTTGTGAAAGTGTGTGAGTATGTGTGTGTTTATGAAATCACCTGCTTGTGTTTCTGCCTGAGTTTCGACTTGTGTGTGTGAGAGTGTGTGTGTACACGTCTGGGTTTGGCCGTGTTTCATTTCATAGAAATTCTGCTGACCTTGGCATACTGGAGGTTTTATTCCAGCCGGTGTCTCATCCCTGGCTTCTCCTCTTCCTCTTCGTCCTCTCACCTCCACTCTCCGCTCAAATCCTCTCCCCGGACGGCGATATTCTTCTCTCTGCGGAGAATAGAAAAAGAAATAGTAGACAAAAGCAGAATGAATCCAGTAAATCCTGGCAAAAGATGCCAGCGTGTCCATCCTTCACCTGACTAATTCCACAGGAGGCTGTGATTAAAACAGACGGCGTGCTGGTTGGTTGTGTGAAGACTACAGCTGAGATCCAATCATTAGGACAACTCTATTTTGACGTGCTGTCAACAAAAGAGTATTTTATCTTTTCACTTCAAATGTAATCTCTTCAAATCTAAAAAGACAGGTTTTCATATACTTATAATATAACCCATTGTTCTTATATTTTTTCCCCCTTAACGTAAATATTTCAGACCAATTATGAAATGCTGAGCTACCACAGCGGCAGTCTGACAACAGCCGTGACAGTGTAAACACATACTACGAGCGTCATTAGTGATGTTTGTTGTTCATCATGGGTAAATGTGGGTAAACATTGTATTCTGGCTAGAGCAGGGGTCTCGAAACCAAACCACATCATAACACCAGGGGGCCACATCTGTCACAATATCTATAGAAAAAAGACCTTAATATTGTAGACAAAGTAGGGTTTGTTTTTATTTAATCCTTTAAATACTCTATATTACAACATGTAAATATTACATAACATAATTATTTAATTAACGACAAAACAATGAAAATATATATTTTTTAAAAATCTTCAGGCGTAAATCATTACTAACATGTGGTTGTGGACCAAATTTTGGGGTTTTGTGAACCCAAAGTGGTCCACGGGCCGAGAGTTTGAGACACAGACATTGTTCCAGAGTAATTTTAAAGTAATACTAAGCTAGGTGTACTTTTTATTATTTTTGTTAAGCTATAGGTGCTGTTTTTAAACTTTTTATCTGTTCTTTATAGATATATTCTTTGCAAACTTTGAGTCTACAGAGGAACTGAAGAAATTCAGTGTTAGAAGTTGTGTGCTTCCAGTTTTTTATCGATTTTAGTTTTACAGGTGACAGCAATATCTGGCATCTGTAAACATTTTAGGATGGATAAATGGATCCATTGATTGATGTTTTAAAAATACAAATAAAGTAGGAATAAAAAATGTTTTTTTGTAAGAAAGATAAGCGCATTGAAACTGACTCAGCAAATCAACTAAACGAATGAGACAACAAAGAGGACAACAGTATATTCTGATTATTCTAGACAAGTGAATAAATTAAAAGAAACAAGAGAAAATGACTACATTAACATCCGAATGTGACTCACAACAGATTGGAGAGGTAAAAGATGTGTTTGCGCAGGTGAGCGGTGCAAACACATTTTGTGAACTTGTGGGAGGTGGGAAAAAAGTATTTTTTAAAAGTAGAATAAGCAATATTTTGACATTTGTTGATGTCATAATGATGTCACCTAACATTCTTTTCTCATCAAATTAAAAAAAAAGGCTCAAATATGATTAATCTTTCCAATCTGCGTGTGTTGTTGCCACTTTCAGCCCTGGCGTCCTGCTGTTAGCCGACAGTGATACCTGCTAACATCTTATACTGTCGTCAAACTGCCAATAGATTTGATGTACTGTACCTTAAAGACGTACTTTTCTGTATAGACTGTTGTTATTTTAGTAAACACTGCCCTCATATCATCCTGAACTTGTCTACTCTGACTCTCAGTGATTGTAGAGGTTGTTTTTCATTCTGAGAACTCTCACTCTCTGCAAACTTTATTCATTTTAGACATTTCTCTGTCAAGACTTGAGGGGGTTGTGCACCAGTAGGTCAGCAGTTTGAGGAATAGACTTTCAGTTCTGATGCTGGCCTCAGACTACTGCGTTACTGTTATTATTTTATCATTGTTACTTAATATATTAAAGCAATGCCATGATTCAGTTGCTAGATTAGATATTTAAATTAATTAGTAAATTAATAACCTGCAATGTGACGTACCTTGATTCTTGGCCTAGGTCAGATCTAACATTCTGTACATTAGTACCTCACCTCGATAACACACAGAGTAAGCATCATAATCTTGGACATGATAACATCAGAGTCTAATTTATGCCTGGGAGCCATGATGAAGGGCATAAAGTTCCCTAAAAAACAACACAAATAAAAGAAACAACCATCGTAATCATAGATTTTCTCTTCAGTAGTCAAGGCCACTGTGGCTCCACATTGTTTGAGTGAATTTGTTTTACATGTGTTTATAACGGTTGCTCAGCCACAAATAAAAAAAAATTCCACCCATCTGTCCTTTTTGAATTTTCTTCTCTCGTGTTTCTTCTCCAGTTTCTATTGTACTAACAGGATTTAGGAATACTACTTGTGATGTAGACAGGCAGCTGATCATATCATCCTTGTGGAATTATATACAACATGCGCCCTTACACAAGACTCTCCCTTTTCTATTCCAGGCTGGATCGGTGAAAGCACCTCTCCTTTCTCCGGAAAGATCTTTGTGCCACTTCCAGAACGGTAAGTGAATCTTTTGTGTCTCTATTAAAATGAATAATATTCTTCCTGAGGGTGGGAAAAAAAAGGAAAAACATCAGGCCGTCATGCATGACCTGATATGGATTTTTGTTAGCACGTGTGTTTGTAATGAATATTCCCAGTTCTATAAATAGACACGGGTCAAGGAGGATCACACTGTTCTGGACTCAAAGAAAATCTACTCAGGAAAAAAAATCCATTTTAAATGCATGTGAAAATTAGGATGATACTGTGGTTATAGTCCATATACAGTACAGCAGTGTTGAAGAGAGGGAATATGGACACCTGACCCAGAGAAAGAGTGGCTTTCATCTGTGCAGTGCTTTAGATTCTTGTTTTCAAAATGGAGGGTTTTTTTTAAAGGAAACACCTGCAGGTGCTTAAATGCAGGGTAATTCTGGGAGATGTTTTTAAAATAGAGGCTTCCAGAACACACAGACTCTTTCAACTGCAGTTTTTTAGGAAATTTGCTGACAGACGGAACAGATTGCTTCTGACATTGTTTAGTCGACTCAGCGTTACAAGACGATATGATAAGGAACTAATGAATGTTAGACCCAAGGCTCTGCAGAATCCCTTTGAACTGTTTCATTCTGTAAGTAGTCAGTGTTTATATCAGGAGTGTGCATTTTTTCCTTATGGTGGCTAGATTTAGATATTTAGATGAAATGAAAAAAAGAAAAAGGGGGCAGGGGGGCTGCTTTCTCTAAAAGACATGACCGTAATGGAATGGTTTATAATGACACTCGGTTGCAATAAATGAAGTTCAACTTAAACAAATGATTTCATTCATGCAGTTACTAATTTATTATAAAGTAAAAATCCATATAGAACTGCACACTTAAGAATGCATTTTACATTAGCTACGTTTGTTCAAACTGTAATGTAGTTTGATAATGTAGTTCTGTTGTAGACTATAAGCTTTACAAAAGTCAAACTAAGTTCTATAAATAAATAAATAAAAGTAGAAATTGTTCAAATTTGGCTTCTAAAATGCACTTCAGCATATACAGTATAAACAAAAGGATGGTAAATATGTTGTAACTAAAAAGTTTAGAAATTAAATTTGTTCCAGAGCCATCATTCACGCCCAGACTCTTTTATGGGTTCTGACATACAAGACTTTTTACAGATGAAAAACATGTTTATTTTAACATAAATTGATTTAATAGCTCAGAAAAAGATTAAACTGAGGCAGCTTCAGGAACAGATAGTAAAGGATTATTACCACGACTGTCGCTGAACGGCCTTTCATTGTTTTCAAATGATAAAAACTGCTCTCAGTTCCATGCCAACTACTACTGCTGTGTCTGTTCAGCGGCCCGCTGACTGTACTGGCAAGGTTAAAGCAGAGGACATGGCAGTGTGCAATGGCCAACTGATGAAGCGTGACACAGCCAGTTATTGCAGAATCTTTCACTAATTATAACCCCAATGCCTCCCCCACCATCTTTCACACAGCATAAGCGGTAACTACATTAATACTGTTTCCTTCATTAACAACGCCAGCAGGTTGTTGTCCTTTAACTGCCAGTTGGGCTCGTCAGAGTTGGGGCGGAAATGTTGACACAGGTTTATGGGGATCCAGTAAAAAAAAAAAACCTGATAGCTCCTGGGATGCTGTCGAAATAGAGCAGACGTCATTTCTGCTCGCCTGCATTTACTGGCACTGTGATGACAATAAAAATGATCTATATCGAATGTAGCTTCTCCGATAGGCCTCGGTTAGCCTTGGAGATTGTGTGAAATGCTGAGTGTAGACGGTGGATGGAACTAGATATATAGTTTTCACTTTTTCATAGGAAAATAGAAATCTAATTTTCTGACCTACCTGTATTAGATCTGGACAAAGTAATGTA
>NC_024321.1:3995332-4043289 GCF_000523025.1 Cynoglossus semilaevis
AAATCGGCACAGGTCAAACTTTTGTGATGTAGAGATAACGGTGGACAGACAGTTTGGGCAACACTGTGGTGGAAACACCACCAGTTTTATCCTGGTAGCACCTTAGGGTCTTCCTGAATGGAGTGTGCATGGTATTCCTGCCTGGGATTTCTCCAGGGACTCCAGTTTCCTGCCTCAATACAAAAACAGGCCGATTGGCTTCATTGTTATTCACTCTAAATTCACCATGATGATGAACGTCAGTCTGAATGTTTCCCTGTCTCTATACCCCATGTGGCCCTGTGATGAACTACAAGTCTTATGTGATTAGTTCTTGCTAACCTGCAAAAAGAAAATTCTGACTATTAATTACTGACTTAAGTTTTCTTCTGTCTCCAGTAACAGCTTTAGTCAGGTATTTTGGCAATTTGGCAATTTCAGTCTATTTATTTATACATTATATTATACATATTTATTTTAAGTGAACATTTTTTCATCCTTTTCTCCAATGACAAGTTTTTGAAAATCTGCAGTGTGATGTCTGAAAATCAAAGTTATTACTAATCTATGACCCAGTGGGGTAATGTTCCCTTTCCACAGTAAAATATTGTTGTTGTTGTTTTATAATAAAAAAGAAAAAAAATTCTTCCCTGCCGTGTTTTTAATGACAATGTTTTGGGAATACAAGTTAAATGTTCTGATTATTTATTTTTTTCTGACTTAAAGTGCTTGAGAAATAAGAATTGATTTTCTTGTATCCAGCGTCTGGTTTTTACATTTATTTTGACATTTTTCCTACAAAAAGGTAGACAAATGAAGCTTCACAGTAAAATCTTAGTTTGTGCAGATAATAGTGATAATAATAACAGAAATATCAGCCTTGCTACTTATTGTAAAGTCATGACCCACCAATGGAGAAATGTTCGGTAATTACAGCAGTGGGGGTGCTCGTTAATCCAGGCTGGCTCTGATTATCACCTGTTTTGCGTTAACACTGAAGACCAGACTTTCCTAAGGTGAAGCACCTGATAATTGCCCTTAGCAATGACTTGGTGATGCTAGCGATAATCAGTGTCATGGAACTGGAAGCACAATACATTCTCAGTAATTGTCCTTGATTTTTTTTTTTTTTTTTTTCTCTTTTCTTGCTATTCCACCGTCATCCGTTACAGGTATATTTACTGCAGTGTATTGCATTACAGTGGAAAGCTAATAACAAATCCCTCAAACGTTGGTGCTCAGGTGATAACGCAGTGAAACCCCATTGTGACACAATTATAGATCTGAGTCAACACAATCAATCACTGCACCGAGGTGCAGCCGAATGAGGGGAATTGATTTTGTTGTTGTCAAAACTCCTGAAATGACTTTGCTGCTTCAGTAAGTGTCACAAACTTACAGAACTATTTCAGAACCTGAAGTTTAGCAGATGATGTAATTGCGCTTCCTCACTTTAAATGATAATTTCATTTTTATTAATTTGTTTCTGTTTGTATATTAAATTGTTTTGTTTTTTTTTAGAAAGAAATCAATGCTCAACATTCTCTTGTCATATGTGTCTAATGGCCGTCTTTGGCCCTGAGCAAAGTTCCATTACACAGCAGTAGGAAACAACAAATATGTTGAGCCTATATATTTGGTTCAGATTGTTGGTCACGAGGCCCAAGTAAAAAATATAAAACAAGTTTCTTTTATTTATTCCCCCTTGGCTTGACAGTCTGTGCAGCTTGGGCGTATAACAAGAGGCATAAAGTATTTCACTCCATGTACAACAGTGAGCTGCAACATCTTAAAGAAGATGTAAAGGCAGCACAGTCAGCCGTCTAACTTCCCCGTCCTAGAGACCATCACTCTGTGTCTTATTTCCCGGAGTATTGATGTCTTTAAGTGAGCTTCTCAAGTGACTGGAGGCAGCGGATGCTCTATAGATTGCTTTCAGGCTGTTTGGACACAGCTGTTGGGCATAGTTCAAAAGTGAAACCATGTTTTTGATGAAAGGTTTTTCGGAGAAGTGAGATGTGGCGATGCTTCTGACTCCATCGTGTCCATCCATCAGTGTTCAACAGCATTTTCTGTTAACAGGTCACAGAGCAAGATGGAGACAGTCCCGGCCAACATCGAACAAAATGTCACACTTTAGACCGGCCATGAACCGAGAAGACGAATAAGTAGAGAACGGTAAGTTCTAGATTCTAACCCGGGACCCGGGAAAATTAGTAGCCTAGCCTCATTTGAATCCCAAAGGTTTAAGCTGTAGGTTATCATCGACGTTTCATGGTTAAGTCGCCATTTTGTTCCATCTTTCCGACGTACAGCGTTAAAACTTGTCAAGTAGTTTGCATGGGAACTTGTTGGAGCGGACAAATACATCGTCATGCGGTTTTATACGTGGAAGATAGCTTTGTTTACATTCTCTGGTTTTACGCTGTATATTGGTTTGTGCTACATTCACTTTCTTTCATTTGGTTTTGGCTTCATTATGGCTCCCAAACTTAACTGTGAGCGACATGGGTTCTGATATAGAATGTGAACTGTAGGAAAGGACCTCCGACGTAAGTCGAGCTTTCCCTGTACAATTATTTCAGACCAAAAATCTTTTTCTCTGAAAAATATCTGGAAGACCTTGGCTTCACACCCTAAGTTCAATAAGTGTTTATATGTTGCAGCTACTGAGGAGAGGAGCATTGCTAACAACGTGCATCCCTTTATGGTCATAATTTACCCATCTGCTAATGGTTACTTCTAGCATCAGTACTGCACCATGTCACTAAAGTCAGCTTGGGATCAGTGAATGTTAAAACCCAGCAGAACATCCAGAGGGATTTGTCGGAGCAGGAGATTCTCTGCTTGAATGTGCATCTGACAACTCAGCAGTTTGATAGCATCATGTAAACATGAAGCTAATTCTCACAGGATTCTGAATGGAAGCTGTTCTGGGAACTAACGGAGTACATTTTTGTCAAAGAAAACATGATAGAAAACCAAAGAGGATGGAAAGAGAGCCATATTTGCATGGAAACAGACAAAATCCATTAATTTGTGAAGTGCTTTATCTTTTTTCAGTTTTTTTTACAGAGATTTTTTTTTTCAGGCTGGACTTTGATGTGTTGCTGTGATGAATCATTTTAGAGAAGAAGTTGAAAATAGTTATTGAGACATCAAACTGGACGGTGTTGGATCACCAGAATCTTCAGACTGTGGTGTCTGTGATAGAAATCTTCTATCTGACTCCCTTCCTTGGGATTCTCTTTTGCTCCTAATGGCTGAATGCAGGACTACAATATTCAGTTCATACATCATTGCAGTAGCAATACTAATAGTTTTGTTAAAGGCCAACATTATGCAGTATTATGCAGCAATTACTAGATTACTGCTGGGATTTGCTTTGACCCACTCAACTTATTTTTTCAGTGTTTTGCAGACAATAGAGTGTCAAAATCTACCAACAGCGTCAGCATATATTTAAATATTAAGGACAAAAGAAAAAGAAAATAATCTTTTTCCTGATTACGATTTTATATTTCAGAGAAAAACAGTATTTACAGGAGAGACTATTAACAACATCATTGAAGAAACTGGGATGGTGTCAGCTGCTGAACTGGAGTAATTAGTCAGCGAAGCTCTTTGTGGTAAAGAAAGCATTTGACCGCTGGCCTCGTCTGCTTGGAAGAATGTCAGAGGCTCACCTCGCTCTCAAATATGACTGTGATTAACATCAGCAATTACCTGCAAAAAAAACCACACTCCTTTATCTTTGAGACAAAGAGAAATGAGTCGACTTCATGGTCTGGTGCGCCTCAAAGGTGCGGTTTTATAATACAGTTTAGTCTGAGAAAGTTAACGCTCTTAATTTGTTGTGCAATGCATATGAATTAAAAACAAAAATGTGATAGTTTTGCATAACCTTTTATACTTTTTGGGGTGGGGTTTCAATTGTTATGAAAGCCAGTGCTAAATAGGAAGCAAAGCTCTGTGGGAAATGTGGTGATGTGCAGTGTGTAAGTGGCAGCTGAATCCAAACCAGTGAGAAGCAGGAAAATGCTAAAATGTTTCAATTCAAACCGAAAAAATATATATATTTAAAACAATGGTCTTTCATTTGTTTAGTATTGTCAAATTAAAAAAAATAAAAAAAATAAAAAGAAGGATACAATATATTAAAAAACATATTCATCAAATCAGTTTTTTTTAAGGTTCCATTTTTAAATAAAATCTAAATTATTCCTGAGTGCATTCATGTTCGCATGAGATCATACATAATGGATTTTAACCTGAAAACAACAGATGAAAAGGTCATAGAAATTGCTGTACTTCAGCTGCTTTCTTCTCAAGGCTGCACTCTGACGTCAATTCATTTACTTCAAACACTTATCACTGTAAGCAACCCTGAAATCAGCCGGAATTAAAGGCACTCTTAGTAAATGCAGTTTAAACTAGTTTCTCGTACAGTTTTTTTTTTTTTTACCCCAAAGTCGTTCCTCTACGACTGTACACCAGGTTTAAAGCAAATGCTGGAGACATGATCTATATCGTCACTTTAGAGAATGTTAGACTGGTGGAGATTGACAGACAGTGGAGTCGACAGTACTTCGCTGCAGTAAATCATAAGGGGATAAAGAAAAACTTCTAACCTCCAGTAGCAGAGCTCTCTTTCACTCTCCAGCTTAAACAAGCTTGACAAATCCTTGTTAGGTATAGAGTGAGACACTGGAGTGTAAGCCCCTACCCTTATGACGCAGTGCCTGGTCAGGAGTCCCTGTACAAGAGCACACTGGAGTCTGACACTGACATTCTGCTGTCACCTCATTGGTTTGTGGGTCTCTTCTCCATCCGGTGATAACACTGTTGCCACCTTGAGGGAAGAGATCCATGACCCAGTTTCAACTGGAAATAGGTGAAGGCTCTACCGGGGTTTTATATTGACTCATATCTTAGTATAATTGTCCAAGTAGGTCTGGTATTTTTTGTTTATTCCTTTTTTTTTTTCTTCTAAAGATTATATAAATTTGGTCAGGTTGAACCATTTTCTAATTCCACCTTGATAATCCTAAGGCAGTTTGGCTGAACAGGGAACAATGAAAGTTACAAAGCTGTTTACTTGTGAAAAGGACAGTCACTATTCTAGTTTCTCTGTTTGCCAAAATTATAAACTTGGGTCTGCACAAATGGCTTTTGGGAAAAATTACATTTAGGAAGTTAAACAGAATTAAAACTAGGCCAAAACCTAACAAAAGTAGAAGAAAATCGATGATAAAAAGTTGTTGTTTAGATGAATGGTTACCAAAACTAATTCCACCGTAATTATAACTAAGGTAGAATATGGTGGAAAAAACAACTTAATTCAGTTAATTCATGTTTTGCTTTGGCAGTAATCGTGTTCCATCAACACAATGGAACACAATTACACAATTTATATCTAATACATTTTGTTTTCACCCAAAGTGATTTAAAGTAAACTGAGCTTTTATCACTTTATTCTTACACTATTCAATAACTTGAACTTAATACTACACATTATTGACATATTATATGGTGGTGTTTATGTTGTAGTGTTGATTACACAATTTTACAATGAAGGCCTTAAAACAGGCCATTAAGGTAGTTCATTGGAATTTTCACTGCTCTATTATTTTTAAGCCAAATTCTATGTGCAATTAAGTCAGAGGCCACGACCAAACATTGTATAAAGTGGGCCAATCGATGACTTCCTCCCTATTTTGAACAGGAGCAAAGCCCCATTGGCTTTCAGTCATGCTTACTATTGATTGTTAGGTGCCTTAATTTACTTTAGTCGCACAGCAGGCTTTTCACCTCATTACACTGCTGGTGGCTCTTTGGCCAAAGCCAGCATTGGGCTCCATCATCATTAACACCTGCCTAGACATTAAAGTGAGTAACCAGATAAAAAAGAGAGAGATTAGAGATTCTATTGGTGCTCCTCACACCTCCCTGGCTAATGATTTGTGTTAAAGTCTAATGGTGTGTGTGGCAAAAGGCTAGTCAGCACCAAAAAGTCAGAGAGTAGGAGTGGGGTGTCACTGTGTCTGAGCGGTTTCTACATCCACCTCTGACCTTCATTAAAAACACCCCCTTACTGATCACTGAGGCCTACAGTTTACTATGCTGTTAATTCCTGAAACAATGCATTTGTGAGACAGTAATTTAGGATGTGTTTACTCACCTGCAGCATACGAGGGTACACTGAACAACAAAATACTTCCAGTGGTCCCTGCCTCTGCAGCGTGAGAGGATTTTTTCAACCATGTAAAAACAGCTATTTATTTGCTAGATTTAATGATGTTAGAGAAGACACGGGACAACCTCCTCTACACACACAAAAACAAATTCTTGACAAAATGCTACACTTTGCAAAACTACAGTTCTTCCTAAATTCTGGGCAAAAAAAGTTATTTTAATGTTTTTTTAAGACCGACAAAAAAGTTAAGTTAAGCCAAAAAAATTAGGATTTTACAAAAATACCTAATAAAGACATTGTCAAGAATGTATTTATTTAAAACATAAGTGAAGCTGAATTAAACAACCCAAATTGGAACAAAAAAATATTGTAAAATAATCCCAAAATAAATTAAAAACATTTAAAAAATTTTTAAATTATTTTAAAAATTGAGAGCATATCTATAGGTTAATAAAAGTATGTAAGCTATTGGTATAGCAGAGAAAGAGCAAATGATCTCAAGGAAAATATAGAATAAATTTATTTATTTATTTATTTAAAAAAATAAACAAACATTTGTCTTAATGTTGTTAAAATAAATTTAATCTCACATTAAAAATTACATTAAAATTACAACATAATAATACATCATATATTCATTTTTAAAATTACTAGATTTTATCATGAGGGAGAACTATGCTATGCTCACTATGATTTGCCCTTGGAGATGGCAACTTCATGTTTCGGCATGTGTACTTGCACTGATATGATGCGATGTTTAAAACATCACTTTGATTCTACAGAAAGTGTTGGATGGATTCAGACGAAGCTGAGTCTTAGAGCAGTCCAATCAATACTCTGCACTTTGTGAAGCATTGCAGAAAAGCAGAAAAGGAAAGTGATAGCTTTAAGAGCAAAGCACTGACACATCAGGAAACAAATTAGACTCCTCACCTAGATGGACTTCCCACCATGCATCACTCATCAGTGGGATAGCACATGTAGTGGCTTGAGAGCTGCTTAAAAGAAAAGGTCAAGCTTAAGGGATAATCTTTCTTTAAAGACCGCTCACTAAATGTGTGACATACGTTCCTATCAAGGCAAAATGAGAAGAGAGAAGAAATACAGAAAGAAGAAAAAATCCATATTTTGGGTATTTAAAAAAATTAGTTCGGAAAAATTTAGGAAACTTGACTGAACATCCAACAACGGTAGTTTAAGATGAACCAAAACCACAAAGCAAACTGACACATTTTAAAAAATAAAACAATAGGTAATACTCAAATTTTAAAACACATAATTAAAAAAAGGTTAAACTCATTTAAAAAAATATATAAATATATATAGATATATAGAATTATAAAAAAAGGTTTTGAAAATGTTCAACAAAAAGACTCCCTGTCAGATAATACAAAATCTAGAAATCCAAAGTACATTTTCATTGGCTAAAATAGTTGGTTATATGTAGTATAGCATTGGTAAAAAAGTGAAAAAGTATGAAATCATTAAAAGAAGGCCACATTTATATTCAGTGGAAATGAAAATATCTTTACGAATATGGTTGACCAGGTGATTATTACTGTCATTAAAAAATGAAAAGCATTTTATAGATAGGTTGAGTCAAAGAAATATGATAAATTAAGACAATTATTTAACAGTTGTTTTTATCCCTGCAGGTGTTTTTTAACACCTTTTGTAACTAATGCTAATTTAACAACCAGGACAACTCGAGAACAAGCAGGTTGGAAAACTAAAGTGTGAATGTGTCCTACGTTGAAAATAAAAACAAAAAAACAAAATGACTAGTCCCCGTTTTTTTTTTTGTTTTTTTTTTTTGTTTTTTTTTTTTGTTTTTTTTTGTCAGGAGTTGCCAGTCATTGACTTAAAAAAAAAAGGTACATTGACTTTTGGTGCAGTGAAGATTCAATCCTCTATTGATCCTCAGAGTGTCAGGTTCTTGTTAAGGAGCCCAACACCACATCCTGATGCAGTGCTGCAGCAGGGCAAGAATAACTCTGAGAAAAAAAACAATACCAGACCAAGATGGGAGGAAGTGTGTGTGTGTGAGGGAGAGAGCGATGGAGAGAGGCTGCAGTTGTAGTATAACATAGGTGTGGGCCAAAAAAGTCAAGTCATGGCAGGGTGAAACAAAAGGGAGTTGTACAATGCACTATATAAAATATTCTTGCAGTCTTAAATGTTAGGACTGAGATACGTAACAGTGCCCATGATGACTAGTGAAATCCTGAAGACGAGAACATTGCAAACCAAGCCAGACTTTTGTATATTCTTGTGACCAATAGTGTTGCGTGACAACATGCTTGACTTTCTTAATAAATTTATAGGATATGATAGCCATGAAATACTGCAGGTCGAGAACATCAAAAACCAGTACCGTGTGTATTGAGCCAGGTTCAAAAATATATCTTTACCTTTAAACAAAATCCTCATATGTAACTCTGTGAGTTGTAAATTATACTTGAAAAAATCAACCTGCATGAAAACGTGATTTTTTGTATATGTGGATTTCTTTGTTGTATTTGTGAACAAGTGAAGTGTAGGTGGACACCTGGGTTATGATGCAAAACACACACGAGAATAAATGTGTGAATCTTGACCTAAGGGCTGCTGCGATGAGAATCCTGTGTTCTTACACTACTGTAAATCCAGGCAGTACATACACATACACTGCTAGCAGCACCTGAGTTTGAACCCTACACACAGGAGTGTGAAGATGATCTAATTTACCTGATGTGATTCAATTTCTTTCTTATGTAAATACCATCATTGCAAGAAAACCTGATTATTGTATCATCAAACCACACCAAAGTAAGCTCACATCCATGTGCTGCAGAAGTCCAATATGCGATCTCAGAGAAAAAGATCTGTTGCTGAGAATTCCAGCGTCGTCCTTTTCTTCTTATCGCAGCGGCCAAAACCGATCCATATTGCACCGTAGAGATAAGACCATTGATTTCCACACGGGGCAGGAGGGGGAACTGAATAAGCGCAAACTTGTCTGTCAGACAAATATGATGCTCTCGTTTATATGTGACATTATGGTCAAATGCATTTACCACACAGGAGCCGAAGGACTCCATCAGTGTCTTGTTGACAGATGGAGTCACTCTGTATTGCAAGGGGGGCATCAACGAAGATGGGTGGAGTGGACTGTGAGTGTGACAGGGAAATCAATTAATAATTGGATGCTGATAATGTCTGACAATTCTGCTGCACCTAAAGTGATTTATATCTTTAAGATGAGTGCTTCAGTGGGGGTGGAGGAATCCTTAGGAAGAGGATAACTGTCGTCTTGGACTCCAGAAAGGCAGCGTTGGCACGTAGGATTTGGTTTTTTTGCACTTATCTTGGATTGCCACCTTGCGTTTTCTTGGGTCTATCATCATGACAGGTTTGGTGGAGTGTCATTGGTGGTCCGTCATAACTTTGGTCTTAGTTCTAGAACCATCTGGGGCTAACTTAGAATGTTTCTTTAATGTCCTAGGTAAATTAGGATAGTGTTTTTGGTTCTTTATTGGTCTTTATTTCTGGTGAAAACAATCCCCCTACATTTGAAGGAGGTCCTCGACCTTTGGCGTATCATGATTACGTTGCTATTTTCCATCCTCCATTCCATCATTCCTGCGTACATTGTTAAAACATATTTCACGTGAGCTTATTGTTGAGTGGAGCGGACGGATATGCAGTAACGGGGAAGTTTGCTTTGGTTACATTAACCCGCTGTAGGTTATACATTTGATAGTGCTACATTTATTTTCTTGTGTTTTTTCGGACATTTTTGCCCTTCATTATGGCTCACAGGTGTAGGTCAAACTCTTGTGATGTTTTTATGTCCTATTTTATGATGTTACCACAGTGTTAGCGTAAGTGAGAGACGCAGGTACTTAAGTATTTCAGTTCCAACTTATGTTAAAAATCCATTTGTGTGGCATGATAAAAACAGAATGCCAATGCATGTGTTTATATTACTGTATGTATGTATATTTACAGAACTACCCTTCCAGTCTCCTCTATCTGATGACCACAGCATAGTCTAACCTGCAAACCTGTTTGGTTATAGCTGAGGCCTACCCACAAATGTGTTGATACTTTTCACTTTCAAATCATGGGCAGTTAATCTCTTGGACATTTACTTTGTCTTCTCCCATAGTCCCTCGTTTTTTTTTACAATCCACATTCACCTGCAGGATAAGCGAGTCAGAGTCTCAGCCAGCTTCATCCCAGCAGTGGATGCTGGTTCTATTTCTTCTCAGATTCCTCAACTTAACCACATAAATATCTTTCCAATTAATACATTCATTAATTAAATCACTCAATAATTACCTGTAGTCATGTCAATAAAACATGAATCAGGAGAAAAAAGTAAAAAGATTATTATTATTTCATTGCATGACTCCCACCGTTCCTGTCAAATGTTGAAATGATCACCAGCTTAAATCATTTTTTTAAATGTGAGAGGTACAATATAATGTTAAAGTGCTTGGTATAAATACACACACAGTACATGCCTAAGGGCAGGATTAGCATCTTCTTTAAGCAGCCTGCTTCATGGTTCCCCACCGCAGATGGTCTGCCTCCATCTTACCTTGTTCCTTTTTTTTTCCTCCTCCAGTTTTGCACAAACCAACTTCATCACCTCCTTTACTATAAACATAAATCCTGTTTATGTTTCTAAAGCTGCAGATGTTAAAGCTGCAGTCATTAATTTGTTGACTAATTGTCTTTAATGCATGTCCATGCGCTATCCTGATGTCCACCAGTGAGAATATCAGCCTCCTACATGACAATTATCTTTACCTAATCCCTGGCTTGCCTTTTACTCATCATTTCGACAGTATTTGTCAGTTATCTGATAAATATTGTAGTATTTAATTTTGGTCAAACAGATGGGCTGCATTCTTCAGACTTTTAATTAGAAAATTGTGTTCACATTCAGGCCTATCATGGTTGTTTTTATGGGAACCATCTCAACTTTTTGTCACAGTAAACCATTAGCTTAAACCACTATCACACACAGCGCTGGGGGACAAATTGAGGTGTCACTTGGAGACGGATTCATCTGAGAAATAACATAATCTTAATTGTCTGGAAACTAGTATCACATCTGCATCATTGTCACCCATGAAATTAAAATTTTCACTAGACTAGCCCCGAGTTGATAGAAATTGCTTCATATTATTTAAAAAAAAACGTAATATTATTAATAAGGTTTTGTTGTAAAGTCATACTATAATTATAAGAACCTGAGGACTCGATCCAAGGGTTTATGGATTCAGCCGTTTTGGCTTTTCTACTGTTATCTTTATTTTGTCAAACCTAAAAAAAAGTCTCCATTAGAAAAGAAATGATTACATCCACAATTTTAAAGAACAACAAAGTTTGTTGAATTGTTGTTTCATTATCTGTCAGTCAGTCCTAGGCCATGTCTGAAAACGCCCCCTACACCCTACATAGTGCATTACATAGAAGGCAGGCCATTTTGCAGTGGTGTCCGACCGTGTAGTGCGTAGAAGTTGTTCACTATGTAGGACACTATGTATCCCATAGTGCAATGTGGAATCTAGTGTACATACTACTTACACTACCCAAGCAATATATCCCATTATGCATTGCAGTCATGCAACCCTACAGTGAGATGTATCTGGAGGCCACGTTCTAAACATCTTCTAATGGCTTTAACATTAAGCTCTCGCGGTGTCGATCTCAGTGACAGAGAAAGGTTCACAACTCTAGATCCACAGAAACCGCTGACAGAAACTGCTGACTCGTCTTACATTGCATAAATCTTGGTTTCATGTTTGCATGTTAGGACAAGTTTCCGAGGTATTAAATATTTTCCACTGTTGAGCATTAGTACAGATGTTACCCTTTGAGTGTATTTGCACTCTGCAGGGTCTTCCGTTCTCCTGTAGTCAGCCATGACCTAGGTCACAGTCACATTTTGACCTGACTGGCTCATGAAGGTGCTTGACCAGGTCAGCGCTGCCTGCAGCCTGGCTTGTGCATTTTTGTGCAATGTCGTCCCAATTTAAACTGCAGTGTTTGCAGAGGTCATTGTCACAATATGTATGAAATTGACTTTTTCACCTGACTCCCAGTCTGGTTGGGAGCTGTGGCTCTGGAGGAACCAATTTACCAAGTGTGGCACAGAAGTAGAGCTGTTTGGATGCAGACTGCTTAATAAAGATGCATTCTGTGTTTTTAGTTTCAGAAGAAACCCAGTAGGGGATGCACTATATCTAGAGTTTGGAAACAGTTCACTGTTGTGCCTGTTCTTCGAACGCTGTTATACTGAACATCTGTTATCCTGTATATTATATAGCATATACATTAGCATAAGGCTTATCCCCATGGAATCAGGATTTTATGGCCAGGTTTTCATATACATTAGCATAATGTAATGGAATCAGGATTTTATGGCCAGGTTTAGAACTGTGGGTCAACACTTCTTCTAAAACAAGGTGGGTACTCTAAGAACCTATTAGAACACTGATGTAGTTATAGATCTGACAGAGAGGGATTAAAGGTAAAATGTGGCCTCAGGCAGCAGTGACCAAACACAAGTACCGTCCCAGATACCTGCTGACTGCTTTGGACTTTATACAACCAAGGAAGAGTTCATCCATCCATCCATCCATCCATTGTCATTTCTGAACTTTTTGATTCACACGACATCGTTCCAAGATGACTTATGGAAAAAGTAGAACAATCTAACTGTTCTGCCTCTTATTAAGCAGTATTACTCAGCCATTATAGACATGAGTTGTAATCATAACAAACTGACATACAGTAGCTCACAAATATAACAACTTAAGCAGGCAGAATTCAATTGTTTTCAGTCACTGATATGAAAAAAGGTTGACATATCTGAGGGAGAGCAGATGGTTGAGCAGTTTGCTGAAGAAGGTAGAAATGTTTTGTCATGTTCTGATGTGTTAGCGATGGGTCTGCCAAGCAGCAGGGACAGAGCATATGATGATTAATGGGTAGGAGCAAAGGAGGACAGGAGAAGGATGCTCTCACAGTGGAGAATGCAACGGACTGGTTGGAATGGAAGTGATCCAATATGATCAATCTTCAAGCATGAAGCCAAAAAGGAAGCATTCCCAGTATTAAAGCTTCCGAAACAAGCAGGTTTATTTCTGATTATATCATGTTTAATAACCTGTATGTAGGAGACAGGAACATTCAGATAAGATTAGTTTGTTTCCTGTCATTATGTCTGTGGATTTATATGCTGATCCACAGTACAGAGAGCTCCAGGACGCTGCTGAGAATCAGGAGGTGGATACAGTTAGTCAGAAATCTTTAAGCCTTGTTTACTTCAGCGGGAATTAACAATTTCCTGAGAGCTGGGTCGCTTTCTAAACCCACACACATCATCCTGCACTCAAACTACATCATGTGCACTGACTCTGTGCACTGCAAATGGAGACATCCAGCACAATGCAGCACTATATCCAGTATTTCCATAGGTCCGTTTTTGCTCTTCCCTTCTCTCAAACGACATCCATGAAATCCTTTTTGATCGTAAGCGTTCACTCCTCAGTACCTGGCTGCTGACCATTTCCAGGGACAAATGTCCTTTTGGCACGAAGAATGCAGCAGGCATGATTCTGTTTAACAATTCCAAGCTGGACAAATTGGGCCAAGATACCAGCTGTTAAGCATGGGAAAGCTAATCAGTTTAGCAGCGCGCTGAGGATTATGCAGTCAGAGAAGTGTGTTGTTGTTGTTGTTATTCTAAACACAATATACTGCAGGGGAAAGCACATCCGCTGTCAGAGTCTTTATCTAAGCTTTTTCGTCTCCATCCTTCTGGAAGCTGGTCTTGGCCTTGGTCTTTGTCTATGGCTGTTTACCACAGGATCACATGGTAGTAGGCATGTAATTAAAAGTGTATTTGCTGTCATGTGCTATCACACTTCCTTCCTTAAAAACCTGCTTCGTGTATGCATGTGTTTGACAGGGTGTGATACTGTCAGGTCAACAGTTTTTAATTAGTCCGTGAAGTGCACTGCACCAACTACCACATACCTGCAAGTGCGTAAGGCCAGGAGACAATTAATCATAAATATGGCAGCATAATTACACAGTCCAATAATAAGCCACATTGGAATGCAGTGTAAATTATTATGTCCGCGATCGCAGCAGATCTATGAAGCACTGCGTTTTTTTTCAATAGTTATTTTTAACTTAATGTTGACATCTTGACAGTTTTATCGGCCATATTTATGCTAGCTTAGTGTCAATTTTGTCAGATTTGAACATCTGTTTTGTATTTTAAAGGATTGGCTAAGATTAAGCTAAATGAGCTCAATCTTTTCATTTTTTAGAATTTATTCTAAGAATCATTGGGCAACTTTTAACTTTATTGTAGCAGTTATTAGCCATAGTTTAGCTGTTTTTTTTTTTTTTGTTTTTTGTTTTTTTCCCGGTCTCTTTTCTAACTGACGACAATGTTTCAGATATGTAGTTATAACTTAATACATTATCTTAGCTTAGTAAAACAAAATTTTCTTTGTTGTGTTTGGATATTTTTTACAATTGATACATTTGTGATCTCCGATTGTAAAAAAATACAGTATATATATATTATATTTTTTTAGAAAAACATAACATTCCTTTGAGACATTCTAACTGAAAAAATGCTGCCAATATTTAGCAAATAGTTGTTGTTTTATGTAAAAGTTTGTATCGTAACATGTTATAAGATGCAGTTGTTTTACTGTAGTAGAACTACCCTTAAATCAGGTTTTACCAGGTTATTTCATGAGTCTGGTTATGGATGTACAGACTAAGATGATGGTGCTGCTGCTACGCTTCTTTCTCTGCAAATTGTTCAAGAGTGCCCTCATAAAACAAAATCCCAAGGTTGAGACAGTGCAAGGGACTGACTCAGGCTCGTGTTTTACAAGCAGTGATGTAATAAACCTTTGTTTAGAGGGAGCACTCATGCGGCTCTACTCGGAGGTAGCCACAGCTCTCCATACTGGGACTGAGGCACAATTATTTTCCAGGCTGCTGCCTTTTTTATTTGGCACCAAAAGGACTTATCTGTTTTATACCATTTTCACTTTGTCGGCACAGTGCAATAAAACAGTGTTTTTCTGTTTTCCAATGTTTATGTTCTTTTAATTCGTTGATAACACAGTCTGGCAGGTGCTATCACCTTCTATCTTTAACTTCTCCATCTGTTTATGTTTTTAAAAAGGGCACTTCCCTGTTTCTTAAGTCTTTATTTATTTATTCTTTTTTTGTTTTTTAACCTAATCCAAGCTGCCGGCCTCAAAGTTGCTCCGAGTTGAAAGTTGATGTTTTTTGTGACATTTCGCTGACCTTATGGACCAATTTTCTCTGTTCCCACATGCTCTTTCATCCACATTTACCATTGTTTGGACATTGAACAAGGCAATATAGCTGACTCTGCTTTCTGCCCCTTGTATTCTCTTTGAAGGATGAGATGAAAAGAAGGAAAATACAGCACGTGGCTCGTGTATATAAAGCTTCTTCGGGGAATATAGATCACAGTCTGACATAATCTCTCTGTACTGTATGGAAAAACATACCCTCTAACAGTAAAGTGTCAGAATATGTAGGCGGGGTTGCATGGTCGACTTTGCATATGTGAAGAATAGTGTTTTTTCTGCTGTGGCTTTGTTCTCAACTAAAAAAAGAGTAAGGATTCCTTTTATTATTATTATTTTGTGTTTAGTATTGTCTTTAGTAAATTTGAATCCATTATTGTACCCTTTACCTATGTATTAGTTTATTATCTATAAATGCCAATCCTTAGTTAATCTTTTAGTTAATCNTTCGTATGCATGGGGAAAGAATGAGAATTTTCCTGCAGTTATCAGAATTAATGATGATAAATTATGGTGTAATTACCCATGATTAGTCCTTAGCTACTCTGTAATCAATCTGATTAAAATGTTTCAATTAATTGACAGCCCAATATATATCTATATTTATACACACACACACACACACACACACACACATATATATATATATATATATATATATATTTATCAGTTGGACTGCAGTTTCCAATTTTTTTGCTCTCCTCTTTGTCTTCCTGCATAATCGAAGTTCACCCTGAGGTGCGGGCGCCGTGGCGCTCACTGTCATAGATAATGACTTCGGCCATGTTTTCACCCTGGCTGAATTCAGACCAGGGAAGCCATCAAATAAAATGTAAAATAATAATTCACAATAGTGGGCGGTGTAAAATTAGGTCATAAAATACAACAGGGATGTGGTGATGTATCACACAGCCTGATGGGAACTAGGAAATTGAACAAGTTTCATTGTGTACCAGAATCACATTAAGGCCTAACTAAATTGAGCTTAAAATGTCATCCAGCCGCGCAAAACATGATAAATGAGACCAACTGGACTACTTTAAAGTTTAAGAATGACACCTTTTAAATGTGTAACTGCGTGCTATTTTTAGCTTTTTGGGTAAATTCATCAGAACCTTTTTTTAAACACGGCCTGTTTAAAATGAACATCAAGCTTTAAAGTGGGAAGAAAGGAAAAAGGTCATATTGGTGAGTACTGAATTACTACAGCAAAAAGTTCCTGCTCCCTTGTTATGCCTTATTCTAATCGGTTTTTGAGTGCACCCAAGGGATTGACTTTGGGTTGTAACACTCCCTCCTCCATCCAGAATGACTTTGGCTTGGCAGAATGACACAGCACTACTAGAAACCACTACTTTCCGTGCAGCTTAATGGAACAGCCACTGGAGAAAAGCTGGGTCAATCATCATAAAGTTAAATAAACGACCATCAATCGCAATCGATAACAGCCACTCCGAATATATGGAAAATGAGTCGACCACGTTGATGACTTAGTTACCTTTGTCCAAGGATGGCACTGTTCTGCAGCTCCACAATGTACATCAACAATGTCATAAATGAATTGACAAGTACAATGTATTATAATGAAGTAATACATTTAGACGGAGATGAAGTTAAGGATGTTGGAGTTTTCAAAGAGGGGGACAGGAAGACCATAGAGGAGATTTGTGGAGACAGTTGTTGTAAAACAGTGGTTCCCAGCCTTTTTTGGGCCCATTTTTTGACCTCACAAATTTCTGGCGACCACAGAAACATATTTTTTGCTTGTCTGTAAATACTCTTTGAGCATGTTTGTTATATTGTGTTACAAATACAGAGTAGAAAGATTAGTGCACAAAGTACTTAAAGGAACTGAAGTAGCTGTCATTTGTGCAGTCACGTGATCTCATCAAGATGCACCGACTCAGAAATGTGTATTTGCTGCATTTTGTTTGAACCTGATTTGTATTCAGTGTAAGAATATAATTGTTTAAGATTGTGTTTTGTGTTTATTCATAAGTTTTAATAATTATAGATAGTTAAAAATATATATTTATCCTAAAAAGGATACAAACTTATTGAAGGAAGAAGAGTCTTGGTGACAGGCTGGCCTTTTGTTCCTGGTGAGAGCAGTTACTGGATTGGATTGTTCACAGCCTCACCATTCATCTTGTTCCGTCATATCTGATCAGTGACTGTCACTGACAAAAAAAAAAAAAAAACACAGGCAGAGAATTCTTCTGAGAAATGAACCGATCCCTGCTTAAGAGTGGCAGGAATATAGTTTTCCCATCCTGCACTGGGCAGGAATGACCACTCATCAAATGTCAGCTGCCCAATGACTTGTCACCTTGTAAACCCACAGATGAGTCAGTAAACACCTCATTAAAAAGTCACCTAATAATGAGTCAATATCCGTAAAAAAATAACAGGAAAACGTTGTTGTTTCTAAACGGTTTGCTGTGGATTCTCTTTGTTATTCGTCACCTCTAGTTAATTTGAAGGATTTGTCTTCTGGTCACATTTATTTAACAATATGGTGACATTTTATTTTGCCCTGGGTAACGGCTGCGTGTTGTTTTCCACTAATTTCTGACATTTAATGGAAGGAAAATTCATCAATTTATTCAGGCACTAATTAGAAAATTAAAAACCTATGAAATAATGAGATGTAGCTGCTTGTGTGCAGGTGCTGTAAAAAATAATTGGTGCAAAAAATTAATTTCATACTTTGTTGCATACATTTTATAGCAATGTAACATTTTATAGCTAGTGTTAAAAAACACGGGTAATTTATAGTTTAGGAAGGTGGGAAATCTAAAAATTCAGATGAACTTACTCCTATTGTGTTTTCTTCTACTTAACTTCACCTGGCTTCTCTCCATCGTATTCACCTCCACTTTCTTCTTTACCTTTCCTGTATGTCTTTCATCATCATACTTTCCTTTTTCCTCAGCCCTGCTCTCCTTTAATCATCTAACCTTTTGTCCTTCCTTCCTTCCATACTTTCCTTTTTTCTCACTGCACTTTTACCTATAAATGCTTCTTCTTCTTCTTCTTCTTCTTCTTCTTCTTCTTCTTCTTCTTCTTCTTCTTCTTCTTCTTCTTCTTCTTCTTCTTCTTCTTCTTCTTCTTCTTCTTCTTCTTCTTCTTCTTCTTCTTCTTTGTCCCCCTCCTCTTCTTCTTCTTCTACTTCTTCTAGAGTATCTAAGCATTACCTCTAAAACGTGGTCTCTTTATACTCAAATAGTTTGTCCATAAACTCCAACTCCCAAATCTTCAACCTTAGTTGTCAATTTCAGCATCTTTGTCTTAGCCACCTGCAGCTCAGCCTCCAGCTTTTAAAACAATGACACTGTCTCCTTTTTTCTTCTTCTCAAGCTTTTTTTTTTTTTTTTTTTTACCTCATGTCCTTTGTTTTGAGTGATTGATCCAACTATTGATTTACAAGGTCTTCAGTTTACAAGATGAAGTGAAAAAGAAATATGTGCCTCTTAACTTCCTCCCGGCAGCAGCAAAACAACAACGCCGCTTCTGTAAATGTATTTCCCATGGTGATCCTTACACAAATTCTCTAATCCCACCTGCAGAATAGAATAAATAAAAGGCAAATCAAATCCAAAAGTGAAGTTACACGAGGAGAGCTGCAGCTTAACTCTGTCACTCCAATTTAGAAGGCTATGAAGTGATCCCTTCGACCATGTCTTCCGTTACCTGGGCCATTCCTAAGCCACGGATGATAATCCTCAAAGGGCCCTCATTAAGCCTTTGCTCCAATTAAGCCACACTTATTTTGCCGCGGCACAATTGCGCTGCGCTGCAGTGCTTAAATCCTCCGACAGTGGATTAGGCTGATCGGTGGGTGGGATGAAAATAGCAGCATTGGCAAGTCAGTGGAAGGAAGAGGTGAGCGTTTTGGAGGTGTCAGCAGCTGCCGTTCACGACGCCTGCCTGCGTTCGTCAAACAGTGTGACTTCAAGTAAACCGCCAAACGCAAACAACTTCGGACCCAATCGGCAGCTACAGAAAATGTGGCTTGTTTAAATCAACTGAAATGTGGCTTAGCAGATGGCGTCATGTTGCTGCTGTCGAACGGAGAAGGAGCAGAAGTGAAAACATTACCATTGGCCACATACAATATATATATATATTAGTTATTCTCAATCTGTGTAGTTATGTAACTGCAAATGTTATTATAAGAAATAAGAAAAGCACAGTGTTGCCTTTTATTAATTAATAGAGATTATAATCAGAAATGCTACAAGCATAACTTTATGATTATAAAACATTCAACCGTTAATTTTAAGGAAACCTAGGAATATAGTTGTATCCTTGCGGCATTAAGAGAACGCTAAGGAGAACACATTTCTAGGACTTTTTTAAGTTTTAAGTCTAAAGTTAACTTTACACATGCAGCATTTCTTAGGAGTGGATTATAAAAAAAAAAAATAGCGTGTTCTACATTTGTGTACAGTACACTGGTTCTCACTGACTCTCACCGGTTCAGAACCCTGCCAGTAAACACAGTTGATTTTTATTGGTTAGCTCTCAAAACCCAGTGGACACATGATCAATGGCAGGCCCCTGAGAAGGTGACAGACAGGGGATCTGACTGTGTCTGTGCAGACAGCTGACACTGACGCCTCGCACCAATCACAGCCTGAAATTCTTCACTCAGCCTCCATTGTTGTGACTCTCACGGTTGAACAGTCATGGATCTTAAACAAACTTTGCATTTTGGCTCATCATCGTTTATATATTTCTGGTGGTGGTTCTGCATTGGTTCCAATGCATGTTTATCCATGAACTAAAATCTTAGATGACAATTATTTATTATTTAATTTATTTTTTATTTTTTTGCTATTCAACTGACCTTATGTATATCCTCACATTACATTTTTTCATTCGTTCTTCGTCTCATTTCCGTTCATTTTTATAATTCTGCTTTTTTAAAGTATGTATTTGCCATTTCATAGTCATAAAGTTCTTTAGCCATACAATGACGGTATGGGAAAATGTTCTGGAAGCAAGGCTCAGACAAGAGGTTAAGATCAGTCAGCAGCTGTTTGGTTTCATGCCAAGGAAAAGTAAGACTGATGAAATTTCTGCTGGTAAAAAAGCTCGGCGAAGGTCAAAAGGAGGTGCTGTGTGTTTGTGAATGGAGGAAAAATGTATGATCGGCTGCCCAGAGAGGAACTGTGGTACTGTATGAGACACTCAGGAGTGGCAGAGAAGTATGTGAGGGTCGTTCAGGACATGTAGAAGGCCGACAGGACAGAAGTTAGGTGTGCTGATGGAGTTCCATCATAAAGAGGTGGAGGTTTGCTTTATAGTAAAAAAGGATTAAAAGTCAGCAGGAGCAAGACAAGATAGATTTGTGTAATCAGAGTAGAACAAAGATGCAGTAGAGAGTCGACCATTGAAGGTCATGTACACAGAAGAGTATGGAGAATTGTCAGGGGCGATTTGTGACAGTAACATTGCAGCAAAAATGAAAGGGAATATTTATAAGATAGTAGTGAGACCTGCTATGATGCATGGTTTAGAGACAGTTTTACCAGTTTTTGATCAAAACTATTAAATCTAATCGAATATAATATAATCTAAACTGTCTAATTGACAAAAGGCTGAGTTTTAACTGTCAGTTCAATATCCCTTTCACTACTTCTTTTAAATTCCCAATATTAAGGTATTTTTGGCCTTTAGTGTATTTGGTGTATTTAAATTATTTATTATTATTATTATTATTATTATTATTAGCCTTAACCTTAACTCTGTGATGTCTGTCTGCCTTCCTGTGTCGTCTCACCTGCTGAGTGTGTAGTACACACCTCTCTGCCTCATTCTGTTTTGTTGTTTTGTTGCGTATTTGATTTTGGTACCTGTCGTTCTTGTGGTTCCTGTCTTGGAGGTGTTTTCTCCATGTTCCTGTATTCCAGATCTGTTTACTATCGCTTCCCATTGTGTTTTTCCTAGTTTTTCCGTTGTTCCTACCTGGCCAAGTGTTCCCTCTCTGTTGGGTTTAGTGTTATATATATTCAAGTTTGGACTATATATATATGTATATATATATATATATATTGTCTTTTAATTAACAAAATAATAATAAAAAGGGACATCGAGGATTTTCAGTAAATCTGTTGGTAACACATTGTTGCAGTGACTTTTTTTTTTTTTTTTTTTTTTGTGGGGGCTTTAATTTTGGCACATTTCCAAATCTTTGTTTCTACAAATTTTTTAATGTCACGTTTTATGCAGCCTTGATGTTGGAATAAACCAGAGGGAAAGAAGAAGTTGTACCTACGCATACACACACACACACACATTTACTTCGCAGTTGTGTTCTGCTGCTCTTTAACACACCCTACAGCAGGCACGGGCGAGTGCACATTAACCAAGCAGCACTGATGATTCTTTCAGGGAAAGTAGTTGATGTTTGCCAAAAGAGAATGTCCTCATTTTGAGCAGCTTTTTCTCTGTGAAACAATTGTCTGAAAAAAAAAATCACTTTCTTTTTTAAACAACATTCCCCTGAAACCGTTGTCCGTCTACATTTTAACCACATGTCACTCAGCTGGACTCGTAGTCTGGAGCTGCACCTCGAACTTGAATGGCACAAACCTTGCGAAATTGCAGCTCCCCTGTCTCACTCCAGCTGATGTGACAGCATAATGAGCCATGGTCTGGCAGCTCTTTAAGCAGAGAAATGATCAAGTCGGTCAGGCAGACAGAAGGATGACCCACACACGTGTCACATGGGGTCTTATTTTATTTAATTTTTTTTAATTTTTTTGACATTTCTTCCAAGATTTATCCCGGATCAGTAGGCATTTGCGTTGGCTGGAGTCGGTTAAAGTTGTGAGCTCACTCTCCATGTCGTTTCATATTTGTGTTTCTCTTATTTTTTTCTTCTTAGATTATGAAGTAACTGACCTGTGAAGACACTCTCACCGGGTGTATTTTTAAAAGACCTCTCAACATTTCTGCGAGCGTATGACCATCTGAGGCCCAGCAGGTATGTCATGTTAGATTCATGTCTCCTTGGTAATGTGAGTGTTGTCTTTGTTAGTACTTAATGAACTTAAATGAATGTTATTGTGCTGGAGGGCAGTTTTAAAATTAAATGCACCATATTACACAAAAAAACTATATTCGTTGCTACAAGGAAAAATAAAAACTGTCTTGTTCCTGCGTTGAGACTGCTGGTGAAGAATTAGTTTAAATTCTCAAATAAAACTTGTGTACTGTGTTTACTGGGGTGCACAACATGAGGGTCACCCCAGTAAAAAGGCCTCTAAATACTGTCACAACAAAATAGAAGCCTCAAGAAATTAATTTCTGTTTAACAGACACAGGGGTCATTTACACGTAATATAATATTTAGTTGTATTTTATTCAACCCTCTGCTCCAACGTTGTCCCCTGACACCGAAGCCAAATTAACTGTGGTATACAGTCTATCTCAGATAATTAACGTGTTTGTTGTCACCAATTAATACAGAAATTACATATTCTGTATCACGCAGCATTGGATTCAACAGCTTCTGGTATATTGGATGAAATAATTAATTTGAGAAATTTACATAGTAGAGTGAGCTCCACGGAGAAATGCATGTCACATTTATCCCTGTATAATCTCAGCAAACGCATTTCCTTGTTGCTAGAACAACAATGCTGCGAGTGGAAAGTGTGACATTTAAAGAACAACAAGAGTAGTAATAAATGTCCCCCCGGTATTTGACTTAGATTACTCTAATTAAAACTTATTTTTACTCTGACATTATTATTATTATTATTATTATTATTTATTTATTTTAAAAATCAAACTAATAAAAACAAAATTGTATATTGTAAGTTTTAATAAGAAAAATAACAATACATTTAATAAATATTTGTACTTATCAAAATTATTATTATTAAAATATTATTATTATTATTTTTATCAATGACAACTAAAGCCCCAACTCCTGTTCAGGTCAGTACAGTTGACCAATATGAGGGAAATATATATATTTTTTTTTTTCAAATAAACAAAGAGCAAGAGGTTGAAAGAATTATTTATTTCCACTTTCTTTGCCAGTGCAAGTGGCATCAAAGTGACATTTTCTTCCCAAAGGGCATAAATGACACAGGATGTCTTTTGCTGAGTCACATGCATCCAGCCAACATGCATAAATGCCTGCCCTCAAATGTCAGCCTCTCATGTTTATAGTCCAACTTAATGGGATTTGTTTCCCTCTATTTGCCTTTAGTGTCACGTTCAACGCTCTCGGCCCAGTGATAGCAGTAGGAATCAGTATGCACTGGAGTTGTCGATGCTGTTTTGTAGGTTTGCCTGATCTGCTCCAAGAATACCTCGGAGAGGTTTTTTTTTTTTTTTTTTTTCCCAATTTTACACCGATATTACTTTGGACTAACAGGTTAACTTATTAGATATTTTGAGGTGAAGGTCAAGGGCGCAGGGAACATGCTGAGAAATGATTTTATTCACATGGACTCATGAAATAATTAGACTTTGCGGGGTTGCCTTCAGGGAAACTCTACATAACCGGCGTCTAACCCTCATTTTTTGGCTTGTGAACTTATTAGATTTCTGCTGGTCACATGTGTCAGTACACTTCTGAGTCTTGTGTGTCTGCCCCCACATTCATTTTATGGAGTTGTGCAAACAACGGAAACTGCAATTGGAATGCTTGGTGGAAGCATACAACCCCAGGGCAGTTATTCTACTTCAATAAATGCACTGTGGGAAAACGTGACAAAAAAAACGAGAGCTGGTCGGAAATGAATGTGATCATGTCGGGAGGGGACCATGCTGAACGACATGTCGAAAGAAAATGTGGCTTCCCAGACCCGTTCACTGCCGTGAGGCATAACACAATTAGACTTCAGATTGTTTTTTTCCTCTCCCTGTGCCCATCTGATTCCTGCTCCTGCCAGGGTATTCTCTTTCATCTGCTTTATTCCTGCGTATTGTCATAATGTAGCAGGCCAGAGTGCTCTCACAGATCACTGCTGCAGCTTATCAGCCAAGTGGTGCTGCTTTAAATTGGGTCCCTTAATTTAGTCTCCCTACATCCATTTTCAGGATTTCACTTTGAAGGGAAGCTGGTGCAGCGGTGGGAAGGAAAGATAAACATACTCAGGGTACTAAATCCCCAGAGTATTACATGAAAGAGGCATGCAGAGTTAGGGAACTGTGACACGCGTAGCTCTTTCTAAAGATTATTTTAACCATCCTGTGTAATACTCACCTGTTTATATAACAAAAAAAATTGTGACCACCATCATACTGTGTGCCATCAATTTGATGGTGCAGAACTGTAATTTGATCAGTGTGAGAAGATGGCATATTTCAGATTCTACGTCTGTCATTTCCTGCATTAGGGCAACTATTTAACTTGCCTGCCAACTGCAAAATGTATCATTAGTCAATGGCTGCTTATCTGCACCACACAAATTGCTGTTTGTTGTTGTTGAGCAACATTGTAAAATTACACAATTCAACTTCCTTTGGACCAAAGCATTGAGCAGAACCGTGAAATATTCGACTTCAGTAATACAGTTAATACAGACCAACATATAGAAATTAGTAGTAGGGAACTTCTTTGTTTACATTGTTGTCATATTGTCCAGCCTAGACGGACTTTTTGCTTGCTTGCTATCAGCAAAATCCACGATGTTGATCATATTTACAAGATTGACTTCTCTTGAGTCTCTGAATTATTATGTTCTGTTTATACCCTAAAAATGTTATTAGAAAATAAATATTGTGTAGGATTATTTTGTCAAAGTGAGATTCCAACCTGGCCAAAACGACCGAAATTATGGAAAAGATCATGAAAACTGTTCTTTATTATACATATTATAAATAAATGTTGCTTATGATGTTCATGACAGATTTAAGTTTAAGTTGTCATCTGATCGCCTAGTTCTTGGCGTACTTGCTGCTTGTTTTTTTTTTAAAATTTTTTAAAAGCGCTCAGTTGTGTGGCTCCATGGCAGTAATTACATTTACTCACAGCCTGCAGTGAATTTCAACATAGTGAAAGGCTGTAAATTAGCCCATACGAGGAGGCTAATACAAAACATGATGGCATAGGGAGTAAAACAAGTACTTATGTCAGAAGCGTATGAATGTCTTGTTTGCTCCCTACAACGAGCGTCGAGGTAGAATGGGATGTGGAGCTTGCAGCTGTGAAGGGAGTCCAACGGCGTCCTTAACCAGTGTGTTTGGTAATTCTGCTGAATGGAATGACAGTGTTTACCTACTGCCTGTGCGTCACATTAAGATGTGCTTCATTATCTGCCTTGTTGTCACATGCTGATGTTTCACGCGCCCGTTCCAGCAGCTGTTTACCAACATACATTTGATGTTATTTTTAGGGCCGTACACAGGGGTGTGAGAGTTGGAACAATATCCATCTGTGGGCACACTTAAAAAGAACAAACTGAATGGTGATTGAGTCATTAAAGCCACATCTGCTGGACTAATTTCTCTTTTATTTTGGAGGGAACAGGGCAGTATTTTGGCTTCGGTGTGTGCGTGTGTTTGTGTGTGTGAGAGACATTTCAATCAAGCCAGCACTGTAAAATGATTATCGTGAGGTTTCAGAGGCTTGTCTGTCATGTCAGTGCAAAAAAATGCCCCACATTTAAAACCCACTCAGCATGCAGCTTCAATCTGTTGTGAATTAAATTCTTCGGAACTGGTGATATCACGGGGTATCAGTAAAAAAATAAAAATAAAATCAATATACATTACTAATTATCTTATAAACATTTGGAGGTAATTATTTAAGTTCTGCCTGAACGGTATTTCAAAATCAAACTTTAAATAATGTGAACTCTTCCGTATTTCGAAACGTGCCAATCAGCCTCTTCGTTGTTTTTAATTCATATATATGTGTTGTTATCGTTCCAGTTAGTGATTTGAATTAACACTACATTCACTTTGGCTGCTGCTAACAGGAGCAGATCCACAGTTTTCAAACCTGTGGTTTTCAAGTTTTAAAGGTTGAAATCCACCCTGAAAACTGTGGATCTTAGAACTCGCATTATTCTCCTCCAATTTTTCCAAAGAATTGTTAATAAGGATGTAACGATGCTTCGTGAATCTGTTAAAATTAAAAACAATCAATTCACATCAAGACGTTAGGAGTAGGCTGCATTATCTCAAAAAGGCTGTAGGTGGCGTCTAAAAACGTTGAATGTGACCTGCTATTAATCCAAGATGTCAGGGTCGTATGTAGCCTGTTAGGTAGTATAGTTGTATTTGTTCATAATTTCTCTGAAGCTCATTTAAAAAAAATGTATCGATGGGGCATAATTGTAAATATTATAAATAAAAAGCCATGCACAACATGGAGAAACTCACAGGACTCGGATACGCCTCCTAACAGTTTGGCACAGTGAGTCAACATTCTTTTGAATTCTTTGAATTCCATTCTCAGGCTGAGCGCTGCCTTTAAAACTCCTATGTTCTCCTGGGATAATGTTCTATCTACAACTTTTTAATATTTTAAAAATATTCGTTAAACTGCTCGGTTAGAGAGTTCACCTGATACTCATCAGATTTAGTATCAACACATTTCCTTTTGTGTCTCTCAGCCTGGAGAGTTTGGGGATATCTTTAAATGATAGTCAAACTAAATAGCCGTAGCCCACGGCAACAGCTACTAGAAACAACTGCTGTCAGCTATCGTCTTCTAATGTTATACTGCCGGGAATAAAACCACATCTGCAACATGTGCTGTGGAACCTAACCAGGCAATGGAGCGTTGAGTCAGTGGAAGTGCAGTTGCAGTTCTCTCCTGCATTCATTCAAACAGAAGTCTGGTCTTGTTTCCCAAAATAACTGTCTGGGGGTGTTGGCAAGATATCTGATGACTGGCGAGCTCCGCCGACAGTATAAGGACTCGGAAGCCACTAAACATAGTCTGCGCTGAATCTAATTTCCATTTTCCATGACAACAGTCTAGATCTGTGTGCCATGGCTCACAGTATTGTGTCACATCATGTTCATCAATGAGAAAATCCTGGTTAGAAATCTATTAAATATGCTGCTTAGACTGAACAGTAGTTGACGAATGCATGGTTTCTGTGTTTATTGTACGTTCTGTAATTGTTTGACTGTGAATATGTAAGTAACTTTACACAGGAGGTCTTTGACTTAGGTCGGAGTTCTGTTCCTAGTATGTGACGTGACTAGATTTTCACTGTACATACCATGTCACGCAGCTACGTTAACACAGTGGTAACATCATAATTTAGGACATAAAAACACCAGAAGAGTCTGACTTACACCTGGGAGCAATAATGAAGGGCAAAAAGTTCCCAAAAAACGCTCTCTGCAGCTTCTAGCCCAGGCCCCACCACCACCAACAGCAGGAGCAGCAGCTTCTTAGCCCAGGGCTTGATACTGACATCATAATGACACGCCACTAAAATCACATTGTTATGATACAAATTTTGCAGTGGCATTAAACAAAGAAAGACTGGATTGGTAAGATTGAAAAATGAAAAAAAAGTAGGCTGCAGAGTGATGGAAATAAGCCTGCAGGAGTGATGAGCTCTCAGCAGTGTGAAAGTACAATTGACTCGGTATTTATTTTTTGAGGGATTTTGGAAAACATTGTGTGAATAACGGTGTCAAAGCAGAGTTTGACGAGTGTAGTGAGTGGGATGAGATGGACAAACAAAGGGGTACAGACGAGTGTGAAGGCAGTGATGTGTGAAGTTGTCTGTTCAGAGTAATGCAGTGAAGCCAGTGAAGAGCAGATGCAGTCAGCGGCACCACGGACAGCTCCGCTCTCTGTGTGCAGGCTCAGCAGGGAACTGTCCATGGTAGTAAACAGATCCTTAACTGAAACCATGTCTGAAAGACGTCTGTCAGGAGTGACTTTGATCCAGTTTTTAAATATTAGGGCTAAATGTGGAGTTATGTTTCTTTCCATTTGTCTTTTCTATCCCTTTGGTTTTTTAAAACAACTCTTAGATATTTCTGTCTTTTGTTTAAATTTAATTTTTTTCAGATGATTTAAGATTTTAGTGTTTTTAATTTATTTTTTTAATGTTTTTTTATCATGCTTATCTCTAAGCATGGTTTTCAAGATTAAATATTTTTTTAATTATCTCTAAGCATGGTTTTCAAGATTATTTTTTATTAATTTATTAGTAAATAATTAATTTGATATTTATTAAACTTTCTATGTATGTCTCATTTTGCAATATCTGGTTTTGTTTTGCTGTTTAATGTCTGCAATATCTGTTATGTTTTTATGAGCTTCTGATATTTTGTCTTTTTCTATTTTTTTTTTTTAAATGAAGTCAAATTCAATGCTTCTTAATTACAGTCTTTAGCATCCCAGGAGCAATTAGCCTCTTGCTCTCTTGATAATGTTAAACCTCCTCACCCTTGATAAAGGTGGGGGCGAGCAGGTTCAGTGAGATTAACAGATTGATATAATTCTGCAGGTTTAGCTGGTACCTTGGACTCATGAAGCCACTCATATGTGAGGTTGCTATGGAAACTATACTGTATAAGTGAGAAGAAAGTGACTCAGGCCAATAGCTGCTCTTTTTAAAGAAGTGTCCTGAATGCAAATACCTGTCCCTCTACTAGACTGAATTCATGGCCAGAAATGCAGTAATTTTATTCAATTACCAACAATTGACTGCCATTCTAACGATGAATGTTTACACTGTTAAGCATTAATTCCAGAGTCAAGCACTGTTTTTATTTCTTGTAGTTGTTTAAGTTCATTTTACTTTATTTTTTTTTATCCATTGTAAACTTATTTGTGTAATATAGTGTAATTGGCACCAAAAGTCACATTTAAAGCTGGGAACAAAGGGTTGTTTTTGTGCTGCTGGCTAACTTTATTTCAAAGCAAAATAGAAAAATCCTCACCATTACACAGTAACTGCTGCATATTCCCAGGATTGGAATCCACCAGACATTCCCGACATTTCCAGAAATGTAGTCTTTCTACAACTTTCATATTTCCTTAGGCTGTACTTTAATCTATTCCTCTGTATGAGTTACAGTTTTGGTTTGATCATTACTAAACTTGACCTGTATTTGAACTTCTGCAGATGGAGGACGAACACTGGAAGGGTAACGTAACAGTTGCCATTAGGAAATATACATTAGCTCAAACAAGATAAAAGAAAACCACCCACAGTCGAGAGACACAGATTTAAATAATAATTAGCAGTAATTAAATCTTGGGGGTCGACTGAAACTTGCCACGAAGCTGATCTCACTCAGAGAAAATATTCTGGACTCCAAAAGCTTTGTGCATATTCAGTTTTCTTTTAGTTAGTTGGACTAAGGAACAAAACAGTTGATACAAAATTGATTAAATTCAGAAGAAGTTTCTTTTTAACAACTTCAATAACAGATATTTAAACCTCTAAAAAGTCTTGGCTTAGACCCAATATTAATTTGATTTTATACTATTTGACTTCAGCAGGTTTAGTATTTGTAAAGTTCTTTTCATTGTAGACAGACCTGGTGACTCAAACTATACTTGATTTTTTTTTCTTTAGTAACCTTAAAAAATGATTATAAATTTTAAAACCCTGATTCTTTTAACTCATTGTCAATATACATACAATATACATTATAGTTACAAGTGGAAAAGAAATTATAATTAGCCCTGCCCGTATTGACTGTCTGAACGTAAAGAACTGCTTCCACATTTCATTATCGCAGCTCCGATGAGCATCAGGTCAACATCAGTGCCGATAAAAACTCTTTATAGCCTCTTTGTGACAGAACATTGTCTCATGTTATGATGAAGTGCCTCATCCGGAGCTGTCCACGTTCCGTGTGAGCGCCTGTTATCACAAATTACATCCCTTCAATAAAAATGCAATAATACCTTCATTAGAACATTCATGAAGTTGAAAAAGCCGATGACAAAAGACTGTGAGACTGGTTTTGTCTCGTGACACGGAGTAAATGAAGCCTGAAAAAAAGCCTTTGTTTGACAGGTTCCTGCATTCGTTCTGATTGTTTGCCTTTCCGTCGCCCCTCTTTTTCTCGTTCATTTAACGCACAATGGCAGAATAAATGTCAGATCATAATATATGTATATATATATATATGTATATATATATGTGTATATATACAGAGAGAGAAAGAGAGACAGAGAGAGAGAGAGAGATAACAACGCAAAAGCAAAATAATTTTCTTGTATTTTTTAATTTTCTTATTCCACTCGAGTATCTTTTTCTAAAATTCTCATCTGCTTGCATTCCAAACTTAAAATATTCTCACCTTTTTCAGATGACATTCAAATTATTTGTTTCACAGGAGGCAGATCAAAACACAGAATTTCCTTACAATGCCCAGGAAATAATTTGCATGCAGCAAAGCAAAGCAAAAGCCTGACTTTCTGCCAGGTCACTGTTGCTCTTTAATAAATTGGGTCATGCAGATGGTTGGCGTAGGAGTAGAGGGGGACAGGGCAGTGTCAGTGTCAGAGGAGCTAGATGATCTGCTCTGCTGACCTTTGAGGTGAGTAGATAAAAAAAAGATCATTAAAAGATTTTTCCGGTCAAAGGTGGAGGTCATTGTGACCCTCAGAATGACCCTGACTGAAATATTATTATTTATTTATTCCATAACTTCCCCGTGGTTACATTGTCCTGAGAAGGGTCACACCCCAGAGCTAGAACCAACCTCACCTGACAATGGGAAATGTCAAAGTGCCCAGGACAGGTCACGAGTTAATAAAGGTGGCAGTGGTGGCTTAGTGGATAGGGATTCGAATCCACCAGCTGCCAAGTTACCACTGAGATAACCTCTGAGCATGGCACCGTCCACACACACTGCTCCCCTGGCGCTCAAAAAAAAAAAAGCGATGTTCCACTTTGGTGATGGGTTAAATGCAGAGGTCACATTTGGTTGTGTGCAGTGGTGTGCTGTGTCACAATGACCAGGAGTTCACTTTTCTTCCTAATCCAAGCAGTTTTTCTGAAAAAAAATAATATCAAAGTCAAAAAGTATCTTTTTTAAATCACCTTTTTTATTTAATTACTCCAACTGTCTCCAACGGCTTTGAAAAGTTTTATCATCTTTGTCACTCATTCATTAGTGATACACTTTGTTCGATCAGCTTTTTAACCCTAAAATCGAAAAAAAAAACCTGGTTTAATGATTGAAGCAGCAGCTTTTGATGTAGCTTTTTCTTCTTTGTTTTATACCAAAAACTCAATCAAAGATGACAAACCTGATTTATAAACAGAGGCATTCTTTAATACATACTGCGGTCTAGAGAAGATATTTGAAACAAATAAGAGTTTGGTTTTTTTTAATTAGTTTTAGACAGTAACCCAAGGTTAGTCTTTACACCTAGCGACAATAATAACATTTTCTGAATTAAAGATCTCACTTACTGTCGTTTGCTGAAGCTGATGTTAGGATTGAACTACAGCCCTGTTTAGATGAAAATAGCTGGTAAATATAATGTCAATGTTTATATTTATATAATGTCAATGCCATATTTAATAATTCACGCCTATAGTAAATTCATATATAAGGACCGTCTTCTTCTTCATCTTTCCACTGTTCCCTTCAGGAGTCACCACAGTGGATCATCTGCCTCCTCTGTTTTTTCACTAACTATCTCCATGTCCTCTTACATCTATAAATTTCCTCTGAGGACTTCCTTTTATTATTTTTCCTGGTAAATACATCTCTCACATCCTTTGTCGAATATGGTATAAGAACTGTAAAATTATTGGAAAAAAAAAATCTGTTTAATCAAAGGGCGGCTGTAGTTCAATCAACATTCTGTATTATGTGGAACAGTCTCCAAATAATGATCATAATTGTGTCCCTAATTCGCCCCACAATGGGGGGATTTACAGTGTGAGTCTTTGCATGGTCTGCCACAGTAGGTGCCATTAAGTACATGGGAGGTGCCATTAGATGGATGTGGTTCTTCTGGGAATCTAACCCAGCACTTTCTGCTGTCTGATTGCAAAGCAGGTGTGCTAATGTCAAACGTGTAACACAAAAAAACTGCTCCACAGAGTGTATGGCTCTTAGTCATAAGAGTTCCCTTCAAATGTTTGGTGAAGCCTTTCTCCTCAATAATGTGAATCTGTCGGCAGTTCCACACAATCCATTTGACAGTTGTGTCACTCAGCTTGTCAGCCGTGGACTCATTTGCTGCTCTGAGATCAGTGCGGCTGCTCTGACACAAGCTGGACGTCTGACCTGAAGATGAATCCTCTGAATCCAAACAAAGGCCAGGCGTTCAGATGGTCTTGTGAGCTGTGTGCGTATATATGTATATCCTGTGCTGCTGATCTGCATGTTTGTGATCTTATTGGATCCTCCGATGTTGCTTTGATATCTCTAAAGCTACATCCCTGATTGGCAGTGTTTAGCTGACAAGCGCAGCTGATTAGCATTCAGCCACAAATGACTCACCTTCGCAGCAGTGTTTGTACTTGTGAATCAGGTCATTAAATGTCCTATTCAAAGAGGTGTTTACATTCTTTTTATGGGCCGCTCATGCATCAATTCACTGTAGCTAATGGGAGCATGTACAGTTCTATATCATTCACTTCTAGCTGCTGTACCGCAGGTTGCTCCTCTGCCCTGCTGTGGCCTTTTAACCACAGGTTAATCAGGGCACTGCATTAAAGACAAACGCTGAAGACGAGCTGAGCTGCTTGGTGAATGAAAAGAAGAGCCAATCTCTGTGTATTGTGACTTTTGAGTTCCCATTTAGAAGGAGCTTGTACTGTATCTTTCAGTGTCTGCTCAGTAAGTCCTCACGTGGGTTGGAGATTAAGAGTGAGGTAAAAGAACTTTATTCTAATTTGCTCCAGGAAGTTAATCCACTGGCCGCTGTGAAGGGAGATACGTGGAATCCTTTCGGTGATATTTTCCAGTGATTACTTTTTGAGTGATGGACATTAATGTAGCGGCGCTGCATGTGATATTGTAAAGTATTTTCTCTGCTCTTCAAGGCAGACAACGCCAACGCAGCTGTTTGTGTTGCAATGATTTAGGCTTTTCTTGCACTGAAAAACTATTTATTAAAAATACCAATATCCATAGCTATCAACTATTTTTTGTTTATGTTTTAATTAGGCTACTTGGAGTATCTGCTGATACAGATGTAGGATCCTGATATTTAACCCAGTGATTCCCAACCACTGTGCCGTGAGAGATCATTGTGCCGCGGAAAATTATCCAATTTCACTTAATTGGTCCCAAAACTGTTATTTATTAATTGCAAATATGTTTTCTTTGTTTGTCAATGTGTGACAAGCAGAGCAATTCAATCCTCTTCCGCTAGGTAGCAGCAGATGGTTATTAAAAAAAAAAAAAAAACGATAATCAGATCTTTGTGTCTTTCTTCAATTCCTGTCAGTATATCAGTGTTTTCTTCAGCTAAACAGGAGTACATTTTTAGTAAATTTAAACTAGAATATTATTATAGTTCATCACATATACTTTTTGTGAGATTTGTGTATAGTGCTGTGCCTTCGGGTTTTTCCTGATGTTGTATATGTGCTGTGGCTGAAAAAAAGTTGGGAAACACTGATTTAACCAATATCAAGCCAATGCCGATACTAAGTATCAGCTCAGACCATGACTAGTTTTAAATGCCCCATATACCTATACTATACCATGGCATACTGACAACCTGTTGGGGAAAAAGCTGAATATTCTGTTTTGTCATTCACTTATTTCCTGGTCTTCTATCTCGAAATAGTGGAGAAGGGGATGCAGAGAAAATCATAGATGATATGACATCTGCAATATAAAATTAGATTATTGGTCAACGTGTCAAAACTGGTCCTTGTGGTCCAACCAACTTCACCTTTCGACCTTAGCATCATTATCCATTTTCCTCCCCAAAGTTTGCTGACATTATAAATACCAAGACGTTAACATTTGTGCATATACTGTATGTGCTGTTCCAAGGTGGGACACCGATGACTCATTCTCCTCATGAATCTAAAAGACACGCTCGCACAGGTTGGAGTTGAATCAGTTCCATGCAGAAATAATCTAATCTCAGAACCAACACGGACGCATTGTTTCAAAACAACAGCGGTGATGTTGGATAAACCAGTTTGATGGGTTTCAACCAAAACACGTTGTAAAAGGCTGAGTCCTGCAGAGAAACAATTGTTTCCACAAAAGCGACAAACTATTTCACGTCCTTTCAGCACGAAAGTAAAGCCTCACTACAGTAACAGGATACGTAGATGTGATTAGGTTTCCTCGAGAGAAAAATGAAATGTTTACACTAATCCCATCCGTCGCCAGATATTATTTATTTGTGCTCCAATTTACCTCGGAACATTTCCATTTAAATGTCTCCGTGTCTCTTCCAATTCTCTGTGTGATTATTTATTCATCTGCTTCCTTATTTCTCCTCGTATCTCTGAGCTGGGAACATTCGTGAGACACGTTATCCGCGTGCAAAATAAAAGCAGACTCTATTTCCTGGCTGGTTTGGGTCACCTTTGATTACTTCCTGACCTTTAGTTTTGGGCTTGGTCTATTTAACACCATGTGCCCACCTTGTTTGTTGTCATGCTCCGTTTGTTTAACTCCCTGTTCGCCTGCTTTTGTATTTGCCTTAATGTTTACTCTGGGTAAAGATGTATTTGCTGCCTGTTGTTTACTCCTGGTGTTGTAGGAAAGAGTTTTTCTTTTCTGTTGCAGTCGTAAAGGCCAGAAGGACTTTTAGTCATGTTAGATTTACAATTTCACCGGTTTGTTCTATTCCAAATATGGCTGATAAATATTTCATTCAACCCTGATGTTCAAGTATATTGTGATGCAGCGGATACACACACACAGACACACATGCATACGTACAATATCCACCTTGTCTAAAGTGTAGAGCCATAAGATCACATTCAGATTCAAACATGCTCATGGACGTGAACCTCACACGGCCTATATTATCTATCACTGCTGAAACACACAGATTCAAAATTCATGAATATCAAATATTTGAAGACAGGCTGAAAATGTAAATATTGCAACAGCACAAACACAAATGCAGGTTTAAACCTCAGCTGTTCTTCTTCAGCGTTGTATGGTCATATCAGCCAGAGGTTTCATGTCTACATTTAATCACAGAAACTCCTCAAACGTGTGAAAGTTCAATTTCAAATTGGACATCTGTATTTCCAGCCTACATGTCTTAGTGCCAGCGTTTTTTTGAATATTTTATTAGCATGGATTACTACATCTGTTTACGCACAAACACGCGGGAAATTAGATTTAGATTTCTGTATAATAAACACATGTCTTGTATGGGACATTTTAAATAATCACTTTATATCCTCATTGTCCTCTGCACCAATACGATGTAATTCTCTTGTTTCTGTTCATGCACGATAACTACATATTTTGCGATGGCACCGTCGGTTGCCGTGGATGATGAAGTGATTTTATAATAATTATCTTTTTTTTGCCATCTCTTATCCTCATGCCTGATCTTCATGCTTACCAAGGCAGATGTCTTCATTCATCATACTGTCAGCGACTTGCTGAATCAAGGCTCCCAGTGCAACTTGTCACTGTCCTCTGTTCCCTTCATATCCCTTCTATGTCTGAGCATGGAAAAAAAACAAAATTTCAAGTCAACCCCCTCTGGAGAAGTTTACATTTTCACCCTGTAGTTAATGCACAACAAATCTGTGTCTTTGTTTTTTCCTTTTGAAATCGGCCTTATGCTCCACTGCATTGTGGCAGTGACTGTTTTAAAGCCTTGTGTACAGGCAGACTAGGGTTGGTTATGGTAAAAATAAATAATACATTTTGATTTTTTTCCCCCTCCATACTCAGCAATTAGGATTTCATTCATTTGATTTGAAGGTGATTCCATTTAAAGCCATTGCAGGCTCATACACTCTGGTTTGTTCAGCCTCTTTAACCATTTTCTGGTTTCCTAAATTGCAGACTTGAAATCCTAATGATAGCCCACGATTCCAATGGAGGTAATTATTACAATGTATTCACATTTATTACTAAATTATTCATTGGCCCAAGCTGTGGGATTGCTTGCTAGGCTAACCCAGTAGAGCAGTGGTAAGTCACAGATTCAGAACAGTAATGTGCATGTACTGTTAGGAAAAAAAATAAAAAAACAACTAAAAATGTAGAAAGTTGTCTTAATCACATAATTAGTGTCAGATTAAGAAGAAAAATTATGATAAACCCACTGTATTTACAACTTCCTCTTGGCTTTACTTGTGAACTTACTTCTCTGGCCTGAGGCTAAAGCTAGCCGATTGAAGTTATAGGAGCTAGCATGGTAGCAAAGGTTGACAACAACAAAAAAAGGGAAGATAATTTATGCCTGAACTGTTATCGGTCTATATTAGGACCTGAAAGGATAAATTCAGTGAAATGAAGTCAATGGACTACACACAGAAGCCTGGGTTTTTATTTTCCTGTCCAGAGTCAGGTTTAGGTCAGTTTGATGGGAGGCTTCACACTTTTTCCTCAAGTGGTTTCCTCAAGGCTTGAACACATCGAGGAAACACACTTCCCACCTGAACAGGCAACACACTCATTTCTGTGGCCTTAAATAATTAAATAAGAGAGTCGATAAAATAAATCCCATGTACTGTGAAAATGTAGAGCTGCTGTAGATTTTCACAGGAATCTGAGTATTCCACCTGGTGTTGACAAAGGCACTCTGTCTTCTCCTGCTCCACAGGAACCTGCTTTTGTTATGCTTTTCCCCTGTGTATCACCTTATAGACAATGGACTTTAGCAGAAAGACCACCCACAACTGTTCACTCACCTACAGCACTGCACTGCACTGCCTGCAGAGATTTAGTCAAGGTAGAGTTTAGTTGAAAAAAAAAAAAAAATCACTGAAGAACATTTTACCGAGATTTTCTGCCAGGGTACAATACAATGTTTAGCTCTGTCATTACAATGGAAAATGAATTGACTTTGAAAACAATATGACCTGCTAGGATTCCAATCAACTCTGGGAAGAGCTTTTTCACTCTTTAAAAAATATTAACAGAAAATAGGAGCAGGTTACAACTGTTATATATATTCTAATTATCTCGAAATAGGCTGAATAACATAATTCATTTGGTTAATGAAGCAGTCATTCAGCTATACAATTTAAAAGGTAGGTGAAACCCCCCCCACAAAATCAGCTAACTAACTAAAAGCTGTCAATAATGCGCAAGACCTTTCTTCTTGTGTTGCTGTAGCACAACAATATCTCAGTGTGTGATCGATACATTTCAATCTAATCTAATGTGACTCTTATTATTTAATCTTTCAATAACAGAAAATTAAGTAAACAATGGCACACAATTGCGAAACAGGTTTAGTTAAAAAATATCTGCTGTCGAAATAATTCAGATTACCCAGAAATCCTGCTTATTTATCCTCGTCTTGTCTCTCAGACAGCTGCTGTCTGTCCTTAATCACAGTAGGTCCCACCACTGTCCTTTGCAGCATTTGATGTAAACAATACGTCTAATGTCTGCTACACAGGGATGGTGGTGTTATTATTATATGTCATAGTGCTTTAGGGTAACATGATGAAACGAGGCTTCATGTAATACCATAAGCATTTATCCTGATCCCTGTCTTGTATCTACTCTGTCCTCCACGACACCGTCACTGATAATATAAATTCGCATTCTGCGTCTGCAGCAGTGACATTTCGTCTCCTCTCAGTCTGTTCCTCTGTCCCTTCATTGCATTCAAAACACCTCATCTCTTATGCTTATCGCCGTCCCTCTCAGCTGTTATCTCTCTCATGCACACGTGTGCACATAGCATGAATCTTACTCTGGGCTGATAATGAGACAATGCTTTCCCATAGTGCTTTTGGGCTTGAATGTATACAGCAGTTATTAACAGACAGATTCAGTCTGTTGCCTCCTGGAGATTAATGGGACCCAGTGCAGTTAAGCAAACCTAATTGTCATTTACATTCAGTAATTATGGTTTGACTAGGGGACAAAAGGTCTCTACGCCGCTGTGGGGAAACCTTCAGCTGAAGACCAACACCCGGAGGTTTGTTGACACTGTACAGTAGTAATGCAGTTGTCATTTACATGATTGTGGTGTAGCGGGGTGCATTGAGTGGTGCTTTGTTAATAATGAGGTCTATTAAAGTACTCATGTCTACACCTATAGACAGACAGTCTCAGGCAAGGCCACGCTGGCTAAGGTTTTTGCTCGCGTCATCATAACTTCTTGTTTCGGCTGTACTGTTTTGGTGATAAAAGTCTTTCGACCTAAAATTGAAATGCACTTTTGGGCCATTTTCTGCCGAAAATTTTTGCTGGCCGAATATTCGGTGCATCACTAGTTTTTAGTCAGCAGGTCAGGTGCACAGGAACTTAAAAATCAAATTTTAACCATTTTGCTAGTGCTGTAAATTGAAGTAAATCGGAAGCTGCGGAAATGAGTAACAGCAAGTCAGAATTTTGAATCCAATGCTTTTCATAACACATGGGTATTTAGTAAAATAGTCCAGGGTTGTTTACAGTATATAGTGTCTCTTTCATTTAGATAAATACATTCTAAGGTCAATGAGTCAAATTCTTACCACAATTTTGAGGAAATGAAAAAAATGATTACCAGTTTGAAAGCATTTGATTGAAAGATCACATATATATATATATATATATATGTATATATATATATATATATTTCGGTGGACTGTAAAAAGCTGAATGTAATCTGTACAGTACATCCACTGAATTAAAGCAGTGTAACGCGGATGAGGAGAAAGCTTTTCATTGATTTTATTATGACAAGGTCACAGTGTTAGTGACGTCAGCAACCGATCCCAGCCTTACACAAGTGATTAATAGTTGCACAAGACTTATGTAAATTGGAAGCCTAAAGGGACAGAGGGGATTTACGGACTATGCTGTAATGCGCAGGTGTCAAACTCAGGCCCGTGGACCAAATCTGGCCCCTGGTGTTACTATATTTGGCCCAGGAGATCATATTAAATGTGAATTAGAGCTGGCCCGCCATTATATAGCCACTATATACTGGCAGGATTTGTAGTATTTGTATCGATGTATGCACGATATTATAGCACATACATTTTTGGTTCTTCTGTTGTTGGCCTCTGAAAAAAGATTTACATTAAATAGGAACTCTAAAGGCTATCTATATTAAGTATTTCTAGTCATGTTTTCAATAATTATTAGGTTTGGCCTGTGGCTTTGTCCCAGTTTTTAATTTTGGCCCACTGTGAATTTGAGTTTGACACTCCTGCACTAGTGAAACCTGTATTTTCTTTTAATTTCGACTAAATAATGTATACATTTTTTTTTTCACTTTTATTTAACTAACTCTGAAATGCTTTTGACTTGACTTCAAATACTTGGCACTCCTAACACTTTTACCATCACAGTATACCGCTGGTGATTACTTTTAATAATTTAACCAGTATCCATTTGCATTTAGCTAATGTAACTGCTCGGCTCTTCCTTCAAAGGTCTTGAAAAATTTCGAGTACATTAAAAATTGAAAAATAAGCAGAAAAGACGATGATTTTGTTTATTTATTTTTAATTTTTTATGAGGTGGTTGAATCTGTAATACCTACTGCCTGTGTGACGTGAATCGCAAATCTTTTGAAAAATTACAAATTAAGTTAAAAATGAGGGTTACTATACTTCTTGTTCACACTCCTGCCTCATCAGAACCAACGCAGTCATTCAAGGTAACATGGAACTTAGTCAAGACCCTGTGTTTAGCATTTCTGTTCATCTGATTCAATTCATTATTTATTTGCTCTGTTGAACCCGCTTAACCTCACTGCCCTGCAGCAAAAAAAGAAAAAAAATACAGGAGACAAAGAGACGTCAGCAGGGATCTGCACCTCCAGGAGGTCGTCCAAGTTCAGCGCTCACTTTTTTTTATGAAAATGATGTGGAATAAATTGAATATTCACATTAACATAGAAATGATATTAATGTTACATTTTTGATAGGATACATGTATGCAGGTGTTTTAGGCGTCTCATCAAACAGAATAATGAGTTAGTCAATTTTCTAATCGCTTCATTCCTAAGTCATCTATTCTCCCTATCAGTTTTACTCAAAAGCAATGCCGCTGAGTTGCGGCTGTAAAAGTCCCGTCTTGACATTTCTGTCGTTGCGAGCTTCCGAAACGTGCAAAAACAACGTGTCTCTTAATTCCTACGTGATAGACTGGACAAATGGATCCAGTAAAATCCTATTAAAAAATATGACAGATGAGAAATTCAGTCTCTGAACATTATTGAAATTCATCACCTTCTCATTAGTTCAAGGTTTGTGATGAATTTTTAGCGCAGACCAAATGTTAACATGTCTGGGAAGAAGTACGAGGTAATTAATGGTTTTAATTAATTCAAAATTGATTAATCTATTGGTTGCTGCTTGACTCTGATGTTTTATCCTTATATTTACAGTTTCGTTATTAAAAATATTTGAATGATTTACCACCTATTATTTATTTCACACCAAGATTGATTTTCTTTGCTTGTTTTTAACATTTTTATATATTGAACTCTCTTGTTTTTTTGTAGTTTTGTGACATCGATATTTTCTTCATTAGCACTGTAATGTTTTGTTTAATTTTGACAGTAGGAACAAGCAACTATAGGAAAGGACCACTAATGCAGGAACTAAGTAGAAGTACCACTGCTACTTATACCATGACTATTGTTAGTATAAGAGCTACTTATACTGTTACGCGTACCACAGTTTGAGAACCACTGGTCTGGAGTCCAGAACCAGCCGCAGTTTTACGAACATAATTGGCAGATCTATTTTATCCAATGTGTGTTTTGTTCAGCAACATCTAATTCTGGTAAAAAAATTTAAAAAGTATAACATATTTAGGCAAAACTGTACTTGTTTTTGTTGTTTATTTCATTCTTCTCTGCGCTTTTCAGATTGTTTGTCGTTTTCAGATTTTCACAACTGTATGTCTACCAAAACTTGAATCTATACTTTTGGAGAATAGAAAAATACAATCAAAAACATCTTACAAATAATGGAATGTTGAAAGTACTGATGAAGTAGATTTTAGCGCCAAATGGGAGAAGGACATACATTTACAAAAACAGATAAAATGTGAAAATGCAGTGAAATGGTCATGGAACAGCCATCAGCTCCACTTCATTGGGCAAATGTGTCTGTTTTCTCCAAGTCCTTGAAGGTCTGAGCTTTTTTATTTTTCCCAGCCACTGGAACATCTCATGGTCACATTTGCCTTCCGTTGCCATGGCACTGGAGGCAGAAGTTGCTGGGTTGATGATTTCAAACACCTTTAGAATCCAGCTCACACTTGCTCGAAAGTGTGAGCTTTTCCTTTCGGTTTCTACGTGTTTCTCCCTCACCCTGTTCTTCCTTCATTCCTTTTTTCTGTCTCTCTCTGTTTTTTTTTTTACTCCATGTGTCTGCGTAACTGTCCGTCTGTCTGTTTTCTTGCGATTCTACTTTCTTCTCTGTCTTTCCTGTGTCCATGTCTTCCTGCCGTCTCTGCTTGTCCATTGCTCTATTTCGTGGTTTTCTGTCCTTTTTTTAATCATCTGTTTTTTCTTTGTCTACGTCCTTCTTGTCTCTTTTGATGCCTGTTTGTCAGTCTCCTTTTGTAACAGCTTCCCTGTCTCACATTGTCTGTCTGTTTGTGTGTCTTTCTGTCTATCTCTCAGAATAAAAGAAATTGCAGGGGATGCACTGCCTCCCATAACAGTTTTCACTATTTGGTGGAAAAACAAAAGAGAAAAATAATAAGAAAACCACAGTCCACCAGATGCACTACACCCCAAAGGCCTGCTGGAGCCATGATTTATTTATGCTGTTGATTCTACTTTTTCATAGATACTCGGTGAAAGATTCATGAGTTAATTCATACTGTAAATTACCAAAGGTGAAACAAACAGTTGCTCCATACATCAGGAGCTTTTCCAAACATTGTTGTTATTTGTCATCGGAGGTTATATGGCTCCTAAAGAATTTATGAAGCATTACAAAATACTATCACACTTCAGTTATTGAATGTAACATATATACAGTGATCCCTCTCCTAACACGGTAGTTGTGTTCCAAGACCCATCACGAAAATGAAAAAAAAGCGACGTAGAGGCGAGATAGTTTTTATAATATTTACTTATATATTTACCCTACGAACCTCCCCCACACAGTTATCAACCCTCCATGGTCTGTATTACGTTTTTATATGCACAGTAGAGTTGAATAATGGAAATAGGAGACATACTGTACATATTAAATAAATTAAAAATATCATGAAAAAACCCAGTCATGACATGACACAGGCAAACAGCTCAAAAGACATCACAGCAACAGTGCCAAAAATGCGGTGTCCCATCAACAGCAAAAATAGCGAGAACCGCCTGAATGTGGAAGCGCAAACATGTCGTGAGATTGGATTAAAACAATTCTTCATTCTGTGTGGTATGAATCCAAAACACATTTTCTCCCATTTGTCATTAGCGCTGACCGTGGTACTGAAGAACAATCAGCAGCCTTACCGTTAAATGCAGGGGAAATTATTGAGTATTGAGATCAAACTGAATTATAAAATAGCCCAAAAAAATAATGGCCGAGTGAGATTTTTCTTTCCTTTTTTCATACTCTCTTTTGCTCATATTGAGCTGTAAAAATTGCCTTTTTTAATTATAAATACAATGACAGGCGACCGATGAAATGAAAGAGTCGAGGTTACTTTAAGGATGCGGAAAACCAATCAACCTGTTGAAACTTTTGTTTGCAGCTTCTGATTCTAAAGCGGTGGGTAAGAAAAGCCAAACTTGTGTCTGATGTGCCTCTGTTATCATCTGGCATCACAAATCTGCTTCAGATTTTCTTACTTGCCATGAAAATACTATGTTTGGTATGTAGTCGTGGCTCACCCATTGTGGCCTCTGTTTCAAATTCTCACTAAGACGACTTAAATCACCACAGTTTAGTTGTTTAATTTTATATATAGTTTCGACACATTTTTAGCAAGTTTTGGTAATATTTCCTTTCTTACTTTGGGTGGGTCGTTGATTCTGTTCCTGTCTTTATGTCTATTTTAATAACTAACAATTTAGAGAATTGTAATAGAGCGTAAGATCCCAAAAGTCTAGTATACTGTGAGAAAAATGTTAGTTCCAACTTGTTTTCTCCCCTAGCTGTCTATAAAAGAGGCCTCGTGCTGAGCCAAGCAGGAGGTCTGGAACAATCAGAACCTGTGACCTCAACTCAAAAAAAAAAAAGCAGAGAAAACACTCCTCACAACACGTCTTCACATCCTTTGAATATGACAAGTATTAAGTGTGTGGGAGTGTTTTCTTTGTTATCTGGTTTACCCCTCAGTCCAAAAACATGCAAATCCCATTAGGTTGTGTTGGCACACTTGATTCACCATAGGACCGAACAACAGACGTTGTATGCCATGAGATGTCACCTGATGGGTTGTGGAAAACTATCCAATCTGACTCAACTTAATTTATATTTATTTACTGAAAATTGTTTTGGTTGGTCAATGTGACAGTGACATATAATAGGAAACTATTACGGTATATACACTTATTAAAGGCTTAAAAAAATCAAAAGAGATACTCAAAGTAATCTCTTTCTTCAATTCCTGTGTATACACTTATTAAAAGCTTAAAAAAATCAAAAGAGATACTCAAAGTAATCTCTTTCTTCAATTCCTGTGAGTATATTACGGCTCTGTTCAACTAAACCCAGTTTTGAACTAAAACTAACTAAAAGGTCATTGTATTGCAGAACTACTAGAATTTTGTGTTCCATTGTTTGGGAAAATGAGATTATTAAATTATGCGTTAGATACCACCGTCGTATCAACATGTCCCTGTTCAGAAACATATTCTTCTCTTCATACATGGAGTCTGGGTAAAACATATTTGCAGCTTTAATTCCTGGGAACTGTTCTTAGACCAACTCACGTGGTTAGACAACACCACAGCTACAGTGAAGAAGGCACAGCAGTGTGTACACTTCCTCAGAATTCCTGAATAGAACCACCTCCATGAGAAGCTGCTGGTGCTCTTCCACCATTCATCCACGGAAACCACCCTTGTGTTCTCTGTGAACGTGTGATACACTGGACGCTCTGCAGCAGACCAAAAGAACAATACACTGAGTGATAAACACATCCGAAAAGATCATTGGCTGTCCTCTCTCCACTTTGGAGGCAATTGCCAACAGTAGATTTCTCTCCAAGGCCAACCAACTCGCACAGAACTGTTCTCACTGTGGTCACTGACTGTTTGAACTCACTCCCTCTGGGAGATGTTTCAACAAGGAGCAGTATGTACAAGAACAGCCTCCTCGCTAAGCCACAGCAGTCTTGAATGAACAGAATTTGTATCTACATTAACACTAACACGTCATCCACTTTCAATGCAGTCTGATATGTCTTGTGTTAGTATAGTATGTTCAGCAACAGAATATGTATGGAGGTGTGAATGTGGTGGAGCTGGAGATGTTTACAAGGTTTTTTTTTTTTTTTTATAATGAAACAGATGACTTTGTAGTGGGGCACCATCCTCGAGCATCTCTCCCTGCAATTGCAATGGCTATTCTATTCTATTCTGGGTGGGGGGGCAGTCCAGTTTGTATATCAGTATTATACAGCAGTGTTATCTAATCTAGGATCTTTTTGTGTGTGTGTGTTGAACACTGAACACCCTCCAATCAAATGACACTTTACTGCACTAACCCTTATCTCATTTAATTTGAGACCCCTTGAATGAACAGTTGTAAGTGTATACCTATATTTCATAAATTCATCTCAGAGTATCTGCTGTATTGGGGTCCTGCTTGGACAACCCCAAGTGTTTTTTGACACTGTTAATGGCATCAATGGTTCCTTCTGCGATACATCCTGTTACCACGAGGTAATGTCTCCTTATATTCACAGTCATTATGTCTATTTACCTGAGTAATGACAGATAAAAACAACAGGTTAGGAGCCTCTTCACTGCTGTGGATGATAAAGTTGCCGCCCCACAGCTTTGATTGCAAAGCATTAAATGGCAGTGGAGGCATTTCACTGTGCTGCATCCATCACTGCCAAACAGCATGTGTTTCCTCTAGAAACACACATCCTGGGTCTAAGTCGCAAAAATATTGCCTTTAATTCATTAATCAAATCATTACATTAAACACAAGACAGCGTCTGTAAAAACAGCATAGCTTTCTGGAACTTAAAGACACGTTTCACAGTTGGACCGTATTTTTTTCAGAGCTACTGTAAAACCAATTAATGAGCGTAGCAAAAAGTGAAAAGAAGAAAACTACAAGAGAAGAAAAAGATGAGGCAATATTGTTAAGAGTTTCAGAAAAGAATGCAGTTTTATTTTGTTCTTCTGTGACGAAGGACGCAGCCGTCCATCACAGGGGATTTAAAAAAAAACAAATGGTGATGCAAAATTCATCGTCTCACCTCGTTCCTCCTCCAAACCTTTGAAATCTCTGCATAAAATCCCTTATTTTATTCCTGTACATTATGAACTTACACTGAGCGAAAACTAAATGATGTGGTTAAAAATTAATTGGCTCAAAGCAACAACTGTTCAGCAGCAGCAAACAGACGTGGTCCGTCACAAGCAGCTGAGTTTCTGCTCATTAAAAGCGGGCACATTTCAATTTTTCAGACAAATTAATGATGGGGATGGGGGAAAAAAAATCATCTGGCGGTCACAGTTAATGGCACATGGGAGCTGATCTAACAAAATCAATGTATAACTAAATAAGTGTATAATGCATCGCTGAAGACATAATGCACACTTGATGTCACTTTCTGTGTTTTTTTGCGTGACCCAAAACTCCTGCGCCGATGCGGTCCTGACAGCATCAAAAGTGTAGCACATTGGACACATTTAATATTTTGAGTTGCCCCGTGGATGACATTATGAGGGCACATGGGTAGTCTGCTGCTGTTTGCTGGAGCTAAAAAAGGAAGGGTAGGTAGGACCCAAATTTGTCTCACATACATCACTGTATAACTCGTCGCACAGTATTCCTGTTTACTGTGGAGCTGTCAAATCCTCTGCTTGTTTCTCTCACTGGGGTTCTAACAGGAAATGAGAACCTCATTACAGCCTGTTCCTTAAACAGAAAGATAGAACATATGTTCCATAAGTGCACTTAAACATAAACTTCAACACTGTTACTTAGATCACTCACCACTGGAGACAGTTTAAAAACTGACATTCACGGAGCTGTGGTCTCTGTCTATATTTACTTTTTCAGTCAAAATTAATACAACAAACTTAATCTGTCCATTAGGTGGCGACACATCGTATATACAGTAAGAAAGAATAAGAACACAGACTCATACTCTTTGTTACATAGCAACCACCCATCAATATAGGCTGGTGGTTACCAACCTTGTTTGGCTTGTGACCTCATTGGACAACACAAATTTCTAGCGACCCCAGAGACATTTTAGTAGCTGTCACTTTGGCAATCCTGTGAATGCAGCCATCACTGAAGATGTGCCACCTTAGATATTTTAAAAATGTGTGGTGTTTTTTTTTTTTTAAATAATAATACCAAGTTGAAAGAAAATGTAATCTTTTGCCATCTTTGACTTGCATTACTGCCACCTACTGGATCCATTTCATACTCCTGAACCAAAGTGTAAAGGGTATTTGCAAAGTTGTGAAAACAAACTGATCAGAAACCCTAGAGTCTAGGAACTTTTTTTTCCTGGCATACGCCAACCTTCCAAGCACTGCAAGGTTATTTCCGTAGTAGCATCCATCAAGGACCATATGCTACTTTTGCGATGCACCATTCTCACCACTACGGAGTTGTGTATCGTGCAAACACAGTTGCAACCTCATGCCTTTACAACCACTAAATGAACCATTTGATGTTAATTTGGCTGCTAACATGATACGTTGCTTTAACAGAATCATGTCCAGATGCTGTAGCCCAGATGTTGATGTCTCAACACCTGATGTCACGTACCTTAGGCTGTGTTCCTAAACTGCAGCTTCTCTGCACATGTACAACAACAGAACCATGCAGTACCACCTAAATGCAGCTGTGTTATCCTGGCATTATGTGGTCATTAAAGATTTATTCCATTGGCCAGCCGTTGTTTGGCCTATGTAGCTGCCTCTCTCGACTGCCTCTGAATCCTTGAAGTAAGCCGTCCTCTGCCCTTAAGGGTCTTACAAATTTCCTCTGCCTGGGGGCACGAGGGATAATTGAATAACCTGTATGTGTCAAATATTTTTGATTAATCACACCAGGGCAACACAGCAGGTAGATATGGCAGGCTGTTAGCGGAGCTGTCTCCTGATTGGACTGTCACAGGTTTGATCCAAAATATAGCCATCCCTGCTGAAACGCCCTTGAGCAAAAAGCTGAATGATGACCTGGCAGCAGGTTTCCTGCCTC
>NC_024321.1:4043325-4050671 GCF_000523025.1 Cynoglossus semilaevis
GCATGCGGACGTGTGTTTCCATGCTGATACAAACACACCACGCACGGCAAAAGACCCATTGTGTATTGTTTTATGGCGACCTATGAATATGCATCGGTGCCAACGCTTCATTTCGACACCTGTGAAATTATGGCCGCTCATGCGCAAACGCACTCTTCCACCTCTGTCAATGTCGTGTGACAGCTGAAGGGAGGGAGAGATGGAGCGACCGAAGCGGCGATTCTTTCAAGGTCGTGTGTTGTGTTCATGTATGCATGTTGCAGCGGCAGTAGCATGTAAGGATGTGTCAGGAATATGGAAATGTCCTCACTGATTGCAGTGTGTGTGTGTGTATGTGTGTGTGTTGAGGTCAGAAGCCAAGCAAACACATAGCCCATGAGTGACACTCTTGCCTGACACAGTAATAGCATATTTGACAGTGCTAGTTTCTATATTAGGAGTTTTGTCTTGAGCCCACCTGCACTTGTAAAAAAAACCTTTAATCTTGATTACAATCAAACTATTCTATTCTATTCTATTCTATTCTATTCTATTCTATTCTATTCTATTCTATTCTATTCTATTTCAGCCACTAAAGCTACCAGTGGCCCAAACATGAATAATTATATCCACCTGTATGTTTGTGTCAAAGATTAGCCTCAAATTCAATCTGGCTAGCTGCTTGCGCATTTAATGCAATACAGTAAATGAAATTATTCAATTTGTCAAAATTTGGCCGAGAGTGTTGCAGAGTGGCTTCTGGCACTGAAAACAGCTATTTGTGTGAATTAATTCATTTTACAGCAGAGTTACAAAATAACCTTCAGTTTATGCTTCAACATGAAAGCTTTTTTTTTTTTCTCAAGCTAATTTGTCAGCATGTTAAGAAGAGCTTGTCCTTCTGTCCAGAAAACTTAAATATTTATGAGAAAAAACATCTACAATACAAATTATTCTTCTCGTTACCTATATCTATGAAGAAATAACCATAATAAAGCAGGATTTTGGGGGGTTTATTCCCATGTTGGTGTTCATTTGAGACCTGAGCTTAATGAGCTCATGGCTTTTTAATGACATAATGACGACACTTATACACTATCAGCACTTGAAGTGTCCTCATCAGAGACAAATGCAGCCATTTTTTGACAATTAACATAGAGATGAGTCTGATGGATTGATGAAGATGTCGCATAGTGTCTGGTGTAAAAAAAGGGCCGCCACCAACCTGCCATCTGGAGGGAGAGTGAAACGAGGATTACGAGGCGTGCAGCCATTTATTTCTGAGGAAGTGTGAAAAAAAAATTGAAGGAAATTGGCTTTCAAGTGATTCCTCTCTGCTTTCATTAGTGAGAAATTAGGAATCAACTCAAGGAAGGAGTACGTTCCTGACATTTGTTAAATAAATGACTGTTGAAGGAAGGGATGTGGAACAGAAATCTCTCAGGTGTCGTTCGTTTTCTTTTCTTTTTTCCCCAAATCTTGGTCTGCGTTGGAAAAAAAAGCAAAGACCCAACATCCACAGGGTCAGACACAAAGAAATTGAAGTGGACTCTTAATCTGAGCTTTACAGATTTTGATTACACAGAGCAACAGGGTCTACTTCAAGCCATCAAAGAGAAAATCAAGTCCTGAAATAAAGAGCACGACCTGTTTTTTTTTCTTCACTCCTTTTATTTTATTACCTAGTTTGAAGAACATATTTCAAACACAATAATCGCTGCAAGAGGATGAAATGCTGTTCAGAACTATTGCAACAAAGAATTTGTGATTTCTTACTTTATACCAAGACATGCAAAAACAACCAACTTTGTGCATTCTTGATCTAAAGGCCAGGATTCAAGCCTCTCTGATAAAATATTTATCGAACGGCTACGCGTATTCAGCAAATTATAAATAACACAGAGCCTCTGTGGGGAAGGAAGAGAGTAAACACTCGTAAATATATGTAGGAAAATTCATATTCTTTTTGTTGTGAAGAACTGGACCGTAATTGTCCAGAGAGGAGGTCATTTTATTAGATTACATTATTAGATTAGATTAAGATAACAACTGTGATTGATTATTATCTAAACAAAATGAATGTGCAGTAGAAAATCTTAACCACAGGTCATCAACTATATTTGTTGTATATTTTTTTGTTGTATATTTGTCAGACACCTTGGCGGCCGAACACCAAAGCACCAGTTTATAATCACTGCCCTAAACTTTGCGTAAATTTAAATTAAATGTAAATCTAATTGTAAAAAAGTTTGATGAGAAAGTCAAACTTTTGATCTCGGAAAGTTTATAACGTTTGTCCCATAAGTTCCAAGAGCAAAAGATCACAGGTCTATATTGTTCAATATTGTTCCTTGGTAAAAGTTCTGTGAAGGAGATTTTCATTCTTGGAAGAAATTGGTAACTTTTATTAACTTAACTTTGTAACTTACCAGAGATGCCGTAGAGAAAGTTTGGTTTACAGTTTTAAAGTTTGTTCAATCTGGAGTGTGCAGCCTGCGAGCTCCAGATGAAAACATTCAGTTCAGTATTTGTGGTTTGATGTTTTTCAAATTTGTTTCAAAGAAAATAATTAACTTTTTTTTTAAAGAAGGAGCAGGGGAGTAGTTGGGGGTTTGTCATTTCTCATAATGCTTTGACAAAGAAAAAAAAACACTTTCCTTTCTTATTTTTTTGTTATTGCTTTTGTGTATATTGGCCAATTTGAATGAGCTGTAACTGAAGTGACATTATCTCTCTGCCAAATTATTGCCAGTCTGATGTGCTGTAACATCTTCCTCACTCATTAACGCTCACGACTTCTCATTACACCACAGTGAACACAGCGAGAACCTTTTGATTTGCTCTACTCTGTGATAGGGTCGTGGGTTTCCCCACAATTTGCCGTCTGTTTTTCGTTCATTCATCTTTCCCAACTGGGCCAATCACAGCAGTCTTCAAACGAGGACGCAGGACATACACCCAGGACAGCTGTCCAGTCCAACAACACTATTCACACTCAGACATTTGCCAATTCTGTGGTCAGTTTAGGGTGAAGAATATTACATTAAATCTGTTTCTGGACCATGGACAGTCACACAAGGACTGGAGTAAACTGATATAAAGTCAGTGGATCAGGGAGTTTGACCAATAATTTACTTTATGTCTTGTTTATTTTCAAATGTCAGTTCAGCTATATATTGCTGTTGTTTTGTTCCCAGGATATTTAAGAAAACATCCTTTAAGGTCCTGAGTTGTTAAAGAAAAAAACAATTCTAAAAATATTTATTTATCATGCACTCCTGTCTTATGCCCTTTTTTTTAGGATTTTACTCAACTCAGTGACGATACATTAGAGAAATCTAAACTCTTAAGTCTGCGATGTTGAAGTGCTAAGTGAAAAATGTCAAACCTGTAATTTATCCTGTGCTACTTTTTTTTTTTTAATCTTCCTCGGTGAGAAAAGAAAAAGGACTTTTTTGGGGCTGAATACTTATCTATCTGCTGTGGTTTCATCCTTAGTCGTTAAAGAAATTGACCAGAAAATAAGATAAATAAGTTGATTTTAAAACAAGTTAAATAACAAACTACCCAAAAATGATGGATGAAGTTCAAAAATATATAAATTATTTAAATTTTCTTTTAGCTAAAATACAAACTTTACTTTTCCTATAGTCAACCAAGGCACAGCTAACAGCTGTGAAAAAATAATTTCAAGACATCTTTAAACTAGCCTTGCTAAGCTAAAATCGACCCACTGTGTGTCATATAAGATATATTTTAGAAAAGAAAGTTTATGAACTTCGAACATGCCTAAATTATTCTTAGCAGTTGTGATGCAGCTGGGAGAGCATCTGTTACCTTGGTTTATCATTTGGTGAGTTCAGCTTTTCACTGTGTCAGTCTCTTCAGGCCGTCGGCTTTTTTTAAGAGTGGTAAATTACAGTAAAAACCTTCTTTCTGAAAGATTTTTTGAGTGATTCCAAATTGGAGAATCTTTTCAGGTTTATCAGAATCAAGTGCAGTTGTAGCCAAGTGTGACACTATCAGTCTGAGTGTCAATAATGTATGGAAGGGCATGACAACACATTATCCCCAGCAGAATAACTGGCTCCGGGGCCGCCTCTCTCATTCTTGCTCTTCTTCTCCTGGGGTCAAGTGTTAGCTTTTATGCTCTTGAACCCGTTCTATCTACTTTTAGATGGTGCTCAGCAGTTTTTATAGAAGGACTTTGTGCACAGAGCGGCAGCTTGTTTCCTGTTGTATCCCAGTTACTGGAGTGTGAGTGCATTATGATTCACTAAAGCACATGGATAGCCCGTTAACGGGGTGTAAGTTGATGTGAGCGATGGCTAATAGCTGCATGATAATGAGGCGGTGAGAGAAGTGATGTGGACAGTGCTCTCCTGTGAGTGACTCTCAGAGATGAAGAGATGCGTCTCATCCCGAGCAGAAGTACGCCGCCTAATTGGTCCATCTGTAATTGGGTGACACATACAAAGGGCCGGAAGAAAAGGAGAAATAGGTCATGTGATCTCCATGCTTTAGTCCTACTGTATGTTTGTATTTTGAAAGGTGTGTGAGGTTTGAGAAAGTAAAAATTAATAGCTCAGTCCCTTCCCTCCACTTAGTTGTACTGGGATTCTGCCTGGAATGTTTGAGTGGCATAGAGGTGCCAAAATCTTTGACCGCTAAATTATAATAAACAGAGTTTTGCTTAAATTGTTTGCGGTTTGCAAAGGAAAGGCTTCAAAAGGGGATTTTTTTCGTCAGTCACAGTTTGATGGATGCACTATGTGTAACCCCATCAACATACATGGCTCGATTTTTCTTTTTTTTTTATTCGATGTTATTCGAGTCATTACGCCTGCTCACTGGAACAAATAAGTTTAAGCCACACCACAATATAAACTGAGTATTTTGGCAGTCGTGGATTGTCAAACTCTTATGTTTTCTTTTTTTTCTTCCAAAAAACGTCTTTTGTATGTTTGGGCTAAAGACGTGCAGATGATTTTAGATGCTGCTTGGAAGAAGTGACAACAAGCTTAGGCAGACATGTACTGCAGTCAAGGTCTGATGAAGAGCAAATGATCTGATGGAACTTCTCCTGTGCACATTATTCTTCTAATGTGCATCATGTTTTTGTTTTTTTTTTGTTTTTTACTTTTGGACATCAGCATCTTAAAGGAAAGTAATGACTTGCAAATGTATGCCAACAATCAAAGTACCACCTGTGTTCAGCACTGAACCAGCAATGAAACCCTATCATCATTAGGTGTCATTTTAAAGCAAGTGTGCGATCACATGAGACACAGGGGTGTCATTTCAGGTGGGTGGAAATGCTGACACTACTGTACGTACAGACCAGGGTGCACTTAATGAAGGAGATATATCCTGCATTTTTTTAATCACAATAACTGACTCTGTATTGTTATGGCCATGTCCTACCAAATTTACCTCCCTATTTTTATAAGTCAGGCCATTATACGGAAAACGTTGAGGTAAAGAGTTCAGTTTTCTTCTGTCTATTACTTAAATGAGGATTTGTCTTCCCCGCTGACGCCCGGTCATCTATTCCTGTCCTCTTGCACTGAAAACGTATTGGATGCTGAATTTAAACTTAAGTTGTAATATAAACGAAGTGCAAAGCTCAACTAACTCTCTGTGTGAAAACCAAACATTGATTAATATATGTCACTGATATGTTGCTTTTTTTCCTTTTTTTTTTTCTCTCATGCTCTTTCAAAAGTATTATTTTAAGGGAAACATTGGCAAGATGGAGAGACATCATCCAGAACTATGGGGGTTTGAGATCCCTGACCTAGACAGTGTAATGTCTCAATGACTTTTATCTAACGGACAACTACAAATTTGAGACAATCTGACTTTTTTTATTTAATAATAACTTTTTACCTACAGTATTATTTGTTACTAACAACACAGTATTGGAAAACCGTTTTTGTTTACTTCTAGATCTTGTTAGTTTGGGTTTATTAAATGAAAGCACATAAGTCAGACATATTCATGAAATAATAATAATTGACCCTGCAAAACTGATCCAATATTGCACTTTGAAGTTATTACAGTTCCTCTTTTCTACTGTCAGTTCGCTGAGCAATTCATTTGACAATTGTATCGAATAGAACGGAAGCCATACAACACTGAGTGTACGCTGTGAGAATTATGTCATGCTGTGTCTGTTAGCAACCGATTCCATCTGTTTGTAGTGTTTATATTGGATGTGACTTCCCTCAGGCTTTTGTTCAGTCTCTTTTTTTTTCTTTTTTTTTTTTGACTGGGAATAAAAACAGTTTTTAAATGATGATCTAGGTAAATAATATCAACCCGCCTGTGTATAATAACAATAAAAATACAACATCATTTTGCTCTGGACAGTAAACTTGGTAAATTACATTTTAAGGGTCCTACAGGATTTTCCTTGGCTTATTTGATTATGGGGCGACTGATTGGCTGACTTTTTTCTGACCTGTTGTTGCTAAAGCTCAAGAGAGCAGCATAAACAATAAAAAGGAAAAGACTGTTATTATATCTGTCTTTAGATACAGATGTTCCAGTTTGGGAAAAAAAAAAAAAAAAACATTAAGAAATCAGAATATTGTGACCGCTGTGTTGCTCAGATCTCATCCTTGTCTGTGACTTGTTAATCATGTTACCAAAGTAAAGGATTTTCTCTATATTTGAAGCAGCATTATGCTTGTCAAAACTGATGAACTATGAACATGAATGTCGTTTTTCACATGGACTGTTAATGCAGACTAATACTTTAGGTGACATGCTACAATTGGCCCCTTGTGTCAGACTTAACAGGCCCTCATTTAGTGTAATTGTACAGTGATTTGATTGCTGTCATTGTGCTAAGTGGTTCAGAATTCCACCTGTCAGGATTTCTTCTGATTCCTAGTTTTTTCAGTCCAGACTGGAGTTAAAGTTTAAATTAAATTAAATCCCAAGTTCCCAAGTTTAGTACTTCCTACTGCTCTATTAATCACCACAAGAAATACATGTGTATAATTTAAAAAAAAAATTATTAATCATAATTGAATTTTCACATTATCATTTTCAATCCTCACCTCTAATTTGAGGTATTAGCAACATCCTATTTTCACATGTAGCGCATTTGTGAGGCGGAGTAATCGAGCGCAGATCCACTGAGCTTTTCGCACATCGTCTGAAGTCATTAAAATAAATATAAAATAGCATATTGTTTGATTCATAGTGCGTAGAGAACCGAGACCTCTGTAACAGTTGGATTCAACTGCATTGAACTGATCATTGTATTGTTGCACCCCTGACATATCTATATTTATATATATACTGTATATATTTATATATATATATATATATATATATACAGTATATATATATATATA
>NC_024321.1:4050682-4060592 GCF_000523025.1 Cynoglossus semilaevis
GCAGCACATACTGTAGAGGGAAACACAGAGACACCTGCTCTGCTCAATATGGCAGAAAAAGAGCATGCACAGGTGCCAGGTGTCTGCGTGTCTTTGACTTCCTTCCTTCCATGGTTCTGTGTGTGTGTTTACATGTGTTTGTCAGAGAGTGAGTGTACAGGCGCAGGCAACGACACCATGTGTGTGAGTTTTTTCAGTGCTGCAGATATCCCAGCGGTTCCTTGCACCAGTTTTGCCTACAAGCTAGCGACCTATTTTTTTTTTCTGCCACACTGAATGAACCAGACATTTGAACAAAGGGAGGGAGACAGGAGGAGGAGGAGGAGAGGATGGAGTGGTGCAGATCAGTTCCTCCGCTTTTATTCAGCACTATGGATTAATTACCCTCTACCTAAAACTCGATCCTGTGCTGTGAGCGAGACGCTTTAGCATTACCCTGATCAATAATGCATTTTTCTGTCTCTCCATTTAATTTGCACACTGGCCCCACATACTGGCATCACTATCACCGTGGAAAAGAGCAGGAGACACCTGATAGCCAAAGTGCAACACTCCACCCCCAGTTTTCATGCCATGCTCCCTGAACCAGCTCCCCTCTGTGTAGCTCACTGACAAATTGATTCTCTCTTAATGTCCTGCATGGAAAAAGTGGATATAGATAGATATCTGTTCCCTTTTCTTTTTGGCGCAGGGTTATCAGATACAGGATGCTGGATTTCCTTGAGAGTTCGTACAGATCTGTTCTGGTTTTTGTGTAAGTGCTACTTTCCAATCCTGGAGACGATTGCTTTGTGATTTTAAATGTAAACCAGCATTATACTGTGGTACCAAGTACTCTATAGAAGCGCGGACGTTATGATGGTTGTTTGAAGACCTCGAACAGAACGGTCACTCGGACAGAGGGGCAGACAGGTAGGTCACCTGATCTTGTGTGAATTATTTGCTGTGTCTGTTCGGAGCGGTGTTGACTGGAGAGAGTCACATGTCAAGACTCACTGTGGTGCATTGGGAAGCCTGTGGTTTTACGATGAACCCAAATGAGTAGCCGCACTCTAATGTTGACTAGATGTTGGACCAGAGTTGGTGACCTGCATGGCCACGCCTGCACTTTCATTGACCTAGGTTTGGCTTTTTACCTGCTGCTAAGGCAAAGAAAGCTAGCATTGTTTGTACATTGTTTATGCAGTGTTAAGCGCTGTCACACTTTTGTCCTTATGTCAGGTTATTCCTGGTTGTTTCTTTTTGTGTGAGTAATTGCAGTGTTTTAGAGTGTTACTGTTGCTTTTTGTAATTGCAATAGCACAGGACTAACAGTAGGACTCTTGGATGTAGTCAGGGACATTTAAAAGGTTGCATATAGCCTCAATTAATTTGAGTCCATAACAAAGGGTTTCATTTTATTTTAGATCTGTAAAGTCTGGTTACTGTCCTGACTCAGTAGAAAGAATGCAGTCCATTGGATATAGAGCAGGAACGACTGGTGTCAGTTTATGGCAGCAGTTATCAACAGTGTTGGCAATAACTAAAGATCTGTTTATTGAGCATGTTAGCTTAACACTTGAAGTCAAACTCAAGGCATGCGGGCTGAATCTGGCCAGTCACAACGTTTTATGCGGACTATCAGAGCTTACTTTGAGTGTGATTGTATGAAAATAATTGTTTATCTTAAAGAGTCTCTTATGGTGTCTGGATGGGTAAAACAGTGGTCAAATTATGTGCAAGGCAAAACAATTCACAATTCTAATCAAGCCTAGGTTATATAGTATAAGGCCCACAACCTAGAGGTTACCTTTTAAATTCTGTACCCTTGAATTATTGAGTTTGACACATTCAAATAATGAGACCTTTATTATTATTTACTGTAGGTCTTGGTCAAAACCTTTAGTGTTAACTACTTGGATTATTGGACAAATACACACTTCTTGACCCAAATGAATATTCAGTGCTGCTAGAGTCAACCCTGTGACTTTCTAGCCTGATGTTATGCATTATTTCTCTGACCTAACAGTACTAGAATCCTTTAATGCTGAGTTCATATTTTCAGACTTAAAGACAACTGACTGCTAATTGACATTGAATACTTTCAGAATGATGAGTTAAACCCTTATCAAATGTCCAGATTAGGAGCTGGATTTGTGTCAGGAAGATACATATCAATGTCAGTGCACAGCATTGTCAGAACCAAACCTCTAACCTTTTTGTCGAAAACTGCACTCATGCACTGATAAAATAGACATATTCAAAGAGTTCAGGACAAGAATTATATTTGTTTTGTTTTTTGTTTTTTTTTTTGTTTTTTTATATATATTTTGTGTTACATTTCTGATGCATTTTCTGTTGTGAGGCATCTGATAACCAGAAGACCCAGTCTGACAGTCCATTCCCAGTGTCAGAGTGGAATAAATATTGCTGAATAGAGTGTGATAATGGATTAGATATGACCCCAACTGTGTATTGACAGCTGTCAAAATAGTGATGTGGTTGATGGTCACCGTTGCACATGTTGACCCTCCTGATGTAGCAGTGATGATAGGTAGGTCGCTGTGACTTGTTTTCACACTGTTCTTTCCGAGCCACGTCCAGCATATGGTTCCACCCAGCTTTAAAGTGCTTGTTCAAGCGTCTGCTCTGGCGCCACCCTATAACTGAACTGCACATTTATTGCACTTGTTACTTCGTTTTTATTTGTCGGCGATCACATGAAGCCTTTACTGAGATCTGGACTGACATCATTACTGCACTTAGTGCTCAGTACTTAGGAGAATGCTGAGCCAATTAACCAGCTGCCTGACTTCTGGCACCGCAGTGTACAAATACACTCCCTTTCCCTGGAAACTTTTTTCCTCCAATAGCTGCAGTTGAATATGATTACTGATGTCGATTCCAGAGCAAAAAGTAACTTAATTAATCATAAAGCTCTTTTGAGTCATTGTGTAATCCAAACTTGCCAGTATACCATGCATTTGAAGATAAGCTCATTAGTAAATGTAAAGTGTGTTGCATTGATAAGATCCTCAGGTCCCACTTTAATGTGATTTTATAACATAGTCATCATTGGCAATAATGTATGTTTGTGTGGGCTACAGACTTCCTATGTGCCCTTTACCCATATATGGGCAATTCACAAATATGGGTCAGATCCATCTGGCTGACAAACCCATTATGATTTGTACTTTTCGTCCTATAGACACTGCCAGGAAATTATCCGAGTTTATCAAACATGAGTCATGTTGTTCGTCATAAAATATTTGCACGTACACAGGTTTCTTGTGGGCTTTTTTTTTATTTGTAGAAATGATCCCCCTATGAATGTGCAGCTGAGGCCTGACTGCACAGGGACTCTATGGTTGGCCAGTGCTGCCAGTTGTCCAACTTTTAAATATTAGTTTCATTTTGAGTTGAGAACTAAGCAGCTTGTAGTTCTGGAGACCAAACACACTTGTATTTACAAGCAAGTCCCACTAAAGTACTTACATTTCACAGTTACTAACTCTTCACTAGTGTGTTGACGGCAGAGCACACACTTAAGTCGCTAATTTAATGAAGGGTGTGAAAATACATTGTATCTCAGGCGGAGTAAGTTTCCCTCCGATTAGATCTAATGCCATGGAATGATTTTGCACGGCCCACATTAAACATTACTTCCCTGTTTAAACCTGTTCGGCATTTGTCTCCATAACAGCCAGAAGTAGCTATAAAACCCAAACAGTTGTGTAGTTATGGAGGTAAAGCATACTTTGTAAATCATAATTATACACAAAGCTGTGTATTGTGCTCTTTGGAACAATGTCGTTATGACCTTGCTGTTTTGTGTAATGAGTAAAAAAAAAAGCAGTTTTGGCCAGATGTGCAACAAGCTTGCCGTGGGAAATAGTAATGTTCCCCGGTAACTCAATCTCTAAGCAGAGCAGTGAATTGAGAAATGCAACTTCTTTGACTCACACTGTTTTCTCATTCTCCTGTTGTGACCTTTTTTCCTCCTACTCTGGTCAGGGACAGCACTGATCCCAGATCAGTTGTTCGAAAGAGAAAAGCAAAAGTAGGAAAACAGAAGGCTACCGTTTTTTTTTTTTGTTTGTTTGTTTTTTTCATTTACGGTGATGATAAAGCATGTAGTGGAGGTTTTGAAATGCAGATTGCAGAACAATGAAAAAGAAGGAAATTAATACAGCTGAAAGAATATAAGATGAGTGTATTATTATTTATTTATTTATTTTACTTGACATAATTGCCTTTAAACAGATGAAAGCCTGAGCAGACCAATCAGATTTCTTAAAGGTCATTGAGTCAGTGAGTGGTTTGTCCTGTCAATTGAAGAGCATGTTTATTTTTTTGTGCTGTAGCTGCACTATTGCTTCCTGAAACAAGGGTAAATTCAAACAGCTGCGGTATGTAGATTCAGACTTCTGGAAGTACGAGCCCGTTATTTCTCTGGAAAGTTGACTGTGTTGTTGTGAAGTTGTCTTTAAGGACTCAAACCTGTTGTTATTTCCGTGCCAGGTCTAAGTAAGCAAGGAAAACCGTAAATGAAGTTGGACTTTATTTAAACTTTTAATTATAAATAAATATATCGGGTTTTTTTTTTTTAAATGAGGACAAAATACATTCTTATTTGTTGAAACATGCTGTTTATGGTAAAAAAAAAAAAAAAAAAAAAGTGAATTCTTGTATGTGTTATTATTGAGAAACAGCCCACACTTTCATTTGAACCTGCATAAACCTGTGTAAACCTAGTTCTGTATAGAGAACACCAGGATTCCATAGATCAACATGTGACTACAGTTGGTTGTTTGGATCTACAGCTAAACACTGAGCCTGTGGTGACAGTAAGTGGCACTTGTGTGAATGGAAATATGCTGAAATAATAGAAAGTGCAATCAATATATTTCGAACCGTAGCACGTTCAGTGGTACAGCAGACACGGCTCATTGTTCACCGTGGGCTAATAAAAAGCTTTACTGGTGCCATTTCACATTCTGCTTCTGATGACAGAGAGATGACAAGTGTTAAAGATGGAATCTTTTTTTTTAATATGTAATAATAATGGATGGTTGGTATCAGCCTCTGGACTGCCTCAACAGGCATAACTGTGTAATTTATAGATGTTACAAATAGGAAGGATGTGATGAGTTTGCTTTCACACTGTATATCTTTATAATTTTTTCCTGAAAAAAAATCAAGAATTGAGAATATCGCTCCCTGCAGCTGTGCATTGTTGGATAGAGGGATTTTTTGAGTCTTTGACTTGTAAGGTGAGGGTTTGATTCTAAACTGCACGCTACTAATGAGGCCCCTAATTGTATCCTTTGGTAATCCTTTTAATCTCAGGCAATGTGTTTGGGGAAAATGCTTGGATAACAAAAAGAAGAATTGTCTGTTGTTACATCGAAGCAGCCTGTCTCTGAGCCCTGTCTGGTGTACAGGAGCATGCATCAAGAATTATGTAATGTAATAATAATAAATAATTTAAAAAAATAAATAAAAATAACAACAAAAAATTAGAAAGTAACAATGTTTGTTTGCTGTTAGCAAGAAAGACAAAGATCCTCCTAAATAGGGAAATATGACACTTTACATTTTTTTATATACAATTTTCAGTATTAATTTTGTGTTACGTTGACAGTTTTGTCTCACTCCCAATACACAAGTTGTGACACAATCACTTTTCCTGATAATTCCATCCATCCATCCATTTTCATCCGCTTATCCGTTTCCGGGTCGCGGGGGCAGCAGTCGCCACCCAAATCACATTGCACCATACCAACCCTTCCTGCGGGTGGTGAGTCCACTGGAAGGTTCCAACCGCCCTAACCGGGATTCGAACTTGCCCAGGAGGTGAACCCTGGGGTTCCACACCAATGACAGAGACATTGCCTCTGGGCCAAAGCGCCACTCCTGATAATTATTCACAATTAATATAATTTAACCCAATACATGGCCTCCTTGCAGCTTGTACACATTATGTTTAGTCAGTTTGAATGTAACACAGACATAGGAAATATAAAAATATGTGATTAATGATTGTCTACCAGCGAGGCGCAGGTAGTCTTTATCCAGAACAGCCACTGATTGTATCTTACATCACTGTCGTCGTTCATGCAGGCCTAAGCTTACATGGACACTGACAGCTCTGTCTTTTATAATGTGACCCACATTACAGAGATTTAAATGCGGCTAAAGGTCAGACCGTGACCTTTTCCCCGTTTCTTCCCTTTGTAGATAATTGGCAACTTGCTTCCTTTTAATTGTAAACTCTTATGAGCACAAAGAAAAGGAAAATTGACTTTTACCATTGCAGTAGAACTACAGTGATACACACTCTTGTTCTTTCTAATACTGCCATGCTCATGTAATGGGTTTTTCACATGTGATGGGAAAATAATTGGTTTGCAGCGTTAATTGCGTGTGAACTTATAATTCCAGCAAGGCACCTCAGAAATGTATATAAGTAGTATAGCAACTCAAATATATATCTAACATGGCCTTGTAGATCGATGGACTTGCTGAACATTTGGGTCTGTACTATAACAACTATGGCAGCTTATTTCCTATCTTGTGATTCTCCGCACTGGCTCTAAATGCTGTATTGAGCTGCTGCTTTTAAAGATGCAAAGTCTCTCAAATTTAATGACCTCAGAAGAATGCTCTGTATAATGAAGGTTCCTGGGTCCCTTTTTTCAGCCCTGAAGGCGCCGCGTGAATTGTGTTTGCGAACAGAAATTTCAATTAAATCTGCAATGAATACACGCATCGTCTTCCTTTAAAAGAAAAAAAAATCCCATTTGATACTAATTTGTCCGCAAGTACGGGGGTACGTAAAGTAATGATGGAGTAAGTGGCGGTGAGCTTTTTTGCGAGCTTGTGTACAATTTCACAACACTTTTGTTCGGAATCGCAGTATGCTGAAGCCTGTCACTGCCATGACAGATGCTTTAAAATTGAATATAGATTTCACTGAGCCAGGCAGGCGTACCTGATGAATCTCAATTTGCTGCTGTCCATATTTCATTGTCGCCAGAATGGTTACCTCAAGGTGTGGCATTGGGAGCGTCATGGCTGCACCTGTCAAACTGTCACTTCTCTTGTGTGGAACGATGTCGTGCACTTCATAAAAAGCCCATATTTATCCCACACTAAACCCTGCCCTGCTATATTGTTTTCTACCAAATTTGCATCAACAAATAAGTGAGAAAGGTGAAACATATTGGGAAAAAAAGGTGTTTCATTTTAGAATTACAGAGCTGATGATTAATCATGAGCTTACATGGTTACCATAGCTCTGCAGTAGGATAGTGTAGAAATGGTGTACAGTAGCTGGAGGGTGAGACAACAGAAAGTCTTTTAATAGCCTGGTTAGAAAGGGTTATGAAATGACCCCACATCTGTTGAAGCTGTTATTGTACTGTGACACGTCAAAGTGGATTTCTTATTTTTATTTTGCACGTCATTTATTTTGAAAACTTTTGTCCTTATATTTCTGTTTCTGTTCAGAAAATGCAGGATTTAATAAAGGACAGATGGGTTTGGGATTAAGAGTTCACTGCTGTTCTACCACTTAAATATATACCACAATCTAATTGAAGACATTGTTGTAAATGGTTGTTTATCTCTAAATGTTATACCCCAAAAGGCGAGCATGCTGTCAAGGATGTACATAGCCTTTAACCAAATGGCCGGAGGACTCCACAGGATGAAGAATGTTGTTGATTGACATCGAATTGAGATGAAATATATTTGTGACATTTGCTCTTTGTTCCATTCATGTGTGAGTAGTGTGAAGCTCCTTATTGTCCTTCACATCTACAGTGCATGATGCCTGCAAGGCGCAGGGAGCAATCCCGCCTGGATTAACAGCACCGTGATGATGCATATATACAGTGACAGCAGAGTATGTTATTAAAATAGACATGGCGTACTCTAGAACACAACATAATGTATTAGAAATGCAATGCCTTGAAAGCTCTAACTTAATTTCCATGTCATTGTGTTGTTTTATGTTTATGTTCCATTTCACAACTTAACTTTATGGGCTAGAATAAAGCCTGGAGGTTAACATAAATCTGATCCGAAGCCAAACCACGTGTCAGGCCGATGATGTTTGTGCATCCGATGCCAACTTTGTGTAAATCAAACGTGCATTTGGATTTACATCAGCAGGCTTTTTTAAGTTATTTCTGGAATGAAGTGCAGAAACCTATGATGTCTCTCCTAGTCATCTCTTAACACTGAGATTACCCTAGTGCTAATGAGTGATCATGTGGCTACAGTTGGTGGTAGTGATTAATACCACATTATGCTGTTCATCTAAATAGCTAACCCAGTTGATCAGATGACTTTGAGTAACAAGCAGCAAAAAACCTATGGTGAAAATTGGGTTTTAGCATTTTAGCTAGTGGTATATTGTAGCTAGTGGAGTATTTGATTGTTAATTGTAATACATTGATTTCATTACAGGCATTGGGTACAGTGTTGCCAACTGCCTCTCCTGCATTGTTACTGTTCTGCCATTGTGGCTGTGGCAGTCTTTAAGAACTCCTAGGAGCCTTATCCATTTTACCATTTTTTGAAAGGTACTATCTACCTATCTATGTCCCCTTCAGTGTTGAGGCACTGTAGCAGAATGACATTTATCCCTACAATTTTAATTAGTACATTTTGATCAATGATCCCTGAACCTAACCCATTATCCTAAGGCCCTGTTTTAATGCATTGTCTCATATTTTTTGTTACTGAAAAATTAGTTTTTAGTTGAAGTGAAAACACATTTGCCATATTATTTTGGAGAAGGTCCAGTATTTATATTTTTAGTATCCCACTATTAAGGTTGATAGGAAACAATTGTAACTTAATCATAAACTCACAGAAAAAAAAAAAAACAACAAATCTGACTTTGTTTTGACCTTAGGACGAACACAACTAACTAGGTTACTCACAGTTTATATCAGTTATGATATGTCTGAATGATTTGCCTTACAATTTATATAGCTTAAATGTGACTATTACAATTATATTCAAGTAGATAAACTTTTATAGGTTCAAGGCTAGGGTCTTGTTGTTAGCGCTGTGTTTCAGCTACATATGGCAAAGTTGTAAAAAACTGTTTTATCTTAACAAGAGGGTAGTAAATAAGAATACACTCATTGCATTTATTATGAAAAGCATATATTCCACCTTTAAAACTTATCTCTTTATAACTCTTCACTTACTAGTAAAATTTAATGATGCTGTAATTTTATGCAGGCCCCACACAGCTAAGGTTTTACATGGACGCTGGTGCAGCTAATGGGAGATGAAAAGTTGTCTCGCTAGAAGTTTGGCTTCATTTTAATAAATAATGGATTTGACTATATGGCAGAACAAAACTAATTTCCTTCCTAGCCAGTAACGCTGTTGTTTACAGGAGCACTGATACCACCTCCTCTGTTATGGCTGCCATTGTTCATGGCAGACTTGGTTTTCAATTTACCCTTTTGATACAACCTTTTGGAGTGGCTCGGATGATGCCACCAGGGGGTGCAGAAGGCAGCAGAGCTTTCTGCTTTAATTAGAGGCGGCGTGATACATGTGCCTGTGTGTGTTGCCACATTTCATTAACAGGAGGTACGCACCACTGAGCCGACTAACAGGAACAGATAGGCAGCATGTGCTGGTGTAGTTCCCTTCGCCACAAACACAACCACTCGCCTCTCTTTTTTACCTTGGGAGTCATGTTGAAGCTCCCCAAGAGCCGAGGCCAGTCAACATAGTTCCACTTGATCTGAAGACCCACAAGGAGCCAAGTCAGGATTAATAAAATAAAAGCAATCGTGCTGTATGTCACGAGAAAAAACATGAGCTGCGTATACACAAAAAATACAGACAAATATTTGAAACAGTTGTTTTGGTACATACAGTATATATATATATATAT
>NC_024321.1:4060599-4067497 GCF_000523025.1 Cynoglossus semilaevis
TATACTTATATATATGTAAATTTAAATATATATATATATATATATAAATTACTACTGCAAATTATAGAGCTTTTTTGCAATGTTAGCCTGCCCTTAACTTTAGCATTTAGCTTAACACTCCCATTTGAGCCTGGTTTTGCAGCATTTTCTTTCCCTTGAATTTCGCTTATCAAGAGACGCCATTCAAGAAAATGGGAACTAGCTTTAAAAACAGAATGTGATGTAACTTATTAAGGCAAGACCAAAAAATACATTGTGTCATTGAGCTGTTTTTTTTTTTAGTTGTCGTTTTTTTTAGTTGGCTGATAATATGGCTTTGTGTGTGTGTGTGTGTGTGTGTGTGCGTTCTCCTGTACTGCACGACTTGTGCCCACTTTTCCTCATACTCTCATTCCGGGACAAGATGCAAACCTGTTGTGAAGACGCTGGTTGTGTACAATATGCAAAAGACAACAGGAGGGTAATATAGGTATAGATATAATATTCAATTTTATATTAAAACATCTTAATAATTACATTAGTAATAATTATCTGCATGAATCATCAACAAACATATAGAGTGTTCATGCTTACGCTCTGCCTATGACCTACTAAACGACTGAAATAGGCCAATGACANCAGCAGGAACAAATGCATCATCATGATAACAGGAACTATTGGGATTTGTCCACTGAATAACAGTATGACAATGATGACCTGAAGCTACTAAACTATTCAAAGAAGTGTTTTGATAAAACCACGCAAAAAAAGTGAAACTCCTTGTTAGTCTAACATTAGCTTATTAAAAGGGGAACTGAAAAAAAAAAAACTGTTGCTGGAAGCCATTAACCTTTGATTTTCCAGCTTCTTTCTCAGCTATTATTTAGGTCAAATAACAAACCAGCTAAAAATTAGTACTTTTCACAATTACATCTAAAATTAAAAAAACATCAAAACAGGAAGGAAGTCTGATAACATATAAAACAGAGTATAAACATTAACGCTGTGAGCCCAGAAGAATGTTAACATTTTTCTTAAAATGCATAGAAAATCATCAACGATGCGCATGAAAGATATGACGCAGAAAAAACTTGCATATTTTTATTGTCATGCCATTAATCTTAACTCGTAACTTGTCCAGTATTATTAGAATCAAAGACAAACATAATTAACCCTTGATCGCTGAGAGATAACCGCTGTTAGACAGAACCTATTGATTATGGATTTTCCAGGACAACGCTATGGCAACCACGCTTTCAACTCAAAGACCTCAGTGTTGAATTGACTGTGTTGAGGTTTTATTGATTATTAACAGACTCACCTTGTGTCTTGTTAGTTTACAGCAAGACTCAAACATCCGTCTTATTTCCCATCCAATCTGCAACATAACTGATGATCACACGACTTCACGAGACAATGAAATCAATGTAACCACCCATTAATTCAGACTTTGTCGACGTGTTTTTTTTTTTACGACTCTGCCACAGCACTCTCTCTCCCACTGGACTGCAGATTTTATCTGTGGGCTTCAAGTTATATGAAGCAAATCAGATAAACTTCACTGGCCCTCAATGACAAAGTCAACGTTTTAAAGTCATGCTAATGTTGTGTCACTTTTTACAGACCAGGTTTCCCCCATCATCAGAGTTGCAACTTTTTTTAATTAGCATTTTTCTGCTGCCCCAACCTTGGCTTGTGTCTGTACATCCTTTGTAGCAGAAATATACTGTGTCACATTTGTCATCCTGAACTAATGAACTAATTTGGATAACATTGGTTCACTTCTAGAGCGCTATAGAGGTATAAATGTCTCTTCCAGAATGTTGCAAAATGTATTTAAGTGCTGGCCAAAAGGAGACGTAGAGTCATAATTGCCAGTGCAGGACAACTTGTTTGCTTGCTTGCTAACAGCAAACCAATCACCATCCTCCTGTTGGGTTACATTCTGAAGCAAAAGGATGAGTTATGTGAGCAGCACAAAACCCCAACTTATGTAGAAATGTTAGTTCTTATAGACAATCTGCTGGATTTGTGTATCCAGGAAAGCTTGCTTGCTAACTCATCAAAAAAGAATCTGTAAATGTATGTGTCCCTGCTTAATTGGTAAGGTTAACTTGAACATTGTATCATAATTCATAATATGAGCTCTTTATTTATGATCAAATGAAACTTGCAATTGTAAGTTGTGATCAGGAAATTTTTGTTTTGTTTTTTTCATATCCATTGATACAATCATATGTTTTTGACCTATATTGTCATATGTTCAGTCAATATGCTTTTTATTTTTTTTACTGAAAACCATAGAGACTCATTATTGTTGAATCACTGACAACATGAAAACTCACTATGTTCAAAGCATCTGCTGCTAATAATGTTGCGTGTGATGGTGATAAGTATCCAGGCTCTGGAGTGCTGAATACAAATCAGATGAAAATAAAGGAAGTTATGTAAGACCAGACCTGTGGATTAAATGTTTGAAAAAACACTTAAGCTCTAGCTCTAGCTCTAGCTCTGTGAAACAATGTCTATGTAGGAGTGGGAGGATGGATGTAATTTAATGATTTAATGGCCTACATTAACGTCCTGGAGGGAAACACTCACATCTTTAATTTGGTAGCTTTCTTCTGCCCTCACTAGAGCAGACTTCTTAATTGACATCATAATTTGATTAATTGCTTTCTTGTCATTAGGCCCAATGAGTTTTGCTCTGTAAGGAAGTATAAATCGTCCGTGTATTTACAAGCAACCAGACGATCGAGATCCAAAGACACATGGAAGAGATGCCCAGCTGTGCAGAGTAATTGGTTCTCCATTATTAGCTGTGGATTTGTGACATTGAGGAGAGAACGTTTGGATCAGGAGACTGAGTTCATTTGGCATCTAGACTAATTTCATCCAGTGTTGCTCAACGGTAAAATTCAAATTTACCATTTCAAGTTTGTCACAAAATGATTTCAAGTAACCCAGTGGTATTTAGAGCTTGCGGTTCCAAAACCTGACTAAACTACCGAGTGAGAACAAAGACAAAACACAGACTTTGACAGGTTTCAGATGTATATACTATTAAAAAAAAAGACTACAGACAACAAAAAGGCCTTATCGGGGCTGCTGCAGTTAAGAACTAACACTGATGAAGCTCCGTTGTCTACACCAGCATCCAGGTGCTATTGCACTTAATGGCCACATAATTGGGCAGAGACACCATTGTCTTGATTGGTGCGCAATCTTGAATCCAGCTGGCAAACAACATGCAAATGAGTGCTCACCAATTTAGGACTGAACTTACAGCAGACAAGTAAACAGTAACGGTTTCTCTACGATTGATAAAGTGTCTGTGAGAGTTGAGTTAATCACTGAACGCCGTGATAGTCATTAGTTAGTTCACTGTACTTACAGTCAAAAACACTGACGCATTGTTTGTAAGGCGTAATAAATAAACAGTGTTTCAATTGAAAGATTTCGAACAATACATGACCTGAGGACGTTCTTGTTAGCATCCTCTGTCCCTAACTCACTCTCTGTGGAATCCAACCTGTCATCCATTTTGAGTTATGCTGCTCACAGACAAGAGCAGTCTGAGTGTCTAGACAAAGACTTAAACTTCAAATGTCATACTTTTAGATCTGTTAAGTTGCAAAGAAGAACTTCAATGTCAGGAGAATATGTTTTCTGGAAAACTATCTTTGAACATTTCAGACAATTTTTAATCAAATCTACATAATAGCTACTGTTTTAATCATGTTTTGTTATTGTTTCCTGGTGACTTGTTTTTAACTATTTCTTCTACTATCATGACTTATATTCAGTAAATGTAAAACAAAAAATATATATTAATATACTATATTAATCCCATATTTGGGAAATTCTTGTGTTAGCAGCAGGTATGCTGAAATATAAGCATATTAGTAGTTGCATTACTTAATGAATTTGCTCATTTTTAACCATTTTGGCTAACGTTAAGTTAGCCACTCATAATTGGTATTTAATTATGTTGTTGCTCAGTTTTTACGTTGTTATATGAGATGAGAGAATGAACTCACACCCATGGTTTAGGCATCATGGTGACACACCAATGTGAAATAAATGTTCTGTAACCACATGACATTTTGATCAAATATTGTCCTATTGGTGTGATGACACAACTTACACTAATATCATCTCATTCACGGCCAGAATGTCCATGACATTTGGATGATTTGTAATAAAAAGAACAGGATCATAGAAGGGTTATTGGGACTTCAGAGAAACCCCGCCTTTTCAAAGTTCATCAGTATTCCGGGGCCTCTGCGAGATATCTGGGTTCGGAATTAATGAGGGGATCCACCAGATAAATGATCAGAAAACTAGGACGGCCGGTGTCCTTGAACTCTTAATGGCCTATTAATGGTGTCCGTTTAAAAAAAAGGGGGATCTTAATGGCTGTGTCCAGGCTAAGTCCATTTTGTTTTTGAACAGACTTTTTGGTTTTTGTTAGTAATAATAACAGAGATGCACACAAGCTTAGGAATTTCTGTAGAAAATAAATCCTCCCAGCTGTTTAACCCAGAACTCGGCACCAAAGTGTCAATGTGAGCCTTAAAATATATCTTATTAAACATAAATAATATACTATGTTTTTATAATAGGATGTTGTTTGTTGTGCGCAGGCAATGGATTTTCTGGCAGCGTTCTCTTTTAGTTATGAGTCCCTTGTTTCAGCTTCATTTTGTATAATTCATAATTTTATGCTTCTGTAATTGTGTATTTGAATTGGGAAACATATATATTGATTCTCTCTGCTGCTAAAAAAATCACTGCTTTAATTTTCATTTCATTTCTGTTTCTTCTCTCTGCATTCTAGATAAAGACAAAGACAAAAGCCGGAGCAACAGAAACAGTACCAGAGAAGATAAAGTCCAGGCCATGGCTGAGGGGATGATCAGTTCTCAGAGTGGTGAGTAGCACATATTTACTGGTTGGTGTTTTTTGAGTTGTCCTTTCCATAAAGTCCCACTTTTTGTGTCTTGTGTTTGGTTGAGATGATATTATAGGAAGTGACTTCACACCACAAGAACATGTTGCATTTTATTGTCTTTAATATTCACATTATGGCAGACTGTAGTAGGTTTGATTTAAAACAAAAACATCTGCAAACCTTGGGTTTATTTGATGTAATTAAATTGTCTACTTGTTTCATAGGCTAAAGAAAAAAGCCCACATTTCTGGCCAAACGATTGTACCAGTGGCAGTTAACTGTTAGATTTACCCTATAGTCATTCTTAACATTGAAGGAATCATGTCTTTTTTTCAGTGTTAATCTCTTTTTTCTATTGAATGATTTTGGCATTGTTCACATATTCATGATCTTAAATTACAGAATAATTTATTAAATCACAAGACATATATACATGATATATGCCATGGTACAAATATGTCAATATACTGTATTTTCCGGACTATAAGCCGCTACTTTTTTCCCACGCTTTGAACCATGTGGCTTGTACAAAGATGCAGCATTTCTATGAATCTTTCTTCAGCTGCCAGGGGGCGTTATAGCAGGAAGTGCAAAAATGAGACAGACAGAGGGAGTCAGTGCAAAGAAGAACACGCTAGTTTTTATTTCGCACATGCAACACATACACAGAAATTCGTATGATGCGGCGGCTTATACTCTGGTGCAGCTTACATATGTATTTTTATTTATTTAATTTTTTTAAACTTAGTGGATGTGGCTTATATTCAGGTGCGCTCTATAGTCCAGATTTTGTTTTATTTTAGCTGATAAAAATCTAATATATTTTGCCCCTAATGTTTCAGAATTTGTTGTCAAATCTGCAAAGGTCCCATATATAAATCCTGGATAAGATTTATATATGGGATTTCAGGGATGAAAACGTGTTGTTTAGATTATCTCATAGTAGTTTCTGTATAGTTACCCTCACATGTAATTTCCTGTGTGCGTGTGAGTTGTATTCACTCAGTTTCCCACGTATGCGTGACTGTGTGTGTGTATTCATTGGGTCATGGAGGAAGTGCATCTGCAGCTGCACCTCTGTTCAGGGAGGGCTGAGTAAGAGAGCGGCAGAAAGGCAGCGGAGAGGGTGATGAGATGTTGTGTGAAGGAGATGGGAGGCTGCAGACAGATAGTGTCTTTGCCTCGGTATCGCCATTAAATCTTAATCTCACCCGGCTCCTCATGGGAGGCACCAGCCGAGCATGGGATTGGGTTTTGCATCTAAATCAAGATGTCATGTTTCTTCAGAGAGGGCTTTTTACTGAGATAAAGTTCGATGTGTCTATTCCGCACTTCACACACACACCTGGATGCACACTGATCACCCAGCTGCTGCTGTTTGTACCAAAGTCATGTTAAATTCAATTACCACATAAACAGAGTTGCAATATCTCTGAGCAGATAAAAGAGGGGAGGGGGTGTGAACTCCAGAGGAAATGGAGAAAAGTTATTAACCAGTGTGAGGGGAAGTTTCAGCAGGTTGCATCATAGAGAAAAAGAAACATTTTGAAAACTCAAAAGCAGGAAGCAGGCTTTTTTCTACACCGTACCCTGCATAAATCACGCTAATAATAATAATAATAATAATAATAATAATAATAATAATGCTTAATAAGGAAATGTTAAAAGGAAAAGAAAGAAAATGTTGAGAAATAATGTCAACATTATTTCTCAACATTTTCTTTCTTTTCCTTTTACTATTAAAATTGTAGTTCATTAAACAAGAAAAAAGAAAACCTATAACAGTGTAGCGTCACATGGTACATAAGTCAAATACTAACAAAAGTATAATGTACTCTAGGCAGTACACTTGCTGCATAAGGCATTAGAATAAATGAAGCTACAAGATATGAAAATCCAGCAGTGTGGATCATTATAGTGAGCTCTGAGTGTTAATATACATTTTTATGGGGAGATGAGGAGGGG
>NC_024321.1:4067566-4135611 GCF_000523025.1 Cynoglossus semilaevis
CACCGCGGCTGGTATTAGGCTTACATTCTAGGTCTAATACCAGAACATTATAGGTACAGTGGTGTAAAACCCAATCACTCGAAAAGGCAAAATTTAAAACTCATTCTAAGTTGTGGTGCGAACGAGATCAATTTTTTTAGAACAGTCTGACGATGCTTTGATCAGAAATGATCAATGAAATAGTGAAAAAAAAAAAAATTAAAATTATAATAAAATATTGACATCAAATAAGTAGCTTGTGCTAACTATAAATTTGATTGTGAGTTACCTGCCATGTATTTGTTAGACACAGTCATCCAGTACCTGTCCGGATAGACAATAGTACAAACCTGAAGACAATCATACACGTGTGGCCCTGGTGGTGGACCAGAGGTAATGGGCCGGGTTTGGCCCATGGGCCTTGAGTTTGAAGTTTCAAGATTAAAAAAACATAATTTCAAAATGGCAATTCCCATACACTGTTATAAAGACAGTGTATATCAAATGTCAATTTAATTAACTTTAATATCTTAAATCCAATCGGTTTCACCTACACTAATTAAATTAAAATAAAATCATCTGCTTTATTAAACCCTTGATGACTTTTTCACCTGTGGATCTATCTGGCGTAAGATTTATAACCACCACTAATTTAAAGAGTTCTTCTTAAGAGCCACAATAATAATATAGTAAGGCCAATATTTGAGGTGAGGTCATTTATAAATTATTCTGTTTTTTTACAAGGTATGAAAATTACCTAAGGCTTAATGACTAAACCTGTAAAACAAATGAATGGGGCTCGTCTTCAGTAATATACAGTTATTGGCTGGTTTTATGTTGAGTCATTTCTAATATGGTATCACCCTGTGCTTGAACTATTTCTGGTCTAAAGCAGCTCTAAATCTGAGCCACATTTTCCGATACCTTAACTTCTGATCGTCTGATCTGGTAGTGAACTATGAGCCTTGTTTGTTTTGGATTTTTAGTGATATTTTCAGTAATTTAAGTAAATTGCTATCTATCTTTTATCAATATTTAAAGGTTCTAACTTTTATTATCATAATAGTCTTGGTTTTTACTGTTTGACAAATGTTTCAGTATCACAAGGATATACTTTAGATTTCCCCATCTTTCAGCTAACCAATAGCTTGCTTTCTATATTTGTCCAGCATCATGAAGCTTTTCTGCTTGCTCTTAGCTGCTACATGCAAATGACTAGTCAGATGTCCTAGCCCCGCAAGGCATAGTGTACAACACCAAGTAATTTGTTAGGTATTCCTACATTTCTTATGAGATCATAAAGGCTCAATAAAAAGGTTTTTTCATACTGGTTTCATATACTTCCAGGACATTATCTCCAGATAATTCCTGATGCCACCAGTCTCCTGCTATCATGTCTAAGTGATGCCACTGGCAAAGAAAAGGTGCAGTCTCTCCCTCATGATCAAAAACATGTGTTATGTATGCAATCTATCCTTCCCCCGCGAACAGTCTGGTGGAAACTGAATTTGATTAATTGGCTGTACAGATTACATCAGTCAAGGACTGTAGCTTCCCACAAAGCTGTTTTTTTTTGTTTTTTGTTTTTTTTTTTTGCTATAACCTAAGCATTTCAATCGTGCCTGTATTAATCAACTCCCTTCTCAGGTGTTGTTGTTGTTGTCTAAGAAAAGGCTCCGTTGGATTATGAAGAGATTAAAAAGCAAACACGCTATCTGGCCTTGAGGTAAATGAGGTGTGTTTCTTCCACATCCTCTCCACAGGAAATGGTCTGTATCCCTGTAACACCCCCTCGTTTTTTCACAAGAAAAAAGTGAGGATGAGCTAGACTACATCGCATTTCAGAAAAACCTTGCAGGGAACACATTACAGAAGTTCTCACCTGTCAAACGTCATCCCACATACAAGGGGCTAAAAAGTGTCAGAACTTTTAATTATAGCAAAAGAAGAAAAGGGGGAAAAATGAGAAATTAGAAATCCTGGTGTTGACATTTGCTGCGAGTGAATGATTTGTTTTGCTGTGGATTTTTTGCCTGTTGTTTTTCCTCCAATGAACTTTTACATTTTTCCCAACATAAATTGAAGATGGTTTTATGAGATCTGGCGGCACCCTAAGATATAAAAGAAAGAGAGTAAAATAAAATCTCCCTGAAAAACACCGACACTTAAAGCACACAGGGAAAGCATTGATGTGTACCAGGGTAGGAAATTAACTTTGTGAGAGGGGCTTTCTTGCCCCCAATATGTGTTTCTGGGGCATTAGGATCTATTCCTAGACCATTTTTTATTAAATTTTGCTTCCCTATTAATTCTGAGTAGACGTTTAATAATTTTTCAACTGATCGTGGCTAAGTCTAGGTGCTATTCCGGATCATTTTTATTTTCTTTTTATTGGCTTTACTGTTCTCTAGACTACGATTTAGTTAGAATTTAATTTTGGGGGGGGGGGGTATTGTGGCTGAAGATTGGATATTTTTTCACTTCACCAAAGTACTCTCTAACTTGTTACTGTACTTGTTTTTCTTTTGACCTTTTTTATGGTTAACTTAGCTTGCTTGGTTTCAAACCCCAGAAGAACCACATAGTTAATGGTGCCTCGTGTGGCAGCCTGTGTGCATTGCAAAGACTCAAACCGTGAGTCTTTGTCTTTCCACATTGTAGGACAAATGAGGGAATTCTTTTTTTTTTACTTTAGGGCTTTAAGCAATTTCTAAGGTTATTTTTCTTCCATGGCTAACGTTTAGTTAGTTTTAGCTTTTTTTTCCCACTGGTTTCTCTGTTGATGAGCTAACTCTTGGCTCACCTTTACTGTACTCATTTGTTGGCTAACGCTTTCTTTATTAACTGCAGTTAAGTAACATTCTTCGTCTATCTTTCATTTTCTCTATTACCTGTTTGGAAGATCTGATCTACTCACTAACTCCACTTTACAGTTTCTTCATGTAGAAGAAAAAAGGGACCTTTAAAAGATACTATGAGCAGTAAATCAAATGAAAATATGACAGCCATTTTTCTGACAGGATTCATTCTTCAAACCCATACAACAGTGCATGTGTGGGTGTGCATGTGTGGGTGTGCACGTTTGTGCACGTTCACATTGTTGTGATCACTGCGAGTGTCATCGAGTACTACCTGCTTTCCTTTATAACAAGATGGGCTGTTGCTCCACTAGACTCAGATGTATTTCCTGCACTTCTGTATTTGAAACATTGATGAAACTGATTAACATACTGCATTCGTCTTATCTATTATACTCACTGGGCTGCCCACACCAGTCATTATTCATCGTAATAGACTCACATCTTCTCCAACTATATTGATCCATCATTAGTCATCTAAGCCTCTGATGATTGCAAAGAATTACGTTGCATTGCTGTTTTGTGGTGCTGCATGTTAGCGAGCCAAACGTGTAATATAGTCCGTGTGTATATTAGTTCCGCAGTCATTCATTGAAAACCCTCTTCTGACATTTTGCATGCGTTACGCCTCCTTAGTGGAAAGGTATGGAGAAAACGGCTGCTTTTAACTGGGTGTTGATTGTTACAGTGTTGGAGATGTACGTAGGTGAAATAAGTGAACATAGGTGGCGTGTTCAATAATATCATCAGAGTTAGCCCCCGCCTACTGATAACTTCTGATAACAATAGTTTTCTAACAAGACATAAGTTGCCTACTGATAACTTCTGGCCAATTTCACAATAGTTTTCTAACAAGACATAAGTTCTGCCTAAGTTGTGTTGTGCAGAGCTGGAATCAAGGGTTTAGGCTGAAAACAGTGGAGCAAATAATGGCTGCAGATAATTGTAATGAATAGCTGTAACTAAATATAATTTACAGATCCAGATGAACACTGAAGATGTTTTTCTTCTTTATTTGAAATGATTGAAAGACTATATTAAACTAATAGACAACCACAAAATCTGAAATGTTTTTCTCAATTCAGTCCAATAGGACTGAAGAACATTCTAGAATGAGAGGGCGAGGCCTACATCTGACCTTTCTGGGATGAAATTACACGGGTATCTGAGAATCTTTTCCAAGCAGTTGACTTTTGATTTCCCATTTCATTTTTTCATCGTTTATGATTTTTGACATTTTAATTAATGTCGTGCAATAACTCATTTAATGTCCTTGACATGACCATTATGTCTTACGCAAGTAAATCAACAAAAGTGCAACAATTCTAAAAGTTTACAAACAAGTAACGTCACGACTGTAACTCTAACACTAGCCCTTTTTAAAGTACTGTCAGGCTTGGTGTATGTCAAGACCTAGTGTTACATTGTTTCACTTCTTGGCAGATTAATCCAGGTAATCATGAGCATCCCAGGTCGCCATAGTTAATTAAAGTGTCATTGGGATTTTTTTTCAGAATGTGTGTCACATCCTCCTTCCGAGGTTCAGCTTGAGTGTGCTGAAGCTTGCTTTACAATATTGCATTAGTCTTTGGCAGGAAACCTTGAGTGATCATGGACATCCCAGGCCCCTGAAGTTAAATCACGTTGTGTGACTGGAATATTTAGAACATCTGTCACGTCTCTCTGAGGGATGAAATCTGATCTTTGAAAGAAATCTGTCATCTCTCATTGTCGAGAAAGGCTAACCTGTTATTATCAGCTGACGCTGTCCACGGAATGCTATTATGGCCTTGATTAGGGACATGCCAACAGTCATAAAGAACATTTTGGTCTTGATTAGAGAATATTCACTCACTTTTGTTAATGTCAAGGCTGATCAGGAGCAGAAAAAGTCTGCTAAGTGAGTGAATGTGACTGAGAGCCCCATCGCCATCATCCTAATCATCATCATCGTCACCATTGTCTCTGCAGTACTGAGTCCTGTCTCCGTCTCGAGGCATATTAACATGCTGTCCAACTGTCGTCCTCAGTGCTTTGTTTGCTCCATGATGTTCCCAAAACAGCGGCCGGAATTCAAACCCATGATTAAAAGCTACAGGACGTGTGTTTTATAGCCTTCTTCATCATTTTTCCCTGCCTCAAATCAGCCATTCTTCAGAATCATGCTTAAATGTGTGACTGGTTTTACCACACAAACAAACACTTAAACCAAACACAACACCTAGCACTTTAAAAGAGTGGATATGATTCAAGCTAATTTCAGTCAATGGAAATTATTATTTTTCCATGCTTGCCCGACCATATTGTCAACACAATTTAAAGTTCATGTCTTACAAATACATAAAGATGATTTACGGAGCCTTGACCTTGAATAATGCATGTAGAGATGTACAGATGATGTGTACGTTGTGTTTAATAGGCTGTAGATTAATAACATTACAAGCAACACCGCTTGCACTTGATTGCACGCCTGTTATGGACCGTAGCATGCCTCTTGTGGAACATCGTACAAAGCTTTGTTTGGTTGTTGTGCTATGCTGGTCAGTATGGTTCAAACAGTTCCTGTGGTTAGTCAGGAGACGTTTGTTTTATGGCCAAAAATGTACCAAAAGCACTTCCACTATTTTCCACTATTAGATTATAATTTTCTCAACTTTTAATTCTTTTGATTTAACAATAGAATAGAATTCACAGTTGAAAAAAATAAATGTAATTTTTTACCCTCAAAAATCCTGAAACGGAGAAATAAATACGAGAATAAATGTATAGCCAACATTATATTGATGCCATATAAACAGAGTTAATAACAACGTTAAATTAGATGACAAAGTCTGCTAGCATTTGGGTGGTGGACAGAAAAGAAAAATACATTCATTTAACAAGAAGAAGTCTGCAGAAGATCAGGCTCCGTGTTCAGTCGTCTGCAGTTGGCTTGGCGACGCTATAATTTGTGACAAATAATGAAAAGAAGTCCAGTACATACAGCTTTATTTTTAAAGTACTATTTCAAGATACAGGAATAAATTGCTGAGTCAAACTCCACTTCCTTTCATGCTTGATTTGCTACACACTTGCTCCCAGAATTAGCTGGGTTGTGCTACCTCTGCTTCATGTGGCACACTCTTGCATCACAGCCTTGGAGGAAGAAAATAGGGTGCATCCAGGCAGCCCTGTAGGTCATCACAGAGGCTTCTTTTCTTATTGCAATTTTGAGAGCATGGCTGCCTTGGACGTCTGAGTCAAGAAGAAACGTGGAGCTACATTCTCACGTCCAACTCAGCAGGGTTGTTCTCTTGCAGTAGGGATCTGAGCAGAAATATAAGGGGTGGGTGGTGAACTAGGCTGTTTGGAGACCATGTTTTTTTACCATTTTTATCTGTAAAAACAAGTACTACGTTGTTTGTTCTTGTATATGATGAAAAGAATCACTTTTGGATGGAGAGAGTGCTTTTCTATACAAATAATATCAGTGTTAAACAGGAGAGAAACGTGGCATAAATCTGAGTAAAAAAAAAATCAAGCTTAGTGGGTATTTGCAAAGGATAAAAAATATAAATAGATAATAAAGATAAATAAGGTTGCCAGTTTGCCAGACTTAACTAAATTAGCTAAAATCTTAAATAATTTATAATTTGCACTTGCTAAAAATGTGGGAATATACTTTTAGGTGTTGCTGTGGCTTCCCGTGTATAAACACGTGTAGTTGGCAAAATTTAAAGCAAATCCTTCCTTTAACGCTTGTGGCTCTTGAATATTTCAACGGCCCTCTTGTAATATGACAATGTCAGCAGTGGCCTAAGGCCAATACGACTTTGAGATCCCTGAAGTGAAGGCTTGTAATGAGACGGTGAGGAGAGCTAATCTTTGAAGGTAGCATAGGTACAGTATGGGGGGGGGGTCATTATTATTATTATTATAGCCTTCTGTTTAAGGTTTTGTCTTCTTATACACCACGTTGTTTACATTATTCTACATCACGGTGTGTTGGGGAAGTAAAAGGTTACATTTGCTCTGACATTTTCCCTCTGTGTGTTTTCCTCCTTATTGTTTCCATACAGGAAACACAAGCCTCCTAATTAAGTCTTGGTGGGGGAGAACCCAGAGTCTTAGTCAGCTGGCAGCGAGCGGCTATCGCAAACTCAACTTCAATGTTTAATTTATGTGCGCTCTATTATTTATGGATGCCGTGATCTGTGTGTGAATGGGCTTTGTGCAACCTCTGGGCCTGTGCAGTGTTTGTGAGTTTGGGTAAAAAGGAAACAAAGAGCAAAACAGAAGAAATGTGAGGCAGAGTAATGAGTGCAAACCCAACTGGATTATCGTGAGGTCAATGCAAATGTGATCTGTCTGACAGTTTCCTGTCTCCCTGTCTCCATTCCATCTTCTTTCTCTAAATTATGCATTAACTGTACATTATGTATTCTCACAGAAATGCTCTTAAATGTGGTGGGAACAGCTTTAAGTATTTAAGGCATAGTATGAACATTTTAGATTAATTTCTTTAATCCTATTTTTTTTTTTTTTTTTGCTTCCATGTTGACTGATACTGTGAGCCAATTAATGTTCATAATTCACAAAAAAAATCTGAAAGCTAAAGAGGTTGTAGCAAAACTTTTCAAAAGGCATCTAAAATACATTTTAAATAACTGTCAGTAAATAAACCATAAGTATAACCAAAATTAGACCAGAGGCTGCTATGTTGCCATAGCTGTAGCAAAAAAACATAGATGTTGGCCGAAAAATTAAGAAAATAACTAAACATAAACATTAAAGTGACCAGAAGTAACTGGAGAAATGGTTAAAGAGTTTACCAAAACTCAGTTGTTGTTAAAAAATACAGTGAAATTGTCTTTAATGTTATTGCTGAAGTAGCTAAAGGAAATGCAGCCAAACAGAGCTAAACACAGAAATTACTTTGGAAGTAATACTTATTACCATATGGGCTGCAGTATTTTGTATGACAATTTGACTATGACCATGACTATTTACTCTAGTTAAAATGAAAATAAATAAAAAGATAAATAAATAAATGAACACCAGGCGCTTTGGCCCAGAGTCAATGTCTCTGTCATTGGTGTGGAACCCCAGGGTTCACCTCCGGGGCAAGATCGAATCCTGGTTGGGGCAGTTGGCACCTTCCAGTGGACTCACCACCCACAGGAAGGTTTAGAGGGGTTGGTACGGTGCAGTGTGATTTGGGTGATGGTCATAGAGACTGCTGCCCCCGCGACCCAGTAACAGATGAGCGGATGAAAACGCATGGATGGATGGATAAACATCATCTTCTGTGTGTTATTTCTTTTTCAAACAAGGGCCCTCATACCTTTTTGAGTCAACATGGCAGCATATCATGTACTTGCACTTCAGACTGTATTGTACAGTAAGGTAAAAAGCAGGAAGTGTCGGCATCCTTGCTTAAAAATATCTTGAATCAGCAGGTGTGACAGGAAGACATAACCTGGATTTTAAAAGAGGGAAAATGTTTCCTGGAACAATTTATCTGCAGGCAGTTGAAAAGGAGCAGAGAGGCAGATCAATAATAGTGAGGGACCTGGTTATGTACAGATAGAGTTACTGAGGGAGGCATAGCAACAGAGCTGGACTCATTCAAGGTCAGTTTCAAAGGAGTCATTATAGCTTTGGAGTGTTAGGAGAATCTGGTATAAAGTTATTTTCTCATCACACTATTACTATGATGGCACAACTACAGTCCTTGCAGAAATTCAACATTATTAAAGGTCTACATATCGTTAGAAATATAAAATGAAATGGTTAGAACAACTTTCTGAGGGGATAATGAAGTGGTGCAGTAAGTAAAGCAAAATGGTTCTCAATTAAATGCTGAGAAAATCTGGCAACTTCTCACAGAATAAAGCCAGACGTTCGTGTCTTTGTGTTTATGAGTTAGTGAGAGAGAGAGAGTTTTTCTTTTTCTTTTTTTTTTGCTAGAATAATTCAGTGTTTTTATATGAATCCATTTGGGCGATGCTTAGCACAAAGCAGTGAGAAAAAGTCTACCCCTATTTACAAAGACAAAGTCTCTGGTGGATTCTCATTACACCCAAACCTGTTAGTATACCAATCAGTCCACATGTGAAATGTTGTTTTTATTACACTTACATTCTTGCTTTGCTTCTGTTCAGTTTTTGCGAGGGTGTAAGTAAAAATGAGAAAATGTTTCATTCACACCATCGCTAAGCAGTCCCTTAAAAACCGACATGAGCGTAGTGTGTTGGCAGAAGGTGCTGACAGGTAAATGGCCGGTGAAGTAATGACCTGTACTTCGATTAAACAAATAAGTCTGCGTCATGCAGGAAATTAGAGCGAGAAGAGACTGCTGCGCCGTACAAGTCTACAGCACTTTGAATAGGATGATTGAGAGGGAGGCAGCTTCCCAGGCAGGAGCACTGAACCATCAAGGTACAGTCTCACATATCCGATGGCTGCCTTCCAAACTTCACAAACACACACAGGCGTACACACTGACACGCGTACAGTCTCGGCTCTCCTGAACTTGCTCAGTCATTATTCAACAATCTTGTTATTTAGTGCTAGACGCAGCCATTTTGGTGCCGTTGGCAGGATTGTGAGGACAGGCTGCCCCCCCAAAAAATCATATTTTTAGAGCATAAAACATCTTGAATCGGCTTTGTGTCAGCATATAGAGCCGTGAGGAATAACTTTGCTAATGCATTCAAACATTTTACAGAAAGCTCTATTGGAGAGGTTTAATATGAGTGGGGTTTAGTGATAAGGATTTGTATATATGGAACCAAAATGCTGTTTCAGTGTAGTTTAATTTCCATTAGAGCACATATTGAAACCATTTGCTAAAACCTTATGGTGGTGAGAAAGACGGATAAAAAACTGTTTTACTCATCCTTTCACTCCAATAGATATAAATAGGCTAATAGAAGTATGTCATATGCAAAACATTTATTTGAGTTTTTGGGAATCATTGCTTAAGTTACCCACATTTTTATATATTTTTATGTTCAACCCAGAATATCATGTAAATGTATTATATTTATTTGTGTGATTTTTATAAATTTTTATTTTAAATTAAACTATTTAGAGTTGAAAGCTGACTGAAACCTAAAGATGACTTTCCATTTTTAAAGACAGGTCAGAGAACAGTTCTGACTTCACTGTTATCAGAATGCCTTTCTGTGCAGTTGTAACAGCAATAGTTTTTTCTCTCCTCCCCCGTTCAAAATGCCCTTGAGCAAGTCACTGGAGCCCCCACAACTGCATCAGGGGCAGCTGTGCTCAGCCTAACCCTGCACTCTAATCCCTGTGATGAGAGTCTGATTCGTTTTTATGTACAACCTGAGAAGGTTATGCAAAAATTGATCCTTGAACTACACAGAAGGCATAAATGATAAATATGTGGTGGTAAAAGAAGCACAGCTCCCTGCAGGAAGCGAATCCTCACAGTCCTGCATGTTTGCATTTTAAGCAGGTAAAGTGACCCCCTTCCTGGCTTTATTTCACATCATGAATCCCTTTTCTTAGAAAACCAACTCAATCTCTGACTATTTAAAGGAGAATATATGATGCAGCAGCTCATAACGCCGCGTTTTTATGTCTTTCATTTGGCCGTGTGTGGGAATAGTGTTGAGTGATAGGTTCGGTCAGGGAGTGAACTTCATCTCAACGGCTGACTGAAGGTGAACCTGACCTGTGGTTGTGTGTGCAGGAAGGGGCGGTAATACCTGAAGCGCTGAAGAACTTAAGTATACACCTTGAGTTCATGGGCTCTGAGGGGTCATTACACCAAGGAGATGAGCGACAGAGACTGCCAAGTTGAAGCTATTATCACCTGTTGGTACAGGTGATTATGGTTTACTCCACCGTGAAAAAACATGTGGTGCGCTCAGCCTTAACTGTACATACTGAGTTCCAATACATGGCTGCCGCTATTTTACAGACGTTATATTGATGGTCACAAGTTTAGGACAAGACTATTTAAATGACATTTTATACTTATAGTTGATTTAAAACCGCCAGATATTCTCAGCCTAAAATCCCCATCTAGCTATATGATAAGGGAGTAGCAAAAAGGACGAAAACACATTTAAAAAGAAAAGCTTGCTGGGAACAAACAGGAACAAATGTGCTATTTAAATATGGGCAGTAAACAAGAACAGACTAAGCACGCTGGGATGCACAAGGTTGTGAAAGAATTAGCCATTTGTCAGCCGTTATAAGGTCACTGAAACTTGCAAACGGCAAAAAGTAATTGGAAGATTCATCCAACAAGGGTTTGAAATGAAAAGGCGTGCGAGTCAGAACGGTGCTGCATGCTTAATGTCTAATCTTCAAACAAATAAAATCAGTGCCACCACGGTATTTAGGTCTCTGATGTTGGTAAGGAGCATCACAGACATCAAAGTGCAAATAAACTCATCAAAATGATGCTTTGGGGACTTCTGTGAACCTGCCCAAGATTTTACAAGTTAATTTTTGTACAAGTACAAAGCGAAATTTTTGTCTTTTGAGATTTAAAACGAGAGGGGAGTGAAAAATTAGTGTTCATGAAATAAGAAAAAGTCTGTTCTTGCTTGTATGTAAAACAGCAAAAATTGTTAATTTAGTGTCAGTAGAGATAGGTGTAAAGGCCTAGTGAGTAGTAGTAGGGCTACACTATTATAAGTTAGGCATGAAGATTTATGTAAAACAAGCCTAATGACTGCTAGGAGCTAGTCATAACAGCTGGCCGCAGGTATCTGAAGTTAAAAATAAAAGTTAGCCCTAAAACAGACTTAGATTAACTCTGTTACTTAAACAGCAAAAAGTTAAAAAAAATAAATAAATAAAAAAGGTTATAAGTTCAAGTTTTCAAGACTTGGATAAAATAAGCTAATTAATATGAATTGTTATTGAAAAAAACACCTTGACTGCAGTACGTGTATTTATAATGAACATTATATAAAACGATTAAAACCATAGCTGTCTATAGATGTTATTTATATTCATACACACTCTTCGACATCCCCCACTATATGAGCTCTGACACGGCGCCTTCATGAACATGTATTAATATTGTAATGAGATGTGTCAAAATGCAGGGCTTCTGTTTGATGGGACGGCAAACATCCCTACAGCTGCACCATGAAGATTTCTAATTACAAGCGCATATTGTCGACAAATTTTCACCAGCTGTGTTTAATCCTTCTGGCAAAGTAATACATGAAAGTCTTTTTTTTTCTTTTGTCCTAAGCTAGGAACTATATAGGTCCTGAGGAGTTGAAGGGATGAGGTTTTTTGTCTGCATGTGTCGGGTGTACAGCTGTTGTACACTGTGAACCTTTGTCTCTGGGCGACAGTATATGAGACAGATATATAGCCTTTGACGAGATGTATTGTTTCTCTCACATATCTACATTCCAAGTGCAGTGATAAATGAAATTGAGTTGGTTTTGATATGCAATATAGAGGGGGAAAAAAATAGGTGAACATGAAAGTGAAGCGAAGCCGATTGAAAAACTTCTCTTCACTTTGATGTTTTTTTCTTCAAAAGTACAGCAAAACTCCAGGAAACCGACTGCCAATTAAGAGATCAGCAGCCAGAAACTTTATTTGAACTGTTTTCAGCGTCAGTCTTAAATGCATTCACTCAAAAGTCATGCCTTAATTAAAAAGAAGTTACCCATAATCCAATTTTGGCACATCTTTAAGATGCAAAGGATCCTTTTATCAATTTGACAGCCCAGAATGTTACGAAACTGTAAAGTAAAATGAGATAGCATCTAGTGTTTGCTGTGTTTTCCACTGTTAAATGATGTCAAGGTACATTCACGGCAGAAACTGAACCATGGATGAGGTTGGAAAAGGAACCATAATGATTAATTCCTGACAATTTTTTTAGATTTGTTCAATTCAATATTTGAAACTGGGAAGTTGGCAACTAGATGGGAATTGAATAATATTTTAAAGCTGATCAATCACATGAATAATCACGGTTAATCATGATTAATCATGGTTACTCAAGATACATCAACATGCCAAAATATGTTATATGTATATGTTTAAAAGCTCAGTAATAGTCTTGTTCATGGTACAGGGTGCTGTTTAGTTTTCTAAACAGACTTCCTGTTTAGAAAACTAAACAGGAAGTCTGTTTTTTTTCTTCTAAAACTCACTTCAAATTTGCTGAAAACATTTTCTTAGATACTTTTCTATCATCTAAAAAGATACTTTTAACATTCCTTTTAGAAACTAAAACTGCACCAGATAACTACATTTACCTTTAGTCACTATATCTGCTGAAACAAGTTTAATCAGATATTGATAAATTTAGCTGAGTTTGGTAGACAAAAAAAAAAAAAAAAGATGTTTGCTGTAATCCCTTTTAATGGAACATGGATTGCATTACAGAAATGTCAACATCCGGAGGTGCATTCGGGGGATTCTTAGTCCATTCATAGTCTGAATGGAGATGAAGTGTCTCTAACATGCTTTACCTCCCAACCTGAAGATGAATATCTTGATAATGTGTCCCACTCACTCCCCCTACTCACATATTGTGCTGACAGCAGGGAGACGTGTGTTCCAGCTAAAGCGGTGAGAAGCCAGGCTTGTGACAAAGCATTAGATTATTTTATTTATCTAACTTCCACTGCTATTTATTGTCACTATTCATTACCCCGGCGACAGCCCCAAACACGGCATTCACTGATGTAGGGGAGCTGCTTGAAAAGAGCGGGGACGGGGGGCAGAGGGGTGTTCTGGAGCAGTGTTCTATCACAGTGGATGTGAAAGTTAAAACAAATAAAAAACTGCACCGATTAGATTAGGTATATTTATTTGGTCGCAGCACATTTCGTTTTGTTTATGTAAGGAATGTGTGAAACAGACCAGACAGATTTCAAATGCTTTACTAAATGATTCAGCAAAGACTGCAGTGAAACACGTACTAAAAACAGGTGATTGGATGTCATTGGCTCAGTGAATAGTTGTAACACAGAGTGGCAGATCCAAGGATCGTGTTGTTTATGTCTATCTAAAATGTATACATCGCTGTATTATATCACATAGTGTATAATTAGTGCAGCATAAAGCCACAGTTAATGTACTTTCAGGAAAACACCCTGTTACTATCTTTATGCTATTTTTTTTTGCTAATTTTCAAACTTTTATTTATTTATTTTCTTTAGGGGGAGGGGGTATTTGTAGCTCATCTTTTCCCAACTGTTAACTATGTTTGCTCTTTATACTGTGGTTTAATTTCTGGGATACCAATAAGGTGTATTGGCTAATCTGTCTGACCTACATGAATATTTGTGGAGATACAGTATTTGGAGATTCCTGCATTCTCGTTTAGCTGTATTTGCTAACATTTTGACATTTAGCTGCATTTGCTTTATTTTTAGCTCAATTCTCACTACTGCTAACTTCGAGCTACCTATGGTGTAAAAACAACAAGAAGAACAACAACAGGAGAACCATTAAATATACGCAGTCAGCAGGGTTGCCAGATGGTACCAACACCGTCACATTCACACCCTGACTGCCCCAAGAGACTGGTAGAAGCCTGATCTCATTAAAGCCTGCTTTCTGTTTGGCCATAATGACTCCCTGTTCAGATATTTAGCCACTGAGTAGCTAAATTCTAGGATTCTACAGCAGTGAACCAGGACTGAAGAAGTCTCTTTAACGAAAGGTGAATAGACTCCAATTGACTTTTTAGAAGATGAAGAAGAACCACCTTCATTGTCATTGTACCTACAGTATACAGGCAACTATACTTAATACTACTGCAGTGTTGGGATTCAAACCTTCATTCTCTGATAATAGGCCTGATAGGCCTGTTACCAATAGACCAGTGCTCCCTAACCTTTTTGTTCTAAGGACCAGTTGGCTGGTACCAGCCAGTTCTGAAAATTAATTTAACAGATAATTGTTAAAAGATTTTAAGGACCAGTACGGGTCCACGAACCAGTGTTTGGGACCCCTGCACTAGACCACAGACTCCGCTGACTTCTTAACTTTTTTGTAGTTTTTACGTAGACGTTGCAAAGTTTGAGTTTTATTTTTATTATTAAAATAAATAATAGGAATTCTACATGACAACTTTAATCGAACAGTGTATTATATCAAGTTCACTTTGTCATGTAATTCCATACTCTGGCAGCCCTCATCAATACCGTTGTTATGTGATGCCTGATATAGTGGTGCAAAAGTGGTAATACTCTATGTTGTTTCTATTTTTTGGTTACCTGTACTTGAAAAAGACAGATACAAATATGAATAAAACAGGTGGTGTAACATGGAGGCAGAACTCTAATCAAAAGCACTAAATTACATTTTTTTTTTTTTAACAACATCAAAAACAAGCAGCGTGCGTTGGATAAATTAACACTCTCAGATCTTTTGTGACAAAAACATGAATTTATTCTGGCTCTGTCTGTCTGTTACTTGTGCGTCACATTTGATTTCATTGTGAGCCTCATCATTGGGTTATTTAGTGGTGATTTATTTGAAATTGCTCAGTGTTTGCTGCTCGACTTTTTCTTTTCCTTTATCAGCTGCGCGCAGACTCGTGCAGAATTAGTGTAGCTGATAATTACTTTGTCATGGTCTCAATGCGAAGTGCATATTCCCTTTAATATGAACAGTTTGGTATTAATACCTGACCTCCAAATAATGTTACAGATGTTTTTTCTTGCTGTATGTTATCACAAAGAAAGAGAAAATAATGAGTACTAGAAGCATGAGTGAAATAAGCTGCCCCTGAAAATGACAGCTTTCAGCAGCTCATCTCAGCGTTTCCAACTCCAGTCAGGAGAAAGGAAGATGACAGAAGGAAGCATGCAGTAACTTGACCTCCCACTGTGTCATTGTGACCATTTCCTGTTTATCTTTGTGTGTTGGGTAGGATTGAGTGCATTGTTTACAGGATTATCAGGCGTCCATATGGAGCAGCTATGAATGGAAACTGCGGTCGTGTGTTAAACCCTCACAGATTAGCAGTGACTCTGGCTGAATGGGATGCTGGCCGTACATGCACGCTGGCAACAAAGCTTAAAGCAGGCTTTTACTGACGTTTAAGCTCCTTTTGGTGGAAACCATTCAGTAAAACACATGTTAAAAAGCTCTGTGGTCACTTATCTGACGGCACAGTCTGAAGAGCATTGTTGATCTGGTATTATTTTTTTTTTTTAGAATAAGAATGGGTGATTCCACGCTTCCGCAATAAGACACTACAGTATAATGCATCGCAAGACCGTTTTTGAAATGCCTATGTTTATGGCTCCGAAAAAAATGTGCCACATTCGATAAGATGTCAACTGCTCATTGCAACGCTGGCATGCTTTTGAATCACAGAGCAGTGTGATTGCTATAAGCCTGGGGAATTCAATGGGTGAAAACATTTTGCATGTATGTAAAAAAAACACAACAGTTATCTAAAGGTAAATAAGACAGACTTTAAACACACAGGATTATACATGGATCTATACAACAGCTAAGATTAAACACCTTGTGGTTCCATAGTGTAGCAGTTGTCATGCCTGCCTTTCACACAGGCAGTAGGTTTTGGGTTTGAGCATGTGTGGCAGCCTGTGAGTTGCACCCACATACTTAATGGGATCTCCTGTGGTAACCTGTGTGGGTTTCTAGGACTCACATTGTGAATTTCCTTATTGTGAGACAAATAAGGGACTTAAATAAATGTATCAAAGAGGCAGGGTGTCATTTACCATTACATAAAACAGGATGTTATTCAGTATAAATTACACTATTACATACCACACAACCAGGTTGTTTATATATATATATATGCAAAATATATGTTTTAAATACACTTAATGAGGAAAAAGCCACGCTGCTAGAAGTGCAGAAAGATGCTGAAAATGATGCTGTAAGTTCTTCTCCCTCCTGTCCAAGAGACAGACGAAAGAAACCTGACAAATGTGCGCTGTTTTATTTATTTATTTATTTTTTTAAGAACCAACCGTTAAGAAAAGCCGTCTTGCTTCGGACAAAGACATGGCCTTTTCACAGAGATGCTTGTTAGAGCAGCAGAGGATGAGTCAGAGCGCGTCCCCGAACATGAGCCCTTGTTGTTCAGAGTCCATTCTGGTTTAATCTTGTCAGATTTGCTCAGAGCGAGAAAAGAGATGCTGCACAGGAAGCCTCCGCCATGTCCTGAGCTCAGTATTTTCCTCTCCATTAAACTACCTGGATGCTGGAAAAATATTTGTTATTCGCAGCGATTTCAAGCCCATAACGCTAACCATTTGGTATATAACACAGTGACATTGAAGTAAATATTAGTACCCCATATGTAGTGAATATAAAGAACATAACAACTTTGTGAATTAAAGTAACAGCTGACAAAGTAGGTGACACTGATCATCTTTCAAGGCAGTGTGATAGTCATAATCATGTGACTGCGACAGCTTTGTCATCTGTGTAGCTCAAAGCTCAATTCATCAGTGAAATATTAATAGTGTTAGAGAAAACAGAAAATCACTGCTTCATTATGATTGGATAAAAAATGAGTAGAAAAAGAATCAGCTTTATGGTAGATGTTTTATTTTAATGTAGATATAGGGACGCAAAAAAAAAAATGTCCTTAGAATCAACTTTGTCCCAGGGGTGCATAAGAGGTTGGTTCTTCACCATAATACAGGGTGGGATTCAAACTAGCATCATCTGATAACAAGCCCGATCTTCCTAGAGAGAGAACTCAGAACAGTATTATAGGTGGATGAGACATTGTGTCTCCACCTACAATGTTGTCCTGAGTTCATGACACTCCAAAGTGTAGCGTCAAACCTACCAAGGCCTTACAGACTTGTTGTAAACTGAGTGTCACACTTCCTGTTCCTTAACTTCACTTACACCTATGTCCAAGTGTTTACGCATTTACAAAGTAAACTGCATCTGGAGGGTAGAGGCTACAGGGAGTGCTAACTTCAGCATGTATTTTTCATGTCCTTCAGTTTATTCTTTTATTTATTTATTACATTCTAAAGGACAAATACCATGAGGCGACATAAACAGACCCCCATGTACTGTGAATTATTAACACAGTATTAAGTACAGGACCGACACTTTTACACACAAATATTCAGGGGCGTAAGTACAAATTGTACGTCTCCAGCCTTTGTTTTTATACCATGGACCAGACAAGGTTTGGATTCCTTCATTTGTGAAGCCCTACCAGGACCACTCAATGACTACAGAGTGTGTTTGCGTGTGTTTGCGTGTGTGTGTGTATGGGGTTGCAGAGGGGGGGTCACAGATTGCATGTAGTTAATATTTCACTACAGTGGAGCTGCATTTGGCGACAGAGGGAGATGGGTCAGGTTAACAGCAGCGTTGCGTGCCACCGCCCTGCGGAGTCTTGAATATTTGATTTTTTTTTTTTCTCACGTTATTTTATATACTTTAAATTGAATAACACCTTGTCCTGGTTGTTTTTTTTTTGTCTGTTTTTTTTTTTCTAGTGCTGGCAGACTGCGGTGAATTCAGCTTACATAGCTTTTTTTTCCACTTTGCATGTTGGTAAATATGTACATAATTTAATAATATGTATTATGTAAACACTGTGTTATTTATGCAGCCCCAGGCAGTACTCATTAAACCTAATTAGTAGAAAATCAACAATTGAATTCATTTAGCCAGTTTACTTTGTATTTTTCCTAATTTGTGAATCTTTTGAAGGTAATTTTTACATTTAGCGCATTTCATGTTCTTATAGAAGAACTGGTGGGAAATGATTTACACTTGTTACTTTATTATGGAAAAAATACTTTTCTTACTTATTAATTATTTGTCTTAATCTTGAGCTTGCTTTTATGTTTTTGTCATTATCCAAGAAGACAGTGGTTATCTTTTATCATCTACCTTTGCTTTTTAGCAATTTATTTTGGGTTATTGATTGTATGCAGATTTTTCATTTCATATTATTATATTATATATTTTTTTAAGTTCTCTCAAAAATAATGTATGATTTAATGCATTTGTAAACTTTAAATTGATTATAATGGGTTTAAATCAAACAGTTGGGCTTCTGTGTCCTTTCTTCAGTAGTAGGCTTTTAAAGCCCATTTGTCCCCTACATTCTTGACACAGTGGAAATAGCTGCTGATCATGTAATTGACAGCTGAGATTATTGGTGTGACCTTTAAGGCTGTTTGAACAGAACAGCTTTGACCATGAAGAAAAAAATAACACTGTGTCCTTTTTCCTAAGAGATAATAGCTTTCCATTATCTCTCAATAGGGCAACTTTTTCATTTTCCCACATTTACCGGTAAAAGGAAACAACTATAACTTGACAATCAAGTGCGACAAAAGATTTAAATAATAAGTGTAAAGAAATAATAATAATAACGTCCACATCTTTAGATGCTATTCACATTTCCACCACATATTTATTGATCGACACAAATCAGTATATAAATCACAATATTAGAAATGCGCAGTACCCCGCGCATTTCTTCTTTTTTTTTACCTAAGATGGTATGGCAGGTTCCAGAGCAATAATATTTCTTCATCTCTATTAACTGCTTCGCCTGCAGGCTGGAACCTGTTTTAGCTGTTGGTGTTTTGTTGTGAAATCTGATGCATGTAAATATAAAAGCAGTTGATGCTCTATGATTACCATATGACAGCTGAATATGGAGGATAGAAAATACAGAGGGAGAAGCTACATTAGCTAAGTCTTGGACTGACATGGATCTGGTCGTTTGAACATTTTCTTTCTTCTGGAGGAAAAGCTTTTTGAGCAGTTACTGAAGCTGAAGTTTAAAGTGCTGTGCCCAAAGGCCACATAAAGATCGGAAATGAAGTGGGCCTGTATGAATCAATCTAGTCTACAAAAACTGTCATCGATCATCATACATATGCAGACACATACACTCTACCATAGCAGAATTTGACCTGTTCATTGAACCCATTTTTTTTCTTGGGTTTGCTCAACACACTCAAGCCACAGTGGGATTTGAAATGAGGTAGTGAGGTTTGGATTTTACTGACAGTTAGGCTAAGCTAACAGTAATCTTTGTGATGAAATTAAATTATAAATGATCTAATTTGAAGTTCCCAATATCTAAGTGTGTTCAGTTTATATGAGTGAATATATATTAAACATTTTCAATATAGGTCAATTACTTTAGCATGGTCATTTGAATAGAAGCTCCGATGCCCAAAAGTGTGGGCCCCGGGAAATGTTCCGATGTATAGCAATATCAAGATATGCATGTTTGTTTGCCATTGCAGGTGTGGTTAGCAATGACCTCAAACACCAACAACACATTATGGTCAAAGAGTTGGTAAAAGTGTGACAGATAGTGTGACAAATATAGATGAGAAAGGAGATGAAAATGTTTTCCAGAGATTCCCTGTTGGAAAAAAAATGAACAAAAAACATTAACATTGTTCACATCACTCGTTTTTGTTGTTGTTGTGCCGAAGCTCAGTATACAACAGGTCAGAACACATTCTGAATGGTTATTTGGGTCAGGATAAAGGCTTAATTCTTCAAAGCTAGTGAGCTAGTAGTTTTTGATACTTGTGTATTATTTGAAACTAATACAATCTGAAGCACACAAACCAGGTAGAAAAAAAAAAAAGGTATTGAGTGAAATAAAAAGTGAGCTGCTGAACCCGGTGGAGAAAGTGGACGATGCCAAAAAGCCGATGATGGATTGCAGCCCTGGATCGATAAAGATAGTTCCAAACATAAGAACATCATTGCCCAATGGAAGGATGTGGCACTTTGATTTATGTCCCAGCAGGTAGTGAACAACATTTTGGTCAGCCAGCTCGTGGGCAAACATCAAATATGAAAGCAGGAAAAGAGACCTCACTGTATCTGCGCAGCATTCTATTTAATTATACGAGCAAAAAGCAATTTCACTGTAATTCTTCTATGTAAAAGAGATGCTTTGTTGCCTCAGGCTTTTAAAAGTGCAGCGTAAGGCGACTGAGCCAATGCACCGAGAGAGTTTCTTTTTGAAATGAATGTAAATATTGCATTACTGAGCATGCTGTTTGGAGAAAAAAAAACATGAGAATGGCACCCTGCGTGAATGAGATATTTGCCTTCAAAATTAGCTTCTTTGAGCTTATTTAGAATTGCACTGATGCTGGTTTAATAACAGTGGGAGAGAAAAGCATTAAAAAGCTGCTATCATTTCCCGCAAGGCAAACTTTAAACTCTTCTCTCTCACTCTCTCTTTCTCCCTCAGCCTTCTGTGTCTATCTCTCTCAGTCTCTTACTATTGTTGCATCAGTAACATTTGAAGAATCAAAGTCATATCGTAGACATACCTGTAGAAGGATTCCTCCATTTTTAGGAGAGCTGCCTTTGTTGAACTAGAGCGGAATTTATAATTTATTTTGTACCGTTTTCAAACTTACCCCTATAGATTTTTATTATTTAGGTTTTAGTACAGTCATTAGTGTTTACCATTTTTAACTAACCAAAAAAACAAAGCTGTTTTGGAGCTAAAGAGTTTGTTCCGTTTGTATTGTGCGAGCTGCTATCACTGAAATGCATATCCTCTTCCCAGAAACAGAGACAATGCACTATAATAAATCACAGCCATGGCCTAAATACTTTTGGAAACCAATTTAATTGCTGCATGATGAAAAAAAACAGCTTCAGTAATAAGAGATAATTCAATGTAGAATCTAACAGATCAATCATCCCAGCTTTGACTTTATCAGGACAGCCATAAAAATGATTTAATTGCGACTCGCCTTAATGACAAAAGCCGGAGATGGCTGCCTTACATGAGTCCTCATCAGTCTCCCTCACTCTGGATCAAAGGCTCCAGTCATTAGAGGGTATTGATGCTTGTTTCAGCACCAGTGCCACAGGCCATTATAAAAGCCAGGAGGATGCTTCTCAATATCCACTGATAGTGAGAGGAACTGCTGAGCAGTCTCCTCTGACCACTCACTGGTCCCCATCAGCACTAAACAATTACTGCCATCAGGAGCTTCACTTAAACTCGTCCTCTGCTTGTCGAGCTCTCTTTGTCTCGTCCAACCACCAGATATGATCTCAGACAATGTCAATTTCCTCCAATTCGATCATATCTACACAACATTTACAGTAAAATCCCACGCATCAATAGTTCCTGCAAAGAATTCTGTTATTAACCAAACTTTACTCTACTACTACTGTTAATCCAAGAGAGGTAAATGTTTTTGATTAACATTTACCAAAGCAGTTAGAGGACCGTCGACAGAACTGTCTTAGTTCTATGAGGCACTTCACTGCCTCACAGTGTGTGTCACAACTCCCCATTCACACCATTCACCTCGTGATCACAACCTTCCTGTCCTAGATCAGGGTGAGATACACCTCCTGTCTTTTACTTTAACAACTCTCTTTTTAAAATAACAGAATTTTCTATTGGTCATTTAGAACTGAAGAAGCCTCTTGGATGAGAAGTAAAACAAAGATGTTCTGCAGCTGCCCTCTCCTTAACTACTTCAGATAAAACATGGTGTCTGAGTACTTACATATTCTTAACAATAAGTCCCCACAGCAATGTTTACCAACTCTTTTTAAGCCACTGCAAATATTTTACATGAGAAAAATATCTCGGAACACCAAACAACAACATCCCAAAAAGTTTATGTAATAAAATATAAAGATCTTCTAGTTTAAATGTACTCACAATTAACATAGTCGGTGTGAAACATGGGCCTGTTAAGTTGAAGCAACCCCCGACTTCCAGGAATTGAAGAAACACGTGTTTTTGACGTCCAGGAATTGAAGAAACACGTGTTTTTAACAGCTCTGATTCTTTTTTTTGTTTTTGTTTTTGATAGCAATTGCTGCCACCTGGTGGTATTGTATTTATAGCCATTGCTGCCACCTGGTGGTATTGTATTTCATTGCTATGCCAGTCGCTGTTGCATAAATGACAGAAGACAAGTTATTTTGAGTAAATATCTTAACGTTTTTAGATCAATTCACTGAAATTGAATATTTATGCACGGCACTCCTGATGATTTCCCCCTGGTACACTGGTGTGCCATGGCACATCGGTTGGGAATCACTGCTCAATAGCACAGACTGTATACCCAAAATCTAATTTTTCAAGACAGACAGTGAAATAGTTTCTCAGAAACTAGCCACCCTGTCTTGAGCTCCATTCATTTGACCTTTGTTTGGGCTTAATTCATTTATTTAATGCAGTTTGTTAATAATGCCGTAACACTTGTTGCTATTGTTGCATGAAATGATGACAAATTTTGTTTCCTAAAAGATCTGGCTTTGGCCACAACAATTTTCAACTCTGTGGGGAGAAAAAAACTAACTTGTAACAAATGAAAGAAAGACTTATGGGATAAAACTGTAAACCCAATTTTCAGGACAGAGACGGATTTTAGGAATCACCGTTGTGTGACAGCAGAGGATCAGTTGTGCTCTTCCCCAAAATGGCTCAGACTAGCAGGAAGTATATACATCATGTGGATTTACTCCTAACCATTAAAAAATATATATAGCTGCTGGGTTTCACATTTTTAGCGTGATAGAATTCTAGACCAGGTGGTCTACGGCCAGGCACCCTGGAAACCCAGGTGGGGAGTGAGAAGAGAGTGGATGAGGTGAAACATTACATCCACAAAACCTGTTCTGGGTCATACATCATTCAGAGGGCAGCTTTTTGATGGAGTGTGAAAAGAGAGAATGGAGACATTGGATGAAGGCTGTGTGTGTGTTTGAGATTTGGATAGGTGCGGCACTGTGCCTCTGTAGAACCTCATATGAACTCTCCTCCCAGAATGAGAGTTGTTTAATATTTGTTAGTGTCTGAATTGAATTCTGGTATTTCCTTCCAAAGTGCTCTCAACAATCTGGCACGCCACAATACCATACCCTCATGAAGATAGGCCACTTCAATTATTCCCAGGGCTTATTTATGATAAACACCTTGCATGTAAGTCAGTGATTTAGAAACAAAACTATTTGGTATGAACACATTGTTGCAGCAGTCATAAATGGTGCATGGGGCCTGACTGCTAATAGGGTCTAAATGAACACATATATCCAAGTTATCAACAAATAATAGACACTGCTATGTCTATAAACCAATTTTAACACTTCAATCATCCCCATTCTCCACAGCCAACGCTGAATACAGTAGCTACACAAATGGAATAAACCATTAAATTGAATGCACAATGTATCAACTTAATTAATAAATTATTCTTTTTTTTTTTTCAATTTAATACCAAATAATTTTCTCCTGGACAATAAAGCTTTTGCATGCCGCCTAAAGAGCTAATACACAATTCATTATTCCGTTATCAAGAAGACAATGACTGTTCATTTGTTGGCAAGTGATTTGACTCGTAGTCCCACTTGAAAAACAACCGTACTGCAAAGGAACACAAACACAGATTAGGGTCAGAGACTAGCAGAGGTTGGGAAATATAGCAAAAGATACTACTACTGATTTCAATTCTAATTCTATCTTGATCATTACCTCGAATCAGCAACATGTATATTCAGATAAAAGGGTTAATAAAAAATATTTTTTGCAGATGTTAGCCTGATACTTATTGTGTGGTAATAACACCACGCACCTGAAATCTTTTACCAAGCTAATGCTAGATAACGTATTTCTCTTATTCACTTGTGAGCTTAATAATTTATTGTGTGAGCCAAGAGGGAGGAAGGAGTTTGTCGTGATATTCTGTTTTTACAGCATCAGCTAAGCTGAGAAAACACCTTCCATAAAACGCCTCATGTGGTCTGAGGCCTGAACACAGGCTTTAATTACAGCAGAGGAGGAGGTAAAAGGCGTGTTAATGAAACACTAATAAGATTCCGATTCCTGTCCTTTGCCTTTGTCATCCTCTAAAGTGATCTCAAGGTCTTCTGTTCCTTCTGTTGCCGATCCCTGTTATTCCTAATTACCGCCGCTGACATGACGGAACACATTTTGGAAACCATTATTCTGGGGAATGAATCCTCTGTGTGTCGTCCTCCGACAGCAGAAGGATGAAGGCCAGGGTTAATACATATGAAAAATGAAGGCCAAAAAACCATCCTGAAACTCTCGAATGTTACAATATTTTGTTGTTGTTGTTGTTTTGTTTTCAGTTATTAAACCTGCTCTGGCCTTAAAGTAACACTCTTTTTCTTCCAAAGTAAAGAATAAACTGGAGTTGAGTTAGTGTTGTTATATTCCTCAGAGCTGTCTAGTCACTGAAAATCTAACATTAGGATCTTCACGAGAGGTAATGAAATTCCCACTTTGGGCCTCCTGCAGGATGGAACAGTCATTTCACCAGACTGCAGTCAGCGCACTGAACCACACACTGATAACATAAGTCAAAAGGAAAGTCGTCCGAGTGTTGGAGGGCTGCGAGTACAGCGGAAAAAGGCAAACAGGGACGGGAGATATTCTCAAAGACATCTAAAGATACAGCAATTTCTTGGAGGCAATCATTTGATGCTCTCATTCGGTGATGGCTGAGTGTCACTACTTCCACACTCCCATCTCTCAGGTGCAACCAGCACTTCAAGAAATTGATTGTGGGAGGAGAGGTCTAAAATAAAACTGCACATCTCATCAGGTATAAAACTGCTGTGTTTATTGAGGCTGGTGTTAGCAAAAGGGCAAATACATGTGCTGGCAACCTGTAATCCATTTAGAATGTAACATTGGAGAATTGGCTTTAGTTTCCCAATACTGCAAAACAAAAGAGAAGAAAAAAAAAAAGAAAAAGACTGCGAATGCAAAACTAATAAACAAAATTTTCTGAAAAAGACTGCAAATGCAAAACTAATAAACAAAATTTTCTTTAAAAAAAATCTTATTTCTAGATTCATTTCACAAAAAAGTTTGTTTTGTTTCTACATTCGCAGCTTGCATATTACTTCTAAGTAACGTTTCGCTTTTTAGCTAAGTTGCAGCTTTTCTGAACGTGTGCTTATGTCATGGCCTTTATCTCCTCATTACACGAGTGTGTATTCAATTGGTTTCACTGTAGATCTACACTGTGGTAACCATGCAGATTAAAGATTTAGTTATTGATTTCTATATATTTACTCATAGGCTTGAAAGTCCACGGTATCTGCTCATATTACACACCCATATATGGGGGGCAAAAATCCATTAGTTAAGTGGATTATTTGCCTCCTATAGTCATTTGAGGGAAACACCTCTGTTGGTTTCATTCTTTCTCAAGCCCTAGAATCACTGAATACATCACACAGGGCTGAAAGGATCGAAGGCTGGTTAAGGGTCATCGTTAATAAACATCTTTCAGTTATTAGTTGAACAGTAATTAAAAAGATCAATCCTGGCAAAGCAACACAGCAACAAAAACGATGTCCAAAAGATGTCCAAAAACCTACAGGAACTATAGCTGACTATTACATAAATGTCAACAAATGACAATGTCTTACTGAGTTCTTGTCAAAAAAATACACTAATAAAATGTAATATGTCTCCATAAATTTAAAAACATTTATTTTCATATTTAAAAACAAAATGGTGGGCTTTGGTGACATTCATGTGTTTATTGTCATATTTTTATCTGGAGTCTTAGTCCCAAGATTAAAATGGTATTTGTATCCGTATTACAGTATTATTGAATGCTATTTATTGCCTGTTTTATCTATTCAAACTGTACTGCAGTAGTACATCATCCCAAATTATAGTTTGATTAGTGGGATTTTTATAATCTTGGGGGGGGGGGGCACGTGGTGACAAATGTCATTAGGAAGCTTAACTTTAGAGCAAGAACATTTCTGATTGGCTGATTCGATCTTTCTGTACGGAGCTTGCGTGTTCTCCCTGTGTGTACGTGTGGTTTTCTCCAGTTACTTCATTCCCCCCTCAGCCCAGAACATGCTCATTAGGGAAAGTAAATTGATCAGACTCTAAATAGAACGAAGGTATGAATGTGAGTTTGAATGGTTGTTTGTCTCTACACAGTCTGTGGTTCTGTGATGGCCTGGTGTACTGCCCCGACCCCATGAAAAAAAAAAATCATATTTGCTGCCTTATGCATTTGAATGTCTGACCCCATGACCCTGCAAAAGAATAAGCAGCATATAATGGAAGAATTTAAGCATAAAAAAATCCTATTTGCTGCCTTATGCATTTGAATGTCAGTCATTTAAATTTAAATTAATAACTCATTAAATTGCTTTAACGAGGTATAATTGTTGTTAATGTTTAGTCGTAACTGTTGTGACGAACAGAAACTATAAATAATGACAAAATGGAATCCTGCTGTTGATGTGTGAGCAACAAGTTGTGAGGAGGCATATGTTTGGAAATAAGTTGAGGCAAACTTCACCTTTTACACATCTTTTTTTATCAGAACAACAAAATGTGGGGAAAGGGAATATTGTTAGAAATCTTATTTAAAACAAAAAAATTGTAAAAAAAAAGGTAGATAGCTTGAACAAGTGGATTTTCTTAATCTCGTCTAATAATGACAGGAATATAATATCATTAAAGTGTTAAATATAAGTATTCAATATGTGTGATCTTAACTTAGAAAATGATTAATATTGACTTGATTCAGATACATTACTACATGGTATTCCACTGACTTTGAAGCCCTTTATTAAACACATAGCTTAGCTTTATGCTAACTGTATTTTTGCCTGACATTTTGTCTGGATTTTTTGATTTTGTGTGAGGCTGACTCAAAAAAGGCCTTGAGTTTCATGAATTAATTGCTGCACCAACAGCAATGCAGATAGGCATAAAAATAACCAGCCGATCACACAATGACCCAAGATCAGATTTGTTATTTCTTCTGCGCGACTGCAGAACTTTTAATGAAAGAGTTGAGCACATCACTGTTATAGAGTGACAAAAATTAGGTCAGCACAGCTCTTCACACAGACTGGAACTCAGAAGAAGTCTCTACATTCTCTGACTTGTTATCCTTCCAGCTCTCTTTTCTCAGTCATTTCTGAACCACTGCATATGTAGGACAAGGTTGATTCTGTTTTAAATGATGCAAACGCATTGTGAAATCATAAGGGATTTAAAAGGGATGCTTCCTTTAGAGTAAATCCAGCCAGGGTGTGTTTTATAGGTCTTCACTCTGGAACAGTCTCCAGCTGTATGCAGCAAACTAGGCTGGCTGTGTAGGCCTATATGTTGTTTGGTTGTCAGATTTTGCTATAGAATTTGGCACAGCATTTGTGCTCGAGGTAACATCTTGCAAACAGTCTTGTGCTTCAAACTTATTCTAACTCCCGCAGTCGTTTCAGAAATTGCTTAGGAACCACTACTGCATCCTAAATGTAGCATCCCGGCATGTTTTTACCTCTACTTCTTAGAAAGATGGAAAGGCAGAGATGGGCATCTGCCTCATCTGCATTCTGCACAGGCCAAGGGATTCAGGGGCCTGTCAGGCTAGAAGTTTCCTCCTCTTCCTCCTCTGAGGTGCCTTTTATATATCGGGAGAAAGAGACACATGTAAGGGAGTTCTGAAGGAGGGTGAACTTCACACTCGCCTAATCTCTCCTCTGAATCTGTCTGTCATTCTGCGGAAGCAAACTGCTAGCAGACCTGGCACTAATTCAATCACTGATTCACAATTCATATGGGAACATGTAACCCCAGGGATGTCAGAGGAGAAGTCCTGTTTGTCAGAAGAGAACGCAGACTAAACTGAAACTGAAGAAGAACTGCAAGACCAGCTGGTGCAGATGACTGAATCAATTTGGATGATTAATATCATGCTAACATTGACATATTTGCAGTCATGTGATGTCAGTTGGATCACTTAAAAGTTTAGCATCCTCCTTAGCTTTTTAATTTCTTATTTGAGATTGGTTGATAAATAGGATAGGGTTCTTGTAGAAATGACATTTATTTTGTGTTTTCTTTTAGACTGTATGTGTATGGAGCTTTTATCCCCGAAGAAATAAAGTCTAAGAATGCTACATTAGGCACAGCATCCTGAAATATTGGCCAATATTGTTGCTATCCTTCAAAAACAAGTTCAATTTCAGCCTGGACGTCAGCAGCTGCTTAGAGATAACAATTCAATCTCCATTCATCACTAGCTAACACGTTGCCTATGTGAAAAAAAAAAAAAAAATATATATATATATATATAAAGAAATATAATTTACATTTTACTAGATTAGATTAGATTGAACTAATATTTTACATTTCACTATTACTTTGCACTGAGACATCAACATGTCACTTCCTGTGTTTTGTGATGTAAAGGGAAACTACAGTCTAGAAGCTGAGGCGAGTGATGGACTCAGAGCTGGCTGTAAAGACCGGCTCACTGCTGTTTCACTGGGTTCCTCTCAGAATCAGAGCTCCCTTAGAGGTCATTAGGATTCTGCACACTTTTGATCTCCAAGGCTGCAGCATGTTTCCGGTGTCTTCAGCAGTGAGAGGTGGATGTTGGACTTGTTCTCGTGTGTGTTGTTAGGTAAGTCAGGGTTGAGACCAGACTTTACAGACACACACGACAACACACACAGTTGTGCCTTTTCCCTCCACTGCCTTCTGTTGTTTGAGCTGTCAGTTTCTCCCCCTGTTTACTGCATCGTACGGCTTCATTTTGTAAAGAACCTGAGAAGCATGTCTACATTTCCAACCTCTTTGTTGTGGACTGCAACAACAACAATTTTTTTTTTTTAATTTTTAATTTTTTTTTTTAATTTTGATTTTATTTATTTATATTTATATATATATTTATGTATTAACATGCAGATAAACGTTCAAATATGAGGGTTAAAATGTAAGCTTGTATCACTAAAGACAGGCGAGATGACGTAATATCTTAGCTTAGCATAGAGAAGTAATTAAACCTGCATATTCACTGCCTAAGCAGGAAGGCACGAACTTAACAAAATCCAAATAGTATCTTACGTCATCGTAAATCAGGGGTTCCTAGACTTTTCCATGCCAAAGTTCCCCTAAACAGCAAAGCTAGCTACACGCTGGTTTGAAGAGAAGAGCATCTTGATGACAGATGCAAACTGCCAAGGATACACAAAAATTAAAAATTTAAATATACAAAATGAAGGAATACATTTAGAGTTTTGTTCTAACAAATAGACCAGGTGAACAGACGCTATAACATAAATGTTAGAATTCTGGTTTTATTTGCAAGAGAGGAAAATGGTTAGCATTGACACAAGAAGTCAGCTCTTGTCAGAACGATTGTATCATATGATAAACCACAAAACATCCACTACCACGGCTACATCAGGCAGGTCTGTGTTAGCTCTGACCTGGTGAGTGCTGCCTGCATCAGTTTTGTTTTACACACACACAGCAGTTTCAACAGCAACCATCTGTTGAGTGTTAACAAACTCCGACCTTGGTCCAAAACATCGTCAGCAACTGCTCAAAGGTCTTAATTGCAACACCTGAATTTTGGCGGTTTTATCCGAGGCTGTGTCTCCCCAAAGCAGCCGTAAGCTGGCAGACTGACCCGCACTGCCTGAGGCTAGATCAAACTCAGGGCTAAAGCCAAGGCTATCACACAGTCCCTGCTACACCAACCTTTGATAGTAAAATCCCAAATCCTTTAAATGTCGGGCAGCCTTTTGAGAGACACTGCAGCTCAGAATAAAGAAGCACCCCCTTACAGAGAGCTTACATTCTCAGGAGAGAATCTTTGCCCCACTTTCAGGAAAAAAAGAAGTAAAGAATACCTTCACATCACACTGGGCAGCTCTCAGAGGCTGTGGCAGCAGGCATGAGGACATTCTTGCTCCCAAATGGCTTTGTGGATGCAGAGAAACAGCCTTCATCTCACTTTACCTTCCAATCTCAGGGATTGCACTTGTTAGATGATGGAGGAGTTGAAATCCAATGGGGGTTTTAGCCCAGGAGACACAGAGTGAGGGGAAAAAAGTACTGTAACAACTGTGAGGGTGTACGTTTTACAGTCGCTCTTTGGCACAAATGGTCGGTATTCTTCATATAAAGGTCAGTTTTGACTCATTACTGCGGCTGGACACAAGCTGCTGAGTGGTGTTTCTGCCCTTTTGCCTTTATTAGATTGTGACAGAAGAAGAGAGAGAAAGAGAAAGGGAGCTCCGGTGGTTCATCCTTTGACCATTCAGTCTGATTTTGGAGATGGTGTTGGTTTTTTTAAACTACTACACTAATATCAAGGAATGAGTATTTAAATATAACCCTATAATATCTGCATCATAACACCTAGGTTTTGCTGATAAGGTCTGATTGAGCCTTGGTAATTTGATGGTAAATTTCTGTTTCCCTTTTTTTACAACCAGTCTGATGATCCATGTTTCCACATAACTGCCAGAGAAGCCAGTGCAGCGAGCATGTGCAGAAGCCATTGAAGGACAATTTTAGGGGATCTCAGCTGAGACAGCAGTGGATACATTTTTCATTGCCAGTGGGCAACAGGGGGAAAAGAGATTTTTTCTGGGCGTTGAAACGGAAGAGAAGGCATCGTGTGGATGAAAAAGAAAGATGAGGCCAGAGAGGATATGATGCACTGTAAACAGTCAGAGAAAGATTGGAGTGGAGAGAGTGAGGAGACGAGGTGCAGACATTAGAACTGTGAAAGATGAAACCTCCCAAAAAGGGAGGGAGGGCAGGGATCACAGCGGATGTGACAAACATATCGAAGAAGGTGAGAATGGAAATGATTAATGTGCACACACTTGTACAGTTACAGAGAGAGTGAATGGTGGAAAAAGCTTCCTCCTGCTCAGGGTCTTCAGGAGAAGACTCAGCATCAATTCTTCATGCGGAATTACCTGATGACACCACAGTGTGACGGCAGCAAAGCAGGGCCGCACATGTCAACAGACTAATTCACTCCGACAGAAGCATTTGGTAATTGATTTGATGATGCACAAAGTGGGGGGTTGGACTCCTTCGTCTATCCAGGGCAATTAAATAGACGGTACAGGGATTAATTATTAACTAATGCTGCAGGCAGTACTGAGGTGTGAGCCCTAGAACCTCACGCTTGTCACGACATAATGTGGCTAAGACCCTCATCCTTAACTTTACAGCTGACTGAGCACTGTAGAGCAGGGGTCTCAAACTCAAATGAGCTGAAGTCATTTCATTGGAGGGCCACATGAGTGTTCAATATTCAATATCATAACATGTATTTTAGAAAATTTAAAAAGTATTTGTTAAAAACTGTATAACACTATGGTGTAAACAGCTAGTAATGTTAGTTTGTAATAGACTCCTAAAGTATTTATAATTAGAAAAAAATAAGTATTGAAAATATCAAACATTATAATTGATATCTATAGTTATATGGGCCAGATGTTGGGTTTGCGGGAGCTCTTGTAGCTACTGTTAGCCTTGGCTAAGTATACTAGCTGGATAGGATATTAACTACTTAGTAAGCTAGCTGTTATTTTGCAATCAATTTACTCCAAATAAATATATTGATAAAGTATTGTATTACTTACATTTTATAAACTTTAGCTGCATTTATTTTTTTGAGCAGAACAGAAACTATTTCCAAAAAGTTTTATAAAACTGTTTGGTGCATTTGCATGCATACAAGTGAGTGTAGGTGTAACTGAAAGAGCTGCTGTCAGCCTAGACTTTTGTATTTGTCACGTCGAGACACCTTTGAAAGATACTTGAAGACGGCTGTTAAGTTGCTGGTAGGAAGTTCCAAATATGAACCAAATTACATTTAGGAGATCTAAAGTTGTAAAGATATGTACGCTCACGATGGCCTGATACAACGACTACTGAATTCAGTGAACGTCAAATTCTAATAATATATATGTATATACACAAATCTGAGTCGTTGTTTTTGATGTCCTGATGCCATTGATGCATAAAAAGTCAGTATTGCATCATAAATACATCAACAACTTGGGATGAAATTCTCCCAGCAGTCTTTTAATTGACAAGACAGAAATCATAATCACAGTATCATCTTCCAAAACATTCTCACTAGTCTCACACCTTGGGGGAAACCGGAAGCGGGAATGAGCTAAAGTCCTGATAGTTCCTCATTTCTGCTCCAGCTCCCTCTCTCTCATCTTCCTCTGTGTCTGATCTGAGACAGAGTCTGAAGTAGGTTACTTGTCGGCACTTTTGCACAGGGGAGGAAATTGAAATGCTGAAATAAGGGGGTAGCTTGGGAGAAGGTGGAAGAGCTATAACCAAGACAAAATTGCCCCCTCCATGATGAGAAGGAGAGGTACAGTATATCTGCTCTGACACAGGGGAGTTCCTCACACTGGCCAATCACTGATGTGTGTTCATTCCAACATGAGCTCAGTGTCAACAGCAACATCTTAGGAATACTTCTTTTATTCTCCTTTCTCACGTGTATCTCTTCTAAAATATAATTCCACGTTGCGATTGTGCTGATGTGTGGATACAGGGGTGTAATCCACTTCAGATGAGATGGCCTTCCTCCTATCGTTCCCTGTTGTGTTCTCATGAGGGCTTTCTCCTGGGAATTTGATGGAGTAACTGGTATTCCAGCTGAATTGCAGCCGGCTTAGGGAAGCTGTGCATGATAACACAATCCGTAGCCACTCAAACACATGCACACACACACACACAGGGACACACGAGCATTTTACTGTAGCTCTGTAGCCTGTCCCGTATTCTCTGCAGCAGTACTTTTGTTATAGTGCTCCCTTGTGGCACATCTTCTGCATTTGTTTTCCCACACGACATCACTTCCAGCCTACACTCCATCACTTACAGTGTCAATACCAGAATGTATCAGAAACATGTGGCTTTACACAGATTTATTTTATTATTACTGGATAAACTGTCTTTTTGATTTACAATATATTTGACCTACAATCAAGCTAACTTTTAGCTTACACTAAAATATATACGTATATTATAGTTCTGTGTTGAAAAATACTGTATTATATGTTTTTTGTTTGTTTTTTGTTGATTCTTTTATTATAGTTCTGTGTCCCCATTGAAAAATACTGTATTACATGTTTTTTTGTTTGTTTTTTGTTGATTCTTTTTTTCATACTTTGGCAAGTTCAAAGTATTACAGTAAGCTAAATCTGACTAAATTAGCTGTTTCAGTAACAAAAATGACACATTTCTAGCTCTGTGTGGCTTTTTTTTATGAATTTAGTTATTTCATTAACATTTGGCATATTTATTTATATACAAATCTGTTTTTGTTTTGTAGGAGAATTTGGACAGACCTTTAGGTAACGTAGTTCTTGCTAAAGCAGTGACTTTGATGATCAATCAATATTTAGCTATTTCTAAAGCTAAGTGTATAGTGTAGTCGTTACCACGCCCGTCTTACACATCTGCCTCAGCCCCATGGGAACCCCATATCTGACGCCTCCAAGGGGCAGCCTGTTGTAGCAGAGCTGCTGTTAACACAAGAATTTCCCCAGTGTGGGATCAATAAAATGATTAAGTTATTAAGTTTTTCTATCCACCTGGTCCATTTTTGATGAGACATTTTTTTTTCTGTTCTTCATATTTTGCTATCTTTAAGCTTAGTGCTAATGATGCTAATTGGCTGACCTTTAGCTCTCCCTCTATATATCATCTGACGCATTTTTGTTTTATTAGTAGCAATCCTTGTGGCTAATCTTTGGTTATTCATTTTTATTATTTGATTCTTTTAGCTATACATTTTTTTAAACTGACACGCGTATTTCTCTTTATTTCAGACATAGCTTTTCTTCAGTTTTCTCCTCCCCTGTGGCCCATTGCTGTTCAGTCACTCTACCCTATTTCAGCCCAGTGTCCTTCACTCACTGCGCGTATATCACATGAGAGCCCCAGTTTTTCTCTTTCTCCCCATCTCTGCTTCATTAATAATTCCAATTTTATGCTGAGAAGAGTGGCAGCAAGTGCCTGAATTGGATAACAGGAAAAACAATCTTTACTTCCTATGGGGAGCCACATCTCCGAACCCATTTGATCAGCGTTTGAAAGGCACACATGCTGAGATCTGTTGACAATGGCATTTACACTGTGGCTCTGTAGAAAATTGCTGGTTTTTTATGTGAAAGTGAAAGAGGCATAGAAGAATGACACAAATTCTCCCAATTCAATAACCTTTAATAGATGGCAGGCCTGAGTTGGACTGTATATATAAATTTTAAGGTGCTGTCACTGTGTAGAAATAAAAGCCCTTACTGTAAATTGCTGTCTCCTGCTGTGATGAAAAACACCTTTTTAGTTTTTCCTGACCGAATACACCCATTTTTATCCATTCCTTATTTTTACTGCAAGGAAATACAACTTTATATATCATATACCCTCATTACTAACACAATTGAAACCATTTTCTAAATATTATATTATACATAACAGTACTGGGGATCCACAGGGGGGCAAAGAAGAACCCTGCAAAGAAATAAGCTGTAGATAATGGATGGATAGATAACACCACTGATTTACTCTTTTTTTTACTAGTCATGGTTGCTAATATCTAGAAGTCAATGCAGTAGGATGATTTAATATGGCCATTGCTCCTGCAAACAAAAGGATACTACAGATTATGCTATTTACCTCCAAAGTTCTATGTATGAAATAATGCCTTTATCAACAGATTACATGATTACCAAATTTATGTGTTACCCCAAATCATCTTAACATCATTTTTCTTTGTAAACCAGTGTCAATTTATAAAAACCACTCCCTCTAATCTGAGTCTTAAGTCACACTGACCTAAAACTGTCAGGTTCTGCTACTATATGGTCACCTCTAGGCAGCATGAATACATTGTAAGCATTTCTATAAGGATCCATAGGGAAGGAGAAAGCGCCTGCCGCCTGTTAACAACACAATCATTTTTTCCCCCTGTATCTACCAACCTTTCAAGCGACGGACAAAGGCCGCTGCTGGTCAGTAATCAAAGCCGCTCTGTGGCCACCATCAGAGTTTGTCATCCTTTGTGTTTCTTCTGTTACTGTTAAGCTATAATTGTTGCCTCGGTAGTTGTCACTGTGCTATAGTTTGGTCATTTGTGATCGAAAGATCAGGTTCACTTTTCTGTTCACCATCATGGTTTAAATCCTTACTTTATGACTTTAATACTCAATTTTTTTATTTTTTTATTTTTTTGCATTAGATATAAAGTTCTAATCTAACCACTACCAGCTAAGTCGTCTGAAATGTTTGTGTGCTGATTTATGCATAGGAATTGGCGATAAATATTACAAAATCAGCGTTCCATCCTCTTGCATTTTATATAAATGCATTTGGCCTATTAAAATATATATATATATATACTCATGCTTCGAGTCTAGTTTTACAATTTACTTTCTAAATGAAATGTACTGTAGAGCCATGCAGTGTTTGGTATGGTCTGCAACATAGAGGAAATCAGTGCTATTGAGATTTACGACGTCGGTTTACGACGACCTCAACCTACAATATGGCGTTTCACCATTACATGGCCACACCCCTACATACATATGTTTACATGTATACATTTATTAAGAGAGTTGCATTAGCTGGTGCTACACTATATTGTTTAACCTTTATGCCCTACTGTATAGTTCACAAACAATGGTTTTGTCAGATGTTTTATTGTAGAGGACAATGTAGTGTTCAACAGCAAAAAAAAAAATATTGTGGTCTTCATTGCTGTTCGCTGTGACTAACTAAGTAGAAGTAATAGTTCTGGCCAACAGGTTTAGTTTCCCTGCATATTTTGCGATGTGTAATATCAAATTGTATCTAAGTTGTATCTGACTTAGATTGGCAAAAATTGACACACTGATAGGTACCAAAACCCGACGTAAATCCATGACCCCTTGTATAGTAAAAGCCGCTATAAAGTAGCTATAACATTTGTGAAACCTTCCACTTCTTTTTTATTTCTATATTTCGGCAATACCAATATTTATACATATTCTTTTTGTCTATTTTGATTGCAGTAAGACTTAGTACACTGTTTTTGAGAGAAAAAACAATCCTGCCGTCTAACACATTAGCAGGTTTGATAAGTGGTTACACTTTGAGGAGTGACCTGTTAGAAAAGAGAGAAATGGACTGAAATGGACTCCCCACAGTCTGCCTGTAAGAAGATTAGTCTCCCGCTGCCTGGGAGACGGCTATCTGTCCTTCTCCTACAGGATCAACACATAAAGGTACTCATCTCTCCCAGGGCCATTGCTCCACTCAACGTTACGGTGTACAGTAAAAGGCCACGGACCAATCTTTACGCTGTAAAACCTTCAGCAGTCTTGTTTACGGCGGCACTTTTAAAATATACACGTCTGGATATTGTGTACATCTGTAAACTGTACAGCCTTGTTTTTCATCACGCTGCATAATTTTTTATGGCTTTTTCCCTCAGTCTGCTGTTAAACACTGAGATAACAGAAAAGCCCACGGGGCATAATAATTAATACAAACAATAAAAATCATTCTTCTACGGTGGGGTCACCCATATTTAAAGAGGTACCTTATGTTTACAGTAATAAAGCCACAAAAAACACACTAAACAAGGAAAACTGAGAGGTCCTCCATTTTGTAGCTGGATACAGATATAGTATATCTCTGTGGCGCTGAAATAGAATACAGTGTTCTTAAGCAGATCAAGTACAATAATCACATATCTTAATTTGATGTAAGTCTATACATTCTATACAGTTAACGGTGAAGCTAAGTAGCTCTTGACTAGTTAAAATATATTTAAAATTGCCTAAATGTCTACATTTTATCTCTAACTATCACTATAGAAGCTGTTAGCTCATTCTTGGCCATCTGTCTTTTAGCCCAGATTCTGCTGTTTCACTGTCACTCCAACATTAAGCTACTTATCATGTGCATAATTCACATAATCCCTTTCGCCTCACTGTTATATCATTATATTTAGAGTATCTTTTGGGGGGCAGTCTATTTATTATTCTTTATTTTCAGATGATATTTAGCTTCTTTTTTTCCAACTTGCAGCTTTTGTTGGGCTCCTCTTTTAGTAGTTCAAATGAATTTCATATATGCTATATTGGCTTTGCTTGTGCTAACATTTGAGCTAAAGTAAGAGGCCTTTAATGCTCAACAATCTAACTTTAAATGTGCAGTACGAACAGTTGCTTCATTTGTGTATAATAAATATCACATCAGGTCTAAACATATTTGGACAGACCACTCTAGAGGTTAAATATGGAGGTCACATTTTGTTGTGTGCCGTGTTGTACTGTGTCCCAGGTATAGATAGGAGCGAAGCAGTAGTTATTTATATATATGAACTGTCTGATTAAAGTGTACCAATGTAAAGACGGTAATAGTATCAAAGAAATGTAAACACATTCAGTACTGAATGCTTTACTCTAAATTAAAGGACAAGTATCATTACCACAGCTGTTTATAACCTTTTCTCCAACCCGTCTGCTTAAGTCTGAAAAGCCTCCGTTTATAGTACCGGTGTAAGATGAGACTGAGGGTCTGAAATCAAGGCCATAGCTGGTAGGATAGTGTCTCCACTGGGAAAACGTTTGACTGCAGGCTACAACTTTGCTGACGCAACAACAACATTGTGCTTAAATTGTATCCAGAGTGTTCCCCCAGAGACGGGTGTTGGTAAAATCCAGGATGTGGCTTCGCTCTATAGTAATGAAAACCTGCCTTCTAGCAGTGGTTGCACCAGTGAGTTTATTTGTTTATCGCACATGATTCAATGACAAAAGTCAGAAAAAAGTCTGGCTTTACTACCGAAGAAAGGGCAGCAGTTGCCTAAGCTGGAAAAAAAAATCTCAGCCGAAATAGGGAGTGTGTTTATTTAAAGCTATTTATAACAGAAGAGATGCCAGAAAAAGTCCTCCATTTCACAACACATACAGATGATACAAAAAATACCAGCACACACATTTCATTAATTTAATTTTTAGTTTTTATCGAGGCTTTAGACGCCCTGCATCAGATCAGCGGGCTACGCACAGTTATTGCTAACCCTATTTTTTTTTTTGCAAAGTTTAGCACAGAGACGCTAACATTGTTTCAGCTCAGGAGCAATGGTACTTATGGTACTGATTCTTTTCTATCTGTCCTATACCCTGTGCACCAGTGAATTCATGTAAGTGTAGACTGTGATTCCTACAGAGTCTTGATCACACGATCCAGGACCTTCTATGCCATGTACAGTTAGACAAATTGAGAGACATCAAGCACTCTGTATTCACCCTCCTCCTCTCTTTAGCAATCTATTCTTACCTAATTATTTTTAGTGAGGGTGGGTTTGAGACCTGCCTTAATTTGCCACTGTGCAGCGTGCAATTAATCAAGGCCCTCGCTAACTGACAGCCTTAATGGACACGCTCAGCTCCTCTGTGATTGTCTGTTGGCTGCTAGTTTCCTTCACTGCGTAGCCTTGCAGCACAGACAAGCATATCCTTCAGGAGGATTCATACACACATGCGGGTGGATACTTCCAGTGAATTGAACGGCGGGGTGGAGTGCAGAATGACTACATTCATCTTGGCTCACACCCACCTCTCAGACTCACCATGGCAATAACTGTGCTGAGATATCAGCCCCTGATTCTTTATGATGCGCTCAGGCTCATACTTAACTGAAGCATTTGCGGAAGGCAATTCTGGATGAGTTTGAACAATATTTCCTTTTTTTTTTTGTTAGTTTTCTTTTTTTTATTATTATTATTATTTGAGCACAAGAGAGAAAGTTCTCAGGGGATGAGATTGGAAAATAGAAAAAATACCTGCGGGTCATCTGTTCACCATGAAGAACGTGAAACCAGATATTTGCTATTTTTTTAGAGAAACAAAATGCATCATTTGTTAGATGATGTTGAAAAGGTAAAACCTTTTAGTTGGAAAAGAAGGAGTGTTATTAGGTTAGATATTGTGTGACAGAATTATTGTTCTATTTATACCTGCAGAGAGGAAAAAAAAAATAAGTGAAGAATAAAAGCCTTGCGATCTCCAGGGGTCTGACCTCTATAAGGATGTGATGGAATGTTCTGCAAACCATCAGGACTGAAGTTGAGGGCACAACTCAAGCACATCACACCTCCGGAGAGACATTTTTATCTTGTATCTCGGGGTCAGATATAGGGAACGTACAGCAGTGCTCTTCACTGACACTTGACAATTGCACGCATTACTTGTGACAAATGGACTTTAGTACTACGCAAACTGCGTTTTAAAGTTACTTAAATGTCATTGTATGAATGACTTGGTATTTCCTCTGATACTCTAACAGAATTTCTTTTTATGCAGATGACATAAGAGATAGCTGGTTTAATAATGTAAATATATACTATACAAATATATTTAAATATTATATTAGTAATGTAGAGATGCAATGTTTATTGAGTGCTGAATCACCTTGTGTATGAGAACTAGTGTTACTAGTAAACTTATTTTTTTTTTACTTAAACCTAAAAAAATGAGGAGCTGCATTTCTCTTCAAGTCAAATGAATTTGCTTGATCGACATCAATTGCTTCAATGCTTTACATGCAGGGCTTTATGTTATTTGAAATAGATGAATTATATATAAATGTTTATTTTCAGTTTGATTATCCACTGAGTGAATCTCATGACCATGACATGCTACCACAGAGGCAAAAAAAGGGTGGAGAAACGTACTACCTCAATGCTTAAGGAAAACTGTTTTAAATCCGCAATTACCGACCGTATTACTACAGCACTCACTCATCCACCTATAATATTTTATGGGTAACAATTTGATATTATAGATAATAATATATTTTAATTGTACTTGTAATTTTAAATGAAAACCTAAAAAAAATAAAATAAAGTCATCACATCTGTACTTACAAATGTTTTTCAAATCAAATCTAAACCTTTACTAAATGTCTACACTCTTTTGAATTCTTCTTAAACAAATGATGGTAGAAAGGTGCTTTTATTTCACTAACATTTTTTGCAGTTGTTTGCTCCTCTTCCCGGTACATACACGTCCATGGCCGGTAATTACGTGAAATCATTTGAATTCTTCTTCAGGCTATTTGAATTTGCAGCTGATGTGTCACTCTGTTATTGTTTTTCTGTTTATGAATAGAAAGTTTCCTGGCACCGAGAGTTTAGCCTGGGAGTTTATTGTGAGAGTGTGGTTCTTGACCCACACATGAAATATGATTGCATGCCAGATGGAAAATGTGCAGCTGCTGAAGGCTATTGATGTTTACTGTAATGACTCACGCACACGTTCTAAGAGCTGTTTGATAAAGTACACATCTTTCCTTTTCTTGTTCTCTGTGTGAGTCTCATGTTTATGTTTTCTACGTTTCCCTAATAACTGCATGAAAAAGCTTTACAGGACACATAAAAAGAGCATGATGTCGCTGTTATTGATCACTTTAACAATACTCAAAGAGCATGATGTTGCTGTTATTGATCACTTTAACAATACTCTAGTTCTGTTGGTGTCCTTGAGTGAGACATGTGAGCCATGTGACAGCAAAAATCTGTAAGTAGAGCTACGTTCATGGCGGAACTATGAAGAGATAATGACCATAACTGTCATTTTTGTACGATTAGCAATGATTCAGAGAAATAAATTTCCAAATTTAAACACATCAGAAGTACATTTTTATTTTCCTGCTGTAAATATGCACTGGAATGAATAGGATAAACCAACTGTGACTGTTTTGCTTTAGTTGCCAATGACCAGAAAATTAGAGAAAAACACCCTCAGCCAAGGATGTGTGCTTCGACCTTTTGCGGCGTCTCACTCAGATAGAGAGCGTGCATTGGTGGAAAAAGCCCCAGGGTTATGGTGATATGAATGGCCAAGTACTGAACTCTGACTCGCCTGTGCTTTACCCCTGACTGTGAATAAATGACTTTTAAAGGCGCCATCCCAGAGGATTAATGTGTTCAAGGCTGCTCCAAGCTGTTCATAGACAGTAAAAAGAAAAGAAAAAACAAAAAACAAGAAGTGCCTTTGACCCTGACACCAGTGACATCGTGAGAGTTAATGCTTAAACAACTTTATTAGGAGGTTTTAGTGAGGAGTTGCTGAACTTGATGTCAAGGTGAGATAAGACATGATTTTAACATTTGCAAAAGAATGAAACATATGATAGAGGTGGAAATTCTCTCCCCCTATTACATAAGTAAGTACAGTGGAACCTCAGTTTTCGTAATAAATTCGTTCCTGAAGAACTGAAAAGTACGAAAACTGAAACGCTTTCGCTTTCTCACGAATTATAGTTTCTGATCTACGATCTTTGCTTGATGATCACAGTCACTACAAGTGACTACTTAGCTTCTTTTATTTCTTCCTTGTTCTTAATGATGGCACAAATCAACTACTTTGCTAAGCCATAGTGTAAAGCTAGATCTGAAACACGAGTGCAATTCTCACGCTTTTGTATAATCTGTCTTCACTTCCATTGCTGTTCTCACTATTTTGCTTTCCGTCTCTCCACTTTCAACCATCATCATAGTCATCAGAGGATAAAATTGAAACTTATCAGAAACAAAGCATAACATAGATGAAGAGGTTTAAGATCAGTTCTGCCTGCTTGCCTTATGTTTCGTATTTTAGCATAATGTCAAGTCAAACATTTAGGTATATTCTGAAAATGTGACAGGATATTTCTTAACTGATAAAGTGATAGGGACCAAGTCCAGAACCAGGTGGTACACCAAAATGAACTGAGGGAGATGTAACACAGAAGCCCCATTGAATCAGTTTAATGTTAATCTTTTACAAAGAAACATGTGCATATTAAAAGTACTGAGATAATGTCTTTGGCTCAATAATATCTAGACTGAGGGAAAGTAAAGTCTTGAAAGTTGGAGTACTAATAGTTAAGGCCTTGAAATAACAAAAACCTCACATACTAGCTGATGTAGAGATTGGAGTAATGAAGCAGAAACAACTCCAGGTAACCACTGAATAAGCAGCAAGGCAAGTCAGAAAGAGGTCAAGTCACCTTTCCAACAGTCAGACAAGCAATTATTCCATTTACTTTTGTCTGTACATGAAGCACTTGACATTTGTTTGTTTGTAAAGTGTGACTGACTAATTTGGAAAACAAAGTCTTCCATCCAGCTAAGTACTTGTTGCTGCGTCCTCGTCAGCGGCTGTTATCTCCGACTGCTGTGTCAAGGCACATCGCACTTCAAGATTTTGCCACGAGAAACGTGACTCACTTGAAGGAACTCGAGGCAGATATTAAACACGAAATAATTTTACTGTGAAATTGCCATTTTTGGTTTCCTCCTGCCGTTTCCATCCATCATCTGCCCACCGCCTGCCTGTTATTGTCAGATTTGATTCCAAACAAAATGGATGCGGTTGATATGCTTTCATATTCTGATGTATTCGGTAGGCAGGAAGATAAATAGTCCAGATATGTTTGTGCTTGTACAAGCGCTTTGCAGGGTCTGGTGCATTTGTCAAGCACTGCTGACACTGTTGTGGAGGAGTCCTCATGGATCACTCGCTATCGAGGAGAAAAGTACGGTTAGAAGTCGACAGGGAGTGGATCTGTATGAAGATGCCACTCTCATCTGCCTTTAAATATAGTATCAGTACTCGACCCCTCACTGTGTCCAAACACATGGAACATATTATATGTTTTATCAAACCCTATGTGGTTTAGTGTCTGCGTAAGTGAGGGAGGAAGGCAGCTTTCCAACCACGTCCCACAGAGCCGGGGATGAATTATGGCACGTCAGCACAGTGTTTTTTTCCTCTCACTTTTATGCGAGTTGAATATGAATCTCTCTCTTCAATCTCATGTCCTCCTAATGCTGCTAAAGTAAGACCCTTAGAAGCTGAGCATTGTTTAACCGCAGGGTCCAATTAAGCACAAAAGTACAAGGAGAGAGCTAGAGTGAGGTGAAACCAGGAGAACAAGAACCCATTTCCTGTTAGTGAAGAGCATGCATCTGCTAAACTTGCTTATCTTTCATCATTACAGCCTTTTAAGACACTAAGTTGGAATTAAAGGATCATTAAAACATTTTAATAGATTTTAACTATTTGAAAAAAAATGAAATACCACTTTCTGCTATAGCTTTTTTATATATTTTTATTTTCAAGATATTTTTTCATTTCATCTTTTGCAAAAAGTTTGTCGCATATACTTATTTTGTTTTAGCTAGTTCATAATCCTTTACGTTATTTTTAAGTAAACATTAATTAGCATGGCTACAATATGATGTATTAATGAAAAACACGTTTATTTTTGGGCCTAATTTGCAGGCCAATAGTTTATTACCTTTTACCAATGTGATTGCAGTAATTTTCCTAACTTATGTCTGTCTTGTATCAGGTTCAAACTTTCAGTAGTTTTCTAATTCACTTTGGCAAGCTAACTGGTAACCATTTTAACTAAGCCCTCAAAGGAACATCACATGAAAGAATATTGCTAATTAAAGTGATTTTTTGTAAATTCACAAGTGTTTAAATGCAGCACATGTGTAAGTCAATAAGAAGAGGCTTATAAATAATACAGTAATATCTCAAAATCCTTACATGAATGTTTTTCACTTTACATAATCCTGCTGTTACATTAGATCCATTGAACGTCCGTGTCATCACACACAACACCCTGGTGTTTTTGTTTTTCTTCTGCCCGACGCCCTAGTTTGTATTCCTGTCAGTTGTCTGATCAGAGAAGCCCACGGGGTGGTCCTCAGTGGCCATCACTCAAAGTGAGGGGATGGTTGAAGTTAATTAAATCTGAGCTAAGTGAAGCAGCAGAGCTGGATGTTGGTAGCGGTGATTGTGGTGGTGGGGGAAGATGATGGTTAACCATCTCCAGCAGCGGCCTGCCCTGGCTGTTGAGAAAGACGAAGTGTTGCACAGCATCGGAGCAGCACAGGCAAATAGTTAAGGAGGACGGAGGCAACATGGCGTTAAATTGAATAGGAGAGATCTCGGAGGCAGGACGCAGCCTCGCAGCCTCGCAGCCAGTGGCCAGAGCTGATAATTTCAACGTCTACTAATCACATAAATGCCACTGGCTGCTAACAGCACCTGAAAATGATGTTTTCACAACATTTTGTTATCACTCCTTCCTCTCTCCACTTCCACCATCTATCGTGAAATGCTCACTGATTTTACGAGAAAAGTCTCTGTTTAAAGAGAAAGTAATGAATTTTTAATAGCTCTAAACATTCTGTAGGCTGTCCTCCACTTAAAGTTTGTGAATTGAGTGTAATCTGGAACAGGGTTGTCAAACTCACTCACTCCAAAATTTAGGGGCCTGAATTTCAAAAACACTCTGTGTTGTGGGCCAAACAGGAATGTGTTTTAGTGACCAGTCCAGTGTAGGCAAGGAGACATAATTTGTTAAGACAAAAACAAATACATTTCAAGTTAATATTAATATTATTCAAGACAATTATACACATGTTCAACTCTGGAGGGCCACATAAAATTATGTGGCGGGCAGGATTCAGCCCACGGGCCTTGAGTTTGTCAAACGTGACCTTGCAGATAAACACTCACATTTTATTAAACTGTCACCCAAGAGTCAGAGCCAACTGTCTTTTTTATTTTTTTGTTCCATAAATGGTAAAGTTTCTCTTAAACCACCTGTGTCTCAGGAACACAGCTCTGCAATTACAGGCATTTTTCATTTTGTGAAAAGTGCTGCATTATTGCTGCAGGGACGTAAGCTGAAAATAATATAGATATTTTCATCCGCAGCTGTAGTGGCAGCAACAACACACATCTCTGATGGTTGATTTTCAAAACACTCGCTGCAGCTCAGCTCCTGTCCCTATTGTAAGGATGAAAGAGCAGGGATGTATACATGCAGTCGGTATATACCTGCTTCACGCTCGGATAAACACCGAATTGACTTCCCTGTTAAGTGCACGCCGGAAGAGCTTTGAAGATTATCATATTATTGTGCTTACATGTGCGGTATGTGCGCTCCTATATGTGTGCTTATATAATTATACATCAAAGCCTGTAATTATTGCTGTGCTTTCAGAATGACGAGACTTACATTTTGTACTGCATTTACATTTTCATCCACTTATTATGTGCACTGCTAATCATTCGAGGGTCATAGGTGGGCCGGAAACCAATCAACCATACGTGGTGGGCACTAATCTAAAAGTGGGTTCCAGGGATTAATTTGCTCAGCCACTGGGCAGGATAATACCATTAATACCAGTTTAGGATGTATTCATCTGGTTTCTACAGTTAAGCCGACAGTTTCAGAATTATTATTGCTGTTTTGTGGGAAATTTAAGCCACCTCTAATTGTATTATCATCGCAAAAACAATTAAAATAATAATAAACTCAATCGCTTTTCTGACGAGCTCTACAATAGAACCTATTTTTTATAAAATAGGGTCGCCGAAAATTGATAAAAGAAATTACTGATGAAAATATATTTTCAGGTAATTTTTTATTTTATTTTTATAGAACATGAATGTCAATTCACTCACTCAAGGGACAGACATTCAATACACATTCTGAACTGCAGATAAAACATTAATGTTTTATTGAACAGTCCAGTGCTACACAAGGATCCCTGGAGGTGGGTCACCTGGGGGGATGGGGGATGTAGTTTACAAGAATGATAGAAATTAGAATTGTTAATTACTCTCCATACATATATGCAATATGCAACATCAACAAACGTGACCCCTGTGTTTAATACATCCAGTAATCATTAGTATAGACTTTATTTTTATAGACATTTATTTTAAGACACCCATACACATGTTCAGCTCTGGGGGGCGCAGAAGTCAATGTGGTGGGCCGAATCCTGCCCGCAGGCTTTGAGTTTGACGTGTTTGATATAGAAATTGGCTCATGACCTGCAGACTTAAAGTGACGCTTAGATAACTGATTATTTGTGAAACCATAATTGGCGGTACATCTTCAGTAGGTTTGTAACCTTCCAGACAACAGTCCTCTGACAAGGCTGCATCATTAACTCCAGCTTAGTTTCAGAAGTCAAATGTAAGGCATGGGATTTACTGTGTGGATGGTTACCTAACAGCAAGGAAGAAAAAGAAGTGGGCGGTTTGCAAGGGAGAAAGAAAAAAAACTCACACCTACTGCTTAATGCTATGTTGTTTTCTTAGTAGCATGAATTCAGTGAGACATGTGGTGAAGGGACTAAGAATATATGGGTTTGCTCATTCCAGTGTTGTGGACATGCGGCGGACATTGGCTTTTTCAATGCCTCAGAGACCTCGGTGTCTGTCTTTAGGCGGACAAACACAAGTGAAGGTGCTGTTGATCAACTGACTTGTTATCTAAAGTTTAGATTCTGATCCTTGCAGCGTCTGAGTATTTATATCTGCACCTTTAACACCATCGCCCTCCATTGTGTTGGAGATGTGCAGCTATACAGCCCGTGAAGTTAAGTGAAAACCATCACAAAGTCAAGTCTTTGTAAAATGCTCTCGGAATCTTTATTCTCGTCACCTCACGGGGGATAAAATTGCCCACACCTTCCCATTAAATGAGAAAACTTTTATAACAAAAGTCTTTAAGATCTGAAGTGTTTTTGTGAGTTTCCTCTCATGTCGCTCTGACATATTGAGAAAGGTCGCTCGGGGACGAGTACATCTCTCACTGCTGAACTAATCGCATCTCCAGCACTGAATGCTGCACAATGTTCTTTGCCACAGTTGATGGAGTCACATTCAGCGGGGCCACTAAGATGTGCAAATTGAAGCTCATTTTATAGGGGATTGTATTACAATACGTTATAAACCCAAAGCTGTTGGGAAGATAAGAAAACTGGCATCCGAGCCTTTAAAGTTTAGAGCGCAGTGAAGTCTTTGAGATACCCAAGCACTGCATGGGTACACATTAAAATGGCGAGGAGTGTATTTGGTAAGAGAATTAGCCAAAGTTTGAGGCAAACAATGTAGTTCGAATTTCTGGAAATGATCAAAATTGTGGTTATTTGCTGTATGATAAAACGTTATGACACCTTTATGGAGTCTGAAAATACTCACACTCAGGCTCCTGTAGCACATGGAACTGTTTTTAGAGTGTGCATTTACTGTAATGCATGCATGATAATCAGTTGAGTTTTGCAACTTAATTAACTCCATGTCAGGTTGGACTACAAGGCCGTTGGCGAAATGAGGTGTTTCGAGTATTAGTGCAACAATATGGAATAAAGTCATAAGTTTACAAGAATAAATTCATAACTTCACGAGAATAACGTTGTCAATTTATGAGATTACTTTCAAATATTAGATGATGCGTTTTGGGGCAGCACACAGCCATAAGTGTGTCAGAGAGAGAGAAATGAGGAGCATCTTCTCTTATTTCATCTTCTGACTCATTAGCATTACAATAACAAACTTATATGATGACATTATGTGTTATTATCTCATAAATGTATCATTTTATTCCCATAAACTCATTATTTTACGCTTCTTAACTTATGACTTCATTCCCGTAAACTTATGACTGTATTGTCAGAAATTTACGACTTTAATCTTGTGATTTTTTTTTTTTTCTTCTCTCTCCGTGTGGCCCTGATACACGCATAAAAGGATGTGGCAGCATTTGTTAAAGATTTGACAAATATAAAGCCCTAAAGAATTGTCAGAAGTGAGGCATACATTCATTATTGATTAGCTCAAAGAGATCTAATATTTAGTCAATAAAGTGCTAAGAACTGCCCACAGTCATATGTTATGTTTCTACCCTATGTGAAATCTGCAACCTAACATTAATGTACCTAAAACAATGGTTCTCAATGATTTTTTAGCTTGTGACACATCACAAATTTCTGCCAACCCCAGAGACAGTTTTTCCTTCTAGAATTAATTAGCCAGGTCAGTGCACAAACTGACATTTTACTTGCCCTGATCACATGTACAGTCAGACGAGCTTGTCTTTACATAGGTGAGAATTAATACTAAAAGAAAATCCATCTTAGAGTGGACACATTGAAGATTTGAAGTATTACAGTATCACAGTTGCAGCTTCAGTTTGTCATGTCATTTTTTTGTTTATTATTTTTTTTTTGTTTACTAGACATTTCAGGCGACCCCCATTTTAATTCCAGGCGAGCCCACATGGGGTCCTGACCCTAAGGTTGAAAAACACTGATTTTAAAAAAATGTTAGAACCTAAACATATAGTGAAAGAGTCTTAAAGGATCTAACTGAAAAACAAAACAATATATTGATGAGCCCGTGAAGGTGCATTTCAGACTTTGACAGTTCCTCGGGAAAAGATTGCCACCAGTTATTTCCTTGAGTAAAAGTGTGACTCACTGAAGACCTGTGGGAACCTGAAGCTGTGTTCACTAACTCAGAAGAACACTTTCTCTGATACACCGACTGGGATTCATCAGTCGGCGGTAAAAAAATGAAAAGCACATTTGCCAAATGAAAGGTTCCTGTGGGAGATCATTTCAGTTGACAAAAATAACCCACCGGGCCAAAGCTTGTCATCCTGAGTGAAATAATTCAGATAATTAAAGCCAAACTTTAGTTTAATGGTCAGTGGCAGGAGCCAGTGGTGATGCAGAAGTGAAGTGAAGTTCCACGAAATGGAATCAAAATCACTTTCATTGTCTGATTTAACTGTGCCTTATTATCATGTCTCACACGGTGAGGTTGAAGAACAAATGTCTGCACGTCTTACTGACATTTTCAGGTTGAAGTCTCCGAGAAGATAAAGGTGTAAATAACCTCTCTCTGCCGGTGACTTCTTGCGCTCATGAGGGCGCCAGCTGTAGATTTCTGTTCAACTGCACTCAGTTAAAGACGTTCCCCCTCAGGAGCTGCTCTCTCCCACCACAGCCTCCCCTTTTTAAGGTCTTCAGGTTCTCGGTAACAAAACATCGAATGCAATTTCCTCTGGAGAATTCTTTTTTCTTTTATGGACAAAGCATGAACATTACTGTGTCCACAGCACTGAGCCTGAGTCATGTGCTCCAGGTCATACAAAGCCAGCTAATTATAGAGATAACTTTAAAAGAACAACCTTGGCTTTGTTATTAACAAAAATATTTTTTGACTTTTGCGATTTTGCTCCACCGTGGACAAAGTAAGTTAACTACAGTTTCCCTTTTTATACGCTTTTCAAACTAACTAACCTTACTTTTAACCATATCGTGGACAATCTTGTCATTGCCCTGACATCCTTTGCTGTTCAAATGACATTTATATCTGCAGACAAACTTCATTATTTAGCAACAGCTTTTTCTAATAATTTATTAAACAACACCCTTAAAATAAACTCCACAACCTGCCAAAATGTGTGTGCTACAGAAGCCGGTCCTTCTGTTGCACACTTCCACTGACGTCCTCCAAGGATTTTTCTTTTTTCTTTGACACATTTTTTTTTATTTTATTTTTGCCACCAGCTGAACTAATATTCAACTAATGTTGATGCTGCTACAGACTGTCGGTTGGTGTCTTGTCTCTTACTTACTGTAATATTGGTTCAAGTCAAACCAAAAACATGCGAGCGTCGGTTAAATGCTCTGAACACGCGCTTGGATACAAAGCTCTGCTCTTTGTAATGTAAATAATACACTGCTCAACCTTATGCTGCACATAAATACTGTATATACAGTACTGGTAAATGCTTTATTTTTCTCACTAGGGAAATTTGTATTCAAAGCTTGTACACGGTCATGTCTCATAGGAAACACATGAAAGTATGGCACGCTGTTTATATTAAACACAGATATTCTTTTTTTGTATTATTTTAAATTGAAAAACAAAACAGTTTTACCTGCCCTATACCTGTGTCTCCAGAGTCAAATATATTTGTTATTAGTAAGAAATGTACAGTTTGTTTCTATTCAAATATCTCCACAAAGAACATGAAATATATCTGCTGTCACTTCAGCCTCAACCTGTCATGTTTTATTTTACTGCAGCTGCAGGAACAGTACTTAATTAACTTGGACATTTTCTAAAGGTTGTCTTTGGTTTCCCTTTGCTTTTTTCTGTTGAAGTGTCCTTGAGCAAAGAAGAAAAATGTTTCTGATTATAAAAGGGTTCATTTTTGGTATTTTATTTATTTTTTACATTCTCTTTTCTTTTTTTTAGCAAATCTGATGTTTGCTTTTGTGAGGGAAAGTAAACTAAGACACAATAAGACTGTTGCGTAATCAGGACAGGATTATGAAGAGAATGTATAACCAACCTTTTGTTTTTTAGATTTTATTATATTAGTACACTATAAAACATTACATATGCAAATAAAGAGTTTTGGAGTCATCTGTGTCGACAACAATTAACTTGTAAATTGTAATTATATTTTTTTTCCTATTTTTCCTTCATCTTTTGGCCACATTAATATTATTATTATTTATTCAGAAAACCATTGTCAACTGGTTACAGAAGTGAACCTGTAATTGGAGGGATGTTAGTTCAAATCCCAACCATGGCAGGACAGGGATGTTTTGAACATTATCTAAAAAAGTAAGAATTCTCTCAAAAAATTCTGCTTTTGGGAACAACAACAACAGCGACAGATTTCCTCAAAGTTCTACTGAAATGCCAGAACAAATGCCTGAACAACATTTACCAAATAAGCACGTTCTGTGCCAGAGAGACGATGCACAGATTAGTGCAATCATCCCTGTTGCATTATGCTAACAGACCTCTCTCTGTGAGAGACTCCCGTGTAAAGACGGTGAAGCACATAATTAAAGACAGCATATGATTCCCCCACAATGCACTGTGATTTCCTCTCATCGTTTGGCAAACGGGCCGCACACAGCAGCGACGAGAGTGAAATGTCAAAGACGCAGTGAGACGAAAAGGCCGAGGGCATTGGAGTTCACAGACTTTACTGTCTTTTGTCTCCATTTCTGTCCTCTTCATTTTGTTGCAGAGGAACCAGTGCTGCGCACGTGTGTGTGTGTGTGTGTGTGTGTGTGTGTGTGTGTATGCCTGTGTATGCGCTTTGTGCTTTGATTAAGAGCTCCCTAGGGTTTCGGCAGAAGGAAGAGAATGTGTTTACTACCACACTTTTATGCTATATACAATGTTGAGTTTGAGCTCTTGATTGAGCCCAGCAGGCTCATTCAGATCACAGCCTTTGCTGTTCTCCAAACCTCTGGGGGTTAATTAACCAGACTAGGTAACTAGCTAGAAACCTTGGATTGTATTAGCACACAAACACATCTTATTGAGTCTTCCTTTTGTCCGACTTGTGCCGGCATGAGATCTGCTGTTTGCTCACAGTTTTGTTTTTTTCTTCCAACTCAGAAGTGGAGGGGGAAGTAAAGCTAACAACATCAGGTCTCCGTCTCCATACTTGTGAGGAATGGCCTGTAGTTTTTCGCAGTTTTATTACCCTGGAGGGATTTGTTGTCTGAGATAGAAGCAAACACACAGGATGAAGATGAGGATTGTTCTCTCGGCTCGGGGATTGTTTTTGGCTTGGTTTGCTTTTTGTGCGGAACACCTGCATCAGTCGGTTACACTCGGGGAGACTGGTAAGGTCTTTGGGCTAAAACTAATTTCAAATGTGTGTGTATATAAAGCAGCAATTCTAATGTGTTCACTTCAGTGTGTTAACTTGACTACTACTACTGGAAGTTTTGTTTCTGTCATCTTATCAGCTCTTAGCACTTTTTATGGAACTCTTCTTGCAAATTTGTACCGGTGTCTGGCCCTAATCATAGTTATCTAAAAGCTAGGTGTTATGTAATCAATTAATTATTTTCTATATGTCAGTGACTATGTACTAGCCTTCAGTTGGCGTTTTGTATTTGCTATTAACATTTTGATATTTGGCCTTTTAAAATGTACTTTATTATTATTAATAATATTATTATTATCAGTATTATTAATATTATTATTATCAGTATTATTATTATTATTAACAGTATTTTGTTTATCACCTCTAATCCTTAGCTTTAGCTAAGCTAATAGTTGTCTTACAGCTTGCATTTCGTCTTCGTGGTTCCCGGCCTTCTTATAGTTGCCATGTATGTAGAAATGTTTATATTAAGCAGCATTATTTATTCTGGTCCAGTGCCTACAATGGATTAATTTTTAATTACTAGTCTCTTACAGGGAGGGCCAAATGAAGGTCATGACTGTATTGATTTTATATAATCTTCTATAGGATTACAGAATGTATTTTAATCGTACATATGATGAGTGGGCCTGTAAAACAGGCACAATTAGCTGCTTATAACAGCTCTGTCTTTAGCACCGGCAAACATTTTATAAGCCCTTAATTTTACGGTTGTCAGGTTAAATAAATACATTTTATTTGAAAGTGTTTGAAAAAAAAAACAAGATCAAAAGTGCAGTAAAATTATTCTGCCTTTCAAATACCCATCTGTCCAATAAAGTGATAATTTACTTTTTCTTCACATCTTCCAGCACCGACCAATTTATATTAGTCGCCTGGTGATTAACGAGGCAGCAGCATCAGTGGATTAACAAACTTGTTCCTCCCCGAAAAGTCAATACCTTGATAGCTTTACAAGCTACAACATCAGAGGAGAAATCAAAGAAGAAAATATGTGTTAATCAAGAAGCCGAGCCGAGTAGAGAGTTTCTCACATTTTATTCCACGGCTCTTTCACTTCTGGTATGGAAGCTGTAGTGGAGTTTTAGGTGTAGGTGGAGTTGTTGTAAAGCCTGCTAGCAGAATGGAAGGTATGACCTTATGAACTTATCTCTGACACTGTGAGACAGGAGAAGCAGCCTGTGGCCAAACTGGATCCTGACTGTCCAGGACTGAGTGTTGGACACTGACTATATTCTATTCTTTTTCTTCATTTTTCTCTTCTCGTTACATATATTTATATATATATTCGGAGCTCCAAAGTCCTAGACTCTTACGGTGCGAAGTAATGTTTTTTGACTCATATAATAATGATTATAATTGTTATTTTTAACATTATAATTATAATTTGATTATTGTTTGTCCCTTCGTTTTTTTCCAATGCTTTCTAGAAGCTTCCATCTTGTTGGTTTAAATAAGTAAATGCTGATAAATACTGTACAAGAACTGAGGCATTTGTTCTCTCTCTCAGGATTATCTTAGCAGAACAGTGTGATTGGTCAGAATTTGAAGTGGGCATGATCAACTCAGGTCTTACGGTTCGACTTGCCACCTATATTTACCCTTCTATATTTACCTACAGAAGTTAGCATTGTTGGGAGCAAGCGTGATTTCTCTTGTGTAAAGTACCCTCGCTGAAACATGTATCAAACTCAACAGGTTAGCTACGAGTTGAATACGCGTTGAAGCAGTGAACCCGTTCTATCTTCCCAAACACCACAGAACTGCCATTGAACCCTCTGTGGAAAATCAGGGCATGTTACACATTTCTGAGATGCATTAGTCCAACAACAGAACTGCTGTTCACCGCCTCTCAGCCTATTGTTCCCTCGCTCTGCAGTAGGGAGTTTGTCGGAGGTTGCTGCAGCAGCGTAGAACGGCAAATGCATCATTTCTGCATAAATAACCAATTATTATACAAACGCCGAGTTTGTAACCTGCAATCCACAGATCGGAGAGTGTGTTAGATTCAGAGTTAATGTTTTCCTTGTACACATGCACAAAGGAACAAAAACAACACCGACACCGTCATCTGGAGATGCAGATAGGAGCAGCGTGTCTCTGTAACATCACAGCGAAACACGGAGCGGGCTTTTTCAGAAGCTCCTTACTCACGGCGCCTGTGCCAGAGATGTTCTCCAGGCTTAATTCTTACTCGGCTGAAAAAAAAAACCCTGTGGAAATCTGAGCCATTATTGTGCACGTGTAATGAGCACACACCGCTCGTCTGAGAGCTTTCACCAAAGTGCTGAGGCTTAACGGAAAAAAGGGAACATGATTCATCTTGTTTGTAAAGTGAATCTTTATTAGAGGCAAAGTAAGACCAGGGTCTTGCTATAGGTCCTCTAACAGGAGGTTCTTGTAATTGCTTTTGGAGGCACCTTGAGAATCTCACGAGTCAAGTCAAGGTTTTTGGTTTAAGTGACTACAAAAAGAGAGGGTAGTGGAAGGAAAGGGGATGACAAAGTTATATGTGGAGGAAAGAAGTACGTCTTTGATGTAAAACTTTAGGCTAACACACGTCAGTACATCAAATTCAAACGTGGGCCAATTTGTCTGCCATTGTCAAATATAATGATTCAGATTATCTACAGTTTTGACCCTCGAAGGAAGCTCCAGGAAGCTTGGCTATACTTGGAACTCGATTGACGCACAGAATGAATAATCATGGTGATGATGCTTCTTTCTGCTCAGACATTTGAGTGTTTAATACATTTTGGATTGGCTGTTCATTTTGATGTCAGTAGAGAATTATCTCTGGAGTTTAATCCACAGACTGATAATGAATCATGCTGTCTGATTTTTTTGAAAAAGGAAAAGAATATACAGATGTCCAGTCAGGGGAGTTATGATACTTATTTTGAAATAATAACGATGACTCAAACAGATCTTTAGCTTTGACGTCACCACAAAAAAAACAAAAAAAAAAAAAAAACAAAAAAAAAAAAACAAAGGGTAGAAGAATGAGGGGAAATGTCTGCTTTCTTTCATAACAGGACCAGAATCCACTAATCAATCCTTCTGATTCATTAACATAACTCTCACACACTCTCTACATAAAACCCACTACATCAAAGCACAGCCCACTCACCGCCCAACTGTAAAATCCCCTTATATTTCAAAGTGGTTGAGAGTATATGTCCTATCTCACACTTCTGACTCTGATCAAACGGCTTTCGTGATTGTGCCTTGTTGTGCTCTCTGGACTCATCCTCACTAATTACAAGTTAATTACACACACACCCGCTCCTCCTGCACCCCACCCAACCAATTGTCTGCTGTTTCTTCTCTGTAGTACAACTTCTAAAATAAAAAAAAAATAAAATTAAAAAAAGACATCCAACTCTAGGCATTTATTCAGATCTGGTGGCCTGTAAAAGGAGCAGACACATGCAGCTCTTTTGTCTTATTAAAGAAGAACAGAGGAGACTGTATCTGTCCAGAGGAGATGAGTCTGAAGTGTTCTCACAAGACCCTCCGGATACCCCTCGATCCTGTAATGGGGCTCAGGGGCTTTGTCATTCATGATATATATCAAATTAATTGTCACTTGGACAGAAAAAAATAGAGGCCTGAGACAAACCCACACATCATTTTCATGTTCAGAGAGAAGGTTGTTGGGAACTTCAGTCAGAATTGATAAAACTTTCTATCATCTCAGCAAACCAACTTGGTTTAGTTTCGATTTTATCGTGCTCCGTGGCTCAGTGGGAGGGTTTCTGTCTGCCGTCAAGGAGGTTTCTTGTTTGATTCTTGCTCATCCAAAACCCCAATTTGGATTACATCAGGAGGGCCGACTGATATAATACAGTTTCATATTACTATAGGATTGGCTGTGAGTACAACTGGTGATGATTTTAATTCCATGATAAATCTCCTATTAATGCTAGAAAAAAGAAAAATAGTTTAATTTAGAAATTACCAGTTTTGTCGAACATTTATCATAAACAATGTCAAAACAATTATCATAAAACCTGGTGCCAAATGTTATTATTATTTATGACACACACAAACAGGAAACAATGAACTGAACAAATTGTTTTTACAGTTTTGGTTTTTTTTTTTTGTTTTTTTTTTTACATTTTAACATGTATAGTTCATATCTGGTTTAGTTTTAATAATGCAAAGAATTTATTTTTTTTTCAGGTTCCTATCATTTGTGTGTAAGATTTAAATCAAACATAATCCCGTTGATAAAGAACGTATAGTATACTATGATAATATGACAGTTTCCCCAGAGAGCACCTGATTGGATAAAAAAAGTCTCTATTGTTATTGTTATCATCGCCATAGTTTCTTGAATGTAAACAGCCTCTCTAAAAGCCACGCGCATGTTTAGTCGGATGTCGACCATGTGTACATGGACGTTAGGTTTAATTAAGTGTGGGAAGGCCTACCGATTCACACCATCTGGACCATAATTAGGCCACAGTCATGGCCGCCAGCACAGCATTGTAATGCGTCACCTGTCCCCCGCCAGATTGGAAGCAGTAACCTTTCCCCCTGAACCCACACTGCCCTGACACACTGTCCTCAGAAAACACCCCTGGGGGGCACCTTGAAACAAATGGGGCATCGCTGGGCTGTTTCTGGCTGCAGGTTTTTGTGGCGACCTGTACTGAGAAGAAAGGAAAGAAGACAGTAGTAAAAACCAGCCAGCATTCAGGACAATTACATGTTTCATTAAGAGTAGTCTGAATAAAATACCCAAGACGTGGCTCAAACTGTGGTGTGTATATGTGGAATTAATCCCATTATAACGATAATCTAGTAATTACTAACAATAATAACAGCATTGAAGGGCAACGTTTCCTCCGGAGAGCTCTACAGAGGTTGATAAAGAGAAACAAAGGACTGCACACGGAGATTATATCAACGCGCAAATCTTTATTATGAAGCAAACTCACTGGGAAACTAACTTTGGCCATTTAATACTCAAAGTCAAGCTTTTATAGCATGGTAAATTATTGTAGAGCATATTTAAGAAAATGCAACTACTACCACTGTTGAGGTCCAAATTTTATTCTGTTAGTATAGGAATCTGAATGACCTGGTTTCAAAAACATCGTCGGATTATCATTTAATGGATTCTAAACTGGATTCTTTTTTAATGAAGTAAATCGGTAAAACTGAAGTACATTTTTTCAACGTGTCCCACTGTGGCCTAGTACAAAATGATCTACGGACCAGCAACAGTGCCCGGAACCCAGGGTTAGGGACCCCTGATCTATACTACATGAAGTGATTCATGTATTCAGTAGTATTTTTTGGGGGGCGAGAGCTTTTTCTGTTTTGCTGCTTTAGTACATTTTTAGCTGTTCTTTTTTATTATTGTGTAAATTTTTACTGCTAGTAGTGTTGCAATGTTATGTTCTTGAGTTACTGTGATAGGTTAACAGCCTGTTGTTCACCTCATAATGGTTCTACTGCAAGAGTTATATTTTTGCTTCATTTGCTGAGACCTAAAGGAAAACCTTAAGGCTGAAAACAACGTGTCTGGTTTAATAAGAACCTGTTTGCTGTATTTTGTGAGAAAACATTGCTGATATATATATATAAAAAAAATGCAGGAAAGGAAGAGAAATAGTTTTATTCTTAAGAGAGGGAAATAAACAAACTTGCAGGACTTGAACCCTGAGATCCAGTGACTTCATCTCTCTTGGCCAGAACCATATTCCTGTGCATTCAAAGATGCAATTCATTTTTCTGTGGGTCAGTGTTTGAAGTTGCTGCCAAAAGAAACACTTGGCAAAGGTGAGATGAAATATCAGAATATGAAGGGGGGACATCAGTTTGTGTCCACATTAATTCACATTGTTTTAGCTCTTTGTGTAACATTAATAACAAACTGGGCCAATGATCTGATGATATTATAAATTACTTTAAATCTGTTGTTATAATTATTATATTATACAATGTTTCGAAATCATTTTTAGATACAGTAAACAGTAAGTTAAACTGTTAGTAGATTTTTAAAGGATAAATATTTTCTGGTTAACATCTAACAAGGCTCGACCAAACCTTTGGCTAAGATATCTGTCCTGGTTATATCAAGGCCCATATTTTTTGGGTAAATTGCCCTTTAATTGTGACAGTTAAAACATTGAGGTCACCTGAAAGTTCCACCATATAAAAATATCTGAGCTGGTGCATCTTGATTGACGGCTTCAAGTGACAGCTGCTACAATGTCTTGGGGCCCTACAGAAATTTGCGATGTCAAAACAGGGTCAGAGGACAAAAAAAAAAAAAAAAAAAAAGTTAGGAGCCACTGCCTTACAGTGAGTTATTTTATATTGCTGGAATCCTTTGGATGTAAAATCCAATATGGCTCCCCCTGGATATCAAACTATTTGCAAGTGTCTGTTGTACTCAGCATTGTACAAGCATTTGTTTTTCTTTTTTCAGTGAGTCTGAGATGTACCCAGTTGCTGTGTGCATGCTTCAGATCTACGATGTAGTTGAGAACAGAGCGATGGTGAAGCCACTGTTGAAAAATATCTATCAGAAGGGCTGTAAATATATATCTAATTAGATACTTTTAAAGTTACAGAGACTGTACCGTATCTAATTAATTCAAAGATTAATTTCATCTGCCTAAATAATGAAATATTAGCAGCTGTTGGTTCCTAAGTGTTGCCTGAGAGCTTCCTAATTGATTATACACTTCCCAATCACTTACCTGGAGGCAGCAGAAAGTCAATATGGAGACACTGTCAGTGTTCAGGTTGAGGAGAATTGGTGAAGTGCCAGGAGAAATGGACATGTTAATGATTTCTCGGAGAAAAGGTCTCTCAGTAGTGGAGATGCTTTGGTAGCTTATCTTCAGCAAACAGACTGTTGGTGCAAACTGTCCAGGTACAAAAGAAAACAGAACTTTTACACATTTGTTTCTTTGTTTAAGTCCAGGAAAACTGTAAAACCTTTGTTTTACAATTTTATTTTTTTTACCACAGTAGCAAAAAGGCATTTGCTGAAATTTATGATCAGACCATTTAAGGAGCTTTTTGCCTACATTTTCATGGTTTTAGCTTTTTTGTGCAACCTTTGTAACAACATTTGTCAAGGTTTTAAATACTTTGGAATTTTTTTAGCTTTTGAGTGTAGTTTGCCTTAGTCATCTTGAAGCTTTTTTTAATTTATATTTCGATGTTTTAGGACATTACTCTTCCATTTAGCTAGTTTGGGCTATTTTCTGCCCATCCATTAGTGACATTGCTTTTTTCGCACATGGCCATTAAGGGATTATTATCTTATTTATTTATCACTGCAAAAACAAAACTCCGTTCTGGGTTTAGAGTTTTTAATTTAATATGCTCATATAGGAGATCCTCACATACTGTACATCAGTACATATGTCACTCACCTATGCTAACACAGTGGTAACACCAAAATCTAGGACATAAAAACAGCAGAATTAGTGTCTGAGTTAGTTAGGAGCCACGATGAAGTTCCCTAAAAATTAATGCTCTACAACCAGTGATTTTAATCTCTCCCGTTGTCCTTTGGGTGTAGATGACCAGGTGGCTGATAATATACATTTGAGTGTGTGTGTGTATGCGTGTGTGTAGTTCCCATGCAAACTAGTTGGTGAGTTTCAACACCGTATGTTGGAATGATGGACCTTCCTAATAAATTTATGGGAGATGGTGACAATACTGTAAGTCAGGAGTCCTCAAACTGTGCTAACGCTCTCTAGTTGAATTTTGAATTGAATAATTCTGACATACCATGCACAATTAATACAACATTTAGAAAAAAAATGTGTAGCTACTTGTGAGATTATGAAATAGGATGTCTGTTTTTTTTTTCTATTTACTTGTTTTTTTGTTGCAATCCTCACGTAAGCACAGGTAGCACAGAATCATGGGATCAGTTGCAAGTTGAACGTGGAACGAGTCATAGACGAGCCGAGGAACCGCATATTTCTAATATTTTCGGCGAAATATATCTTGGCTATCTTTTAGGTACAACTTTTCTACTATCCTGAAACACGTTTAATAATTACCCGAACACTTTTACCATCGATAAATATTCGATACAAACCACATGATAGTCAAGCGTGTCACGGAGGACACCGCAGTACATTTCACACTTGGGTATTTCTGGAGCATTAACTGCCACATTATTAGAATTCTATGGGCATTTGAAATGATTCAAGGACATTTTACCCCAGACTTGTGGTATATTGTGTTTCTATAATTACATTCAGATTTTGGCAGTTTAAGTGACATCCTCACATCAGATATTCTAGTCACTGATGCTTTTTATACTGGTAAAAAAAAAACCCTGCTATTAGAATCATGGCTTCCTACACCAGCCCTGTTCTTGGTGCTTCAACTAATTACCCAGGGCTATTGTTCACTGTGTGCTGCTGCTGCTGCTGCAGTAAGTCCCTGGATACATCCAAATGCTTTCTCACTGCTCCTCCTTTACAAGCAGACAGCGAATAAAGTGAGTTAGAGAAAACAGAGGCCATTTTTCTCTCTTTAATAAACCACATGCATAATTGCAATTGTATCACTGGCTGTAACTTTCCTCAGAGTGAGGTCTCAAAAGGGAAATAAAAGTATTTTCGGTTTTTTTACGTCCACAGTTTTGCATTATTTTGATAATAATGCAACCTTTGTTCCATTAGCAGCAGGTTTAAGCCATTACTGCAGCTGCTGATGTAATCTTTTAGTCAACGTACACCACAAAAATTCATTTTGGTTGTATTTTTTTTTTCTTTCAATGAATCCTATAGGGATGTGTGTGGTTCAGTGATAAGCAGCGAGACTGCTCCCCTGCCTCACACACCTACAACACCCACGGGAGCCAACACAGCAAGATATGTGTTGCAGTTTGCCATAACAATAGCAGCCAGAGGAGAGAGAGAGAGAGAAAGAAATACACGCTGTGCATCAAAACTTGACTCCAGTATCTTGAAACAGTTTTTCTTTTAAAAAAGAGGTCACTGAACGTGAAGATTTCCCAGAATTCTCTGGAAAATACCTCAAGTATTTCCTTGAAAACTCACTCCAGCGTTGGCACTGACGGCCAACTACCGCAGAGAGAGCATCTTAATTGAACTCCAGCTCTTTTAATATTTTTCATTTATTTCAGGCTATAATGTGGGGCCTCCTTTTATGCCACACTGCCTGAACAGTGATATTACCTGAGGAGGTATGTCTGCTCTACCAGCCTGACAGGGAGATTAAAAACAAAACAAATTATTTTACACAATTCTGCAAATAAGGGATGTGTGAAAGACACAGCAGAAGTTCACAAACATACAGTTTAAATCAACAGAAATGCAATGTATGTTTGTCTTGAAAAAAAAAACACCCTCTGTCGCTAATTACTGTACTGTACAAGAATTCACTGTATGATGTAGAGTGTGACCAATTCACTGCATTGACTTCACGTCAGCTTATATAAACCGATTAACATATGAAATATGACATCTAAAGTGGGAAGCTCCTGAATAATGATACTGTATACATGAAAATTCTGAGGTCTTTATTGGAGCCGTCACGTTTATTTACTCGATGAAGATGTGTATTGAATATTAAAGTGGATTTCTTTTCAGATTTAATTAGCTCATTTGCAAGTATTTTCATATACATGAACCTACAAGTCGTATTACAGCTGAACCTCAGTTGTCATACACCTCCCTTTTTGAACAATTCGGTTCACGAACAAAATTTTTAGCCAAAATATTTTTGACAGGATGACAGGGATAGCATTCTTCTAGCCAATGACTAAAAGATAATTTAAGATTAAATTAACCCAGAATAGAAAAAAGTGAATTTGTTTGTTTAAAAGTCCAAATACTTTCTCCTTCCATGTGGATCAAATGGACTTTAATAATAAAATAAATACCAAGATATTTTTGTAAGGAACCAACATCCTTTGTAAAAGGACTGTCCTTCTGGTTATAAGTTATTTATTCTGCTATAAAACTGACCAGATGGTTTCTTTTCAGTTTCTTACTTCTCCAAAATAACTCTCTAAAAATAAGCTCTATAATATGTATAAAATGTTTGTATATAAACTTTACAGAAATACATTTAAATCTATCTTGGAAAGCAGTGATCAAATGCAGCATTTACATTTACATGCATTAAATACAGAGTGCATACTGCTATTGTATCAAAATATCTGCTTTACTGGGACACATGTATCTGTGTTTCACTGTCATTCCAGAAGAGGAGAAATAGATGAAGGGCTTCTGTAATGGCCAGTCATTTCAGCAGTATTAGAGCTTCAGGAAGCCAACGTCACACTGTTTGCTGTGAAAGTGAACAACATAAAAGAAGCCATAAGTGTTGTATTGACTGAATGATGTAGTGGCCGAATCAGCAGGATGGCCGTTTTGGAACATTATCTCTGGCCACTTGCAGTAGCTTTAATTTATATTTTGTTGTGTTTTTTTTTTTTTTTTTTTACAACAAGCTACTCATGTGACTTGATCAATATCCAATAAGGTTTTATGATCCTTACAGGAATTGTAATCCCACCGGAGAAGCACATACTGGATTGCTGATAAGAGCGGCCAATAAAAACAGTCAAATCACTCAAACCTCAGCTTTGATTCCCCCTCGGAGAATTCATTAACCCCTAAACCCGCAGGTCTTTGGTCATAACTGCAGGCAAATTAACTCTGTTGGATAAACCCCCCCTGGGCAGTGTACAGACCTGCCTTCATTTAGATATATATATATATATATAGTTAACCCTTTACGAGTAATTTCTATAACCTTAAAAAATGAGACAAAATTGTCATTTCGGTGGATTAAAACCTAATAATGAACTCATCCAACATTTTACACAGTTGTTTTTTATTGCTTTCTTTCCCAAAAGGCGTTTAATGATCGCCGTAAGTCATACGATTAACTCTGAACAGCTCAAGTCAATGAGGTCATTTTCTTGTCCATGACGTTCTTGTCCAGCCACTGAACTGATTTATTTTATTTATTTTTACAGAAAAACAAAACCTAATCATTAAGTCTAATGGTTAATACATTTTTCTTTTAAATTAAATATGAAAAATAAAATTTTGACAAATGACATTTTTTTTTCCTGAAAAAAAGATTTTAGAAATATAGAAATAGAAATAGAAATATGGTCGAAACTGTGAGAGATTATCTAAACAAAGAAAACAACAAAAAACAAAGCTAATTGTTAGCTAATTATAAATAGGATAAATTAATTAAAGATTTGTAATTGTTAGCGCGACACAAGTTGAGAGGAAAATTAATTGACACCAAAAAAGGTACAAAAATGTGTGAAGATCTGGAGAACAATTTAAATTGAATTCACACTCTATGTCAACGACACAGCGTAGTCCTCTGTACCTCTGTTGATAATTTCCCTTTGATATTTCAAGATTAAAGTTGGATGTTGTGTGTCTGTGTAATTCAACATGGACAATAAACTCATAGAGTCAGTACAATATTTTTTGGATGAGAAGAAATTGATTTTTTGTGCATAATCATCTACAGCTCACAGCAGTTGACGTCCTTTAATGATAAACACTAACGAAAGGTTTTTATTGGTTGATATTGTAACAGCTGCGTTGTCTTTTCTGAGGCACTACACACTGTGCAATTGAATGAAAGGAAAGTAATGGCATTGAGCTGCAGGATCAGAGGTCAGATCTCTTGATTAAGTGCGGAGAGAGAAAGACCAAGGAGGAGGGAGGAACCGGGGAGTCGGAGATACAGAGACGGAGAGATGTAGAGGAATGAAGCATCATATGGACAGGAAAATAGCAGCATATGAGAATGAGATTTACAAAGGACAGTTGATAATCCATCTTGGCTCAGATGAAGGTGATGGAGACATGTCTTGGAGATGTTTGTCGAAGATTTCCTGCCAGGGAAACGGAAATGCTGTGGGGACATCACGGAGATGAACTGGTATGTCAGATCTGCATATGTTCCTTCTGAATGGAAAAGATCCGTTACAAGGATGTTGTGGTTAGAATTGAATCTCTTTATTGGTTGTGCCGTTGTTGGGAATTGAACACATTTGCCAAGTAATTTTTCATGGGAGTGATGCTAAAGAAAGCACATGGTGCAAGAAATACCCTACATATGACAGATACTGTATGTTCAAAGTCTGGCCCGAAGGCCCAATCTTGGCACTCGTCCCATAACTAATTACTTAGTTACGGAAACATCTCAGCTAATAATAACAAAACAGTTAATGTCGTTAACTATTTTAATCCACCTTCACTTTATACGAGGCTCCTCTGCTCAGTGCTCCCTTATATTGTCCCCGGTGGGTTTATGGAAACATCACTGTAGCAGCCGGACATTTCAATTCACCTTTCTCCTGCCATGCTTTACTCTCAATTTTACAACGTAAAGATTAGATTTTACCAAAAATGAAATGTGTCGTTAAAGGAGACCATTAAGAAGGTCATGGTAACCTTTGATTTTTTTTTCACAAGGACTAACGTGACGATAAAGTCAAAGTCAATCAATGGGTAATTTAATGACGTCATCACATTGACAGAGGAGGAGCTACGTCTAACTCTCTGTACGTTGCTTTCGTAGCTTTTGCTAATGAACAGAAGACAGAAATCCATGAGCTCCCAGTCAGATGCTAGAATCTAAAGTCACTTTTTTTTACTCTTGGCTTCATGACAGTTTCATCCTCCAGGACGGAACGTACAAAGGTCCTCTGATTATGTAGCTGCTGATGTTTTTCCTCCCGAGTGCCCGTTACCAATGGTGAGCGGCTTGACGTGCTCTTGTGTTTCACCCCTTTCATTTTACCGTTCATTTTATGAAGCATTTATGACTGTTGCTTATTAAATTATTGTCAAGTCAATGATAAAATATCAGCTTAAGACAGTCAGAGGAATGGATTGCAATGGCACACACGTTGACTCGTGCCACGTTCAGTGACCTCTTGACTCGTGCCACTCATGTCGCTAGATTGACTTTTCGGTTAATGCCTTGATAGAAACTGAATTAACAACAACATAAACCAGTCTGGGAAACATGAATGGTTGAATAAAAAAATAACCCCTCACATTAAATAATCATACCTTTAAACAGCTAATATATATAGCAAAACTTATTGTTTTTGTTATTATTGTATTATACTATATAATATACACATTTTGGATCAAATAGATACTTAGGATCACATTTCAAGGCTGACTTTGCAGCCAACATTTGGGACCAGATGACTATGTCAGTGTCTTATATACGGTCTATATTTGTTAGACGCAAATGGTGCTTGAGGCACAAATGACGACACTTTCTGCTCTGAGGAAACAAACAAACACAAACACTAGGCCTTTGCGAAATGCTAGGATGTAAATGAAGTCATTTTTATGAGCAGGCCAAGAAAATGTTTGTGTTGCCTCATTACGGCAGTGGTAGAAAAAAAAATTACACCCTCTCAGCACAGTGGCTGGGTTAAGCTGATGCACTTATACTAGTGAAAAACATGATGCTTTCATTATTTTTGCCTTAATACTGTTTGTTATTTTCTGACTTTTTTGCTGCAGGCATTTATGGAGTCAGCAGAACATTTCTTCCTTCAATTTTTTTCTTGTCTTCCTTTATTATTTCTACTTAGTAGCTATTCTCCCTCTTCTTGCTTTTTTTTTTTTCAGCCTTTGCGAGCTGTGCTGTATATTTATTGTTCGCACAGCACTTGATACAGGCCACAGTAAAGGTGTGTGGGTGGATGGGTAATAGGGGTTTTTACAAAACACCTTCTAACCATCCCTGCGGTTTAGTCATAGTCCTGATGAAACAAGCCCTGACTCAGACCTGATGTAGGCTGTCCAGACACGGAGGGGTAAGGTGGGTACACAAGTGAACCCTCAAGGGCTCTCATGCAGGAGCCCACACAGTGTTTTAACGGCTGCTGCCGCAGATGCATGTTAATCAGTCCGACTACAAATTATCTCATAGGGTTTTTTCTCTTTTCAGTTCAAAGTCAAAGAGGGAAGAAATTCACTCGGGATTCTGCTTACCCTTTCAAAAATGATCTAATAGGACGTGGGGATGAATACAGTCTAGGTCAGTGAAAATATAAAAGATGAACGTCGGGAAAAAGGCGGGCGTGTTCCTGCTGCTTGTGCAAGTTCATGATAGAGTCATTAAAGGTAAAGGAGATAAAGAAGGAAGAAAAAATTAAAGGAGATTCTTTCTTCATTCCCTGCCTGACGTACTATTTTCTATATCCCTTGTTACAGGCAGCTCTCAGGTGTGACTTATTTAAGACCTTTTTAACAACAACTGCTGATCCCAGGTCAGAGGTTTTTTCCGGGAAACAAGTGCAGTTTGGGCTGTGATCACAGGTTTTTGACTGCTGTCGTGAGTTGATCCTGGTGTAAGGACAGAAGGTGAAAGGAAGAAAATCCTTTGTGAGGGAAGGCTTAGCTTTTATTGGAAAAGAGAAAAATTGTCACAGAAACACACAGCTCTATTTCTTATCCTGTGTGGCACTATTCGAGTTCAGTCCCAATTATGAGTAGATTATAAGAAATAAACAAAAACACAATTGCATTTTTGTTTTCTGCAAACTACAAAATCCATGGGTAACCATGACTTAAAGTAGTTTTTCCATCTAAAGCAGTGGTTCTCAAACTGTGGTGCGTGTACCACCAGTGGTACATGTGTGCTCTCTAGTGGTACGCAGGGAAAAATTCATATTTTCACATTTACATTTTCAATTGAATAAATCTGAAACATGCCATGCACAATTAATACAACATTTAAACATCAACATCTTTCTAAACATTTATAAACATCTCTCCTGTGGTGGAAGCTAACAGTGAAGGCCTATGCTGCTATATTCTAATGTTGGTCATCATGATGGTACTTAGAGAGCTCAGTGTTTTCTCAGGTGGTACAGAGTAGAAAAAGTTTGAGGACCAATGATCTAAAGCAACCTTGACCACAAAAATAGTGACAATAGGTGTCTCACAAATGCTAAATGTTAGCCAAAAAGCCAACTAAATAACAGCCTGATAAACCTAAAGCTCTCAGTATTGTAAATCATACATTTATGGCTATTAAGCATACAATGCACTGTGTCTAATAGATGTCATTAAATTAAGCAGGGATGTTGGTGATTAGGGTCCAGATGGTGAAGGGTTTGTTTTCATGAGCTAAAAATATTTCTGGTAACGGTGAGTAATGAGTGTGTGCTGCCGTCCTCTTCTAACTCTCGTCTATTATTAGTGTGTTCTGTGTTTTTTGTAAATGTTGTTGTCAGTCTCTGCACCAGCTGGCCAAATCTGGCTGTAGATATTTATATCAGATATTGAGTCAAATACAATTTTTTTTTAAATATCCTGAGGCACCTTTGTCAGATGATGTGTCCTTGTTAAGGTCTTTTTCAGGACATCCCAAAACAACACAGACGTTCATCTCTCCCTCCCTTTCTCCGGAGATGGATTTGACCTGCTTAAGTTTAAGCACAAAAGCATCAGTGCAGTGCCAATAAAAAGGTACATTAATGTTTATATGAAGTGAGCCCTAATGGGAGTGGAGAGTGGGTGTCATTTAACGTCAGAAAAATAACACTCTTAATATGCCGTGCACTGCTTTGTTAAGGACTGACACTTGAGTTGTTCTTTCACTTGCCGTTTAGCATATATGATATGGTACGACAACATTCAGCTCGCACTTACGGACTGCACTGATCGGTTTCCTGTTGTGCCTTTACGTAAACCGTTTGAATTGCCAAGTTTGAGGCTCTTTTGATCGAGTTAAAATAGTTATTAAGCTCTCCTGCTCAGTAATACTGATCCATCTGTGTGACGTGGCCATTTTCCAAACGCAGTTTTCAGTTTATGGGT